>NW_006238919.1:5663369-5676348 GCF_000375325.1 Capsella rubella | reverse complement strand
GTTTGTTAATTCTATGAATTAGCCTATCGAATATTGCATGATAATTTGTTTTTATATTATCGTAATTTGATCAACTTAACTAAATAAGTATAATATTCAAAATAATGAAATGATGTTGGCATAACATATTTTGTTTAAATAGTGTAATTTCATATTAAAATATTTTGTGAGTTTTACTATAGTAGACAACTCTTAAAAACATATATAATCATAATTATGTAGTTTTATACCTCGTTCCATCACATGATCCGTGCTACACAATTATTCAATAATACTTTAGTACATACTTTTTGTATTGATTGAGTAATATACGTCCATTTAAAAAAAATCAAATTGCAACATATGCGAAAAATTATATTTTTATTATATATATGATTTATGTAATAATATAATTTTTTAAAACAAATAAGATCATATAATATTGGAGAAATATTTGATTTATTAGGGAGAGATTTTAGGAAATTTTGTTAAATGTAATAAACATTGATTTTGCAATTTTATTATGATTTACTTACAAAATTTACCTTAAATTTTTATTATTTATTCAAATTGGCAAGAGTTTAATTATGCAAATATTACAAAATAAAAGGTTACTTTCCAAAAAGTATTTCACAAATGTTAATATAGATAACCTACTAAAAGCATACGAAATATAAACTGTAGAAAATTTTGTAGAAAAAATAAAAGGAAATTATTCGCAATTTTCTTACTAAAATATCTGTAGTAAATATGTTTCTGTTATTTTCCTACCACGCAACTCTAACCATTTTCCTACAAAAAAATATAAATAATAAAATTTATTTATTTATTCTTTTACATTAATAATAATAATTTTAATTAAATAGAATATACAATTTCTTTTCCTTTACAATGAAAAAATAAATAAAAAACCTAACCCAAAAAACACCAAATGTTCCAATCAATGTTACAAAACCAAAATTACAAAACACCTAAACCAGAATATAACACATATCGCTGGTAAAGCTTTCATGATGGAGATCATGATCTTCCTTCGATTAACACTCTTCCTCCACTTCCTATTTACTTTTTTTATATGGATAAATGAATCAGATCTGGACAAAGAACAAAAATCCAACACTAATCAACAACAAGAAATGAATCAGAACTATGCAAATGAATCAACTTTACAAATGAACGAACCTTCTTTTATGTTTTCCATCTTCGGAGAGTCTACCCCAAGTCCCTTACATAAAAACAAAGCTGAGCTTTCATAGACTCATAGACAACGGTCCTAAGAAGCTAAAACAAGAAGAAAAAAAATCTTAAAGAATAGAGTCGTTTGTGACTTTACGAGAATATCGGGTAAATAAGGAATGTCTTGTAGCTTGTACCTTGAGAGTTTGAAAAGGTAGGTTCGGCTTCTTGGTACACTCGGGGACGTGTGTAGTTTTAAAAACGCAGCAGCTTTGATAGAAAAAGAGCCGTTGGAGTTTAAATGATGTTAGTGTGAATGCGTTTAAAAAAGGAAAGTAGAGGTGCAAGTGGACTCGCCTAATCCTCTGGATGCTGATGCATGGTGAGGCATCTAGTATAGTCTCTAATGGTAAAGAGGTTCTCAAGGTTTCCAAGCATAAGTTTCCAAGGAACCTAATATGTAAAGTTCCATCTTAGGTAACATATGGCCCTCGAAAAAGGCTAAACGAGTAAGTCCTCAACCAAATCTAACCATGGGTGATTTGGCTTGATCATTCAGCATGATATGGTTGATTTTCTTGTGAATAGTAAATCGGAGATGAAATAGGACGAGATGATTCTCCAAATTGCAGTTTAGCTTGCTAATGAAAGTGACCGAGACGGATCTCATGGGAATCTCTCAAACTACCTCGATGATGGAAGAATGTTTCTCGTTTGTTCCTCCTAAAACCCATATTGTCGATGGATTTTAAATCCCAACTTGAATTGCCGTGTAATTTGGTTGGTGGTTCCATACGCTTGGTATGGTTGTGAAGCATCTTGATTTGTGGTCGTTCGTATTCAATTCTGGATCGATTAATCTTCTTAAAATATGTGACTGGCTAATAATTGTTAAATTTTGTTAGGTGAAAGTCTTCACTTGGTCGATCAACTTGGATTCATCATGATCGGTATGGTACGTTGTGTTGCTTTGATGACTTTGCTCGTTCGTATTTGATTCTGACTTGATGGATCAATTTTAAATCATCATTTTGTCGATGAATATTCAATATAGGTCTAGAAAAGTTTTCTTCATTTTGGTGGAAGTGAAGAAGATCTGTCTAAATGGGTCATTCTGGACAATCTTCGATTTAGTCTGGTCAGTTGGTTTATGGTTCCTATTGAACCATTTGTTTTCTCAGGGTTGATTTTCTGATACATAATCAATCTTAAGCCTTGCGCTTGATCATAACTCCATTTTTGCTAAAATTCTTCTTATTAATCTGGTTTAGTTTGGTAGATGGTTGAACTGGCTGGTCTGGTCAACACCGAGACTTGTTCAGTTATGAAGTTCTCACTAGTTTCGGCTGATACTGCAAAGTACTTAAGTAAATATTTGAGATAATGGTCAAATTGTTGTGTTGTTCCTTTCAATAAATAAAAACTTTGTATTTACATTTTTAGTCGATATGTCTGTTTATGTTTATGTTAATACAATCTGACTGCAACGTGATTATTTAATCTTTACAGATAGTTAAAGAGTTTTTTCGTTCCAAAAAATATTTTTCTTTAAAAATTATTTTAGTATTTTTTCGTTTTTTTTATCATTTAAAAAATTTAGTGAGTATTTGATTTGCTCCAAATTAAAGGAATATGGCAACTCAATCAATATCTATTTTCAGTTTATCGTGATTCCTCTAAATAACAGCCAAAATGATCCTTGGCGTTGTCTAAGTAGAAGCACTGAATTTTTATTTGGCGACTGAACAAAAAAAAGAAACATGAGAACATTTAGTGGCCTTAATGTGGTAAAGATTTTACAAACATCTTTCGACCTTTGTCAGTGGTCACGATTACAGTCATGTTTTATGAATTTATTCCATTTATATTTGATTTTTTCACTTGTGAACAATTAAATATCCATTAAATCGACTTTTCCTTTTTCTTGTTTAGTAGTCAACATGTTGCTTTTTAAATATATTTATTGGAAATTAGGATAATAAATTAACTTCAACGGAGAATACCAGAAGCCTGGCATATTTGTAGATATATGGTTTTAAGAACATAAAAATTCATGTGTCATCTTCAGTGTTCTAAAAAGCGGTTTAGGCGCTAGGCGTTCGGCCAATGCCTAAACGACCGCTTGTACCGCCTAAAATTACATAATTTATATTTTTTTAATTTTTTTGTTAAATATAATTAAATTTTACTTTTTCTATCCATATATAATTATATATGTTCATATGTTATTGATAGAAATTAAATAAATATTTTTCTTTCATATTGTTTATGATTTATTATTTTTATTTCTCTAACATCTAATTTTACATCATTTTTATCTATAATATCATATATATATAATGTTTTATATTGTAAACGCTTAAACCGCCTAAAATCGTCTAGGCTCCAATTAAATGTTTTAGATACTAGTAGGTAACCGCCTAAATACCGTCTACCGCTTTCTTGAACATAGATCATTTCCAAAACTATATTAATTAATTTTTTATATTTAAAAATTTGTAAATAAAATGTCAGTTTATTTTACAATAAAAATATGTTAGATGTGTTGGTGAAAGAAAAACAATTTGGTTTTGTAATATTGATTCAACATTAACTATAAACAAAACAATATATACAGTATATATGATTTTGATTTGGTTTTAACTCACTCTCGTTCATTTTGTGTGTCTACTAAGTAATAAAGAGTCGTTATTTGAGAACCACAAACAAAGAATAACAACGTGAAGATCACCAAAAACAGCTGGAAGTTATGAAGACAGCCATGTGGTTGTTGCTTATCTAATTCGGTAAGCCAATGGTGCCTTCATTAATTTCAATCTATACCTAAAGTTTTTTTTATTTTCTTCATATTGTCACATTTATAACTTTATTATTTATGCAAAAATGTAGTAATACTTTGACAAAAAAAAAATGTAGTATTATATTTCATATTTGTCTTCTTTTCATATTCGCATGTGGTCTCTCTTTAATGCGTTCTAATGCTTTTCGACGAATCAACTGTCTACTATTCAAGAGTCAACTAATACACACACTAAGGTCGGTATAACACATATGAAAGATTGAAAATTTCAACTTCCAAATTTCTCAAAAATAATAAATTTTAAGTTTGTCTTTTAAACAAAATAGAAAATGTTAAGCAAAGAATATTACTTAAATCTAGATTGGATACCAATATACTTTTTTTTTTGTAAAATAAAAGCCAAAAAACTTATCCTCTTTTTGTTTTTTAATATAAGATGTTTTAGAGAAAATATTTTTTTAATATGAATTTAAAAGAATTGTTGATAAATACCCCTTTTCAAAAATACCCCCTTTATCTATCTATTTTCAAAAATATCCATGTTTAAATATGAAAAGTTATAAAATTTTATATGGTTTATAAGGTACTTCTATATAAGAACTACTACTTGTAGACTCGATACAAATATTTTTTAATGTTTTAAAAGGTTTTAAATCGTTTTTACAAGTTTTATAAGGTTTTTAAATGGTTTTTAAAAGGATTTATAAAGTTTTTAAAAGGGTTTATAAAGTTTTTAAAAGTTATTTATATGTTATATATACGCTATTTATGAAAGATATATAAACTTTTATACATTTATAAAGGTAATTTGTGTGTACATTTATAAGTCTACACACATATTTAAATAAATTTCAAAATGTTTAGTGGTTTTTTTGATAAAATTTGAAATAGGGGTATTTAAAAAGTGGTATTTGAAAAGAGGTATTTTTGAAATTCCCCCTTTATTTAATTATGTGATGTTTTCAAATTTTCATGCAAATTATGGATTAATACAATATTTCTTGGTTTGTTGAAATTTATAAAATTAGATATTTCTTAATATACATATATTTAGTTAAAACGTTTTATATTTTGTAATTAAATGAGTACATTTTTTTTCAACACATGATTTCTTTGACGGATTTGATTTGGCCACCACCACTACTCATTTTAATATTTTATACACCACAACAAATTAATAAGCATTTGATAGAATAATGGAATTTAATTAAAGAAACTATATTTTGTGTATATTCTCATATTAAAATAGAAAAATAAAAATAAGAAAGAGTAGGTGGTAGTTATAAACACGCATTAATGGCAACTAACAAAGTCCTTTAATATAGCTTTGTTTTCGCATCACAAGATTTTGATATTCACAATTCTTTAGTTTCTTCTTCTCTCAACTCAACTCAACAACAAAGCAATGTCGAACGTTGTAGTAATCACCATTGTTGTTCTCATCGCTGCATCACTAACAGGACATGTGTCAGCACAAATGATGGATATGTCTCCAACGTCAGGACCATCAGGAGCAGCACCAGACTGCATGACTAACCTAATGAACATGACGGGATGTCTCTCATACGTTACGGTCGGAGAAGGTGGAGGTGCGGCTAAGCCAGACAAGACTTGTTGTCCTGCACTAGCGGGGCTTGTGGAGAGCTCGCCACAATGCTTATGTTACCTTCTCTCTGGAGACATTGCAGCTCAGTTAGGAGTGAAGATTGATAAGGCAAAGGCTCTTAAGCTTCCTGGAGTTTGTGGTGTTGTTACTCCTGATCCTTCACTTTGTTCTTGTACGTATATGATCTCTACTTTTTATTCTACTTAATACTCTTGCATGCACATATACTTGTAACTAAGACTATGTAAGAGTTAAGACTATCTACTAATGCATATTTTAGACAGGAAAAAGGATAAATAACTTCAATTTATAAACTTTGAAATTAAGAAGGTAGTTTATATGCTTAATCTACTAGGAGAGATAGAATTTGAAGGAAAAAATTGACAAATTTTTAAAGATTTTTTTAATGGTTAAGCTTAGTTTATTTATATGTTTATGTTATGTCATTTTATTTACTATTATTTCCAAAAGTATGAAGATAAAAGGTGCATTGTATATGTTAATTGATATGCGATTTTAGGTTCATATAAATCAATAATTAGCTTTTCATTTTTGGAATTCTAGAAAATTAAATAATATGGATACCTAAATTACAAAAAGTGAGAAATGAAAAAAAAAATGAATTCTATATGTGATAACTCATTCATACCAACAAAAAGGTCTTTAGAATGAATTAAAATTTATTATATATATATATATATATATTACTAGTTTTAAAATTTATATATATATTTTTTCATTGTCTTACTAATGTTTGAATTTATTTTTTAAAAAATAGTTGAATTTTATGAAAATTAAAAATTAATAAAAAATGTGATTTTTTTTTTTTTTGGTTGGGCGAGTCATCTAACTTTACTACTCAACTACAACTACTCGCATATTTACTACTTTTGTCGGTTGTCGGAAAAGTATCACATGTTTTTCTTCTATCTGTCTCTTATTTTATTTCCCTTTCTTGATGTTAAAGTTACTAAATTAAGAATTTATAAATCATCTACTATGAGCTCAGATTCTTGCAACGTTATTAATTAACTATTGTTGCGTGTCTCAGAAGAAATGATTTGAGTAGTTCTAATTAATAATTTTCTGCTGTTAACAGTATTTGGAGTTCCTGTTGGAGCACCTGTAGCTATGGGCAACGAGGGAGCCTCCCCCTCCTCTGCTCCAGGTCCAATGTCAGGTAAACAATGATCTTACTCTTCATTTTGCTTTTAGATTGTATTGTGGTTTGGTTTGGTTTGGTTTATTCCGGATTTTGTTTATTTTAACTTGCTTCGATTCGGCTATCGGGCTATGTTTAGTTTATTTTGGTTTGTTTGGGTTCGATTCGGTTTAGTTTCATTCGATTTTTTTGGATTTGTTTATTAGTGCTTGCTTTGGTTCGGTTCCACCTAAAATTTTCAGATTTACTTATTTGGTTTGAATGGGTTCGGCTTGGTATGGTTCGTTCAATTTTTTCTGATTTATTTATTTTGGTTTCATTCGGTTTAGTTTTGTTCAAATTTTTTTGAATTTGTTTACTAGTGCTTGCTTTGGTTTGGTTCCACCTAAAATTTTCGGATTTATTTATTTGGTTTGATTGGGTTTGGCTTGGTATGGTTCGTTCAAAATTTTCTGATTTATTTATTTTGGTTTCATTCGGTTTAGAATCGCTTTAGTTCTATTCCAAATTTTTGGAATTTGTTTAATTTGGCTTGCTTTGGTTTGTTTTTTTTTTGGTCAAAAAATTTGGTTTGATTCTATTTATATATTTTCGGATATATTTATCTTGGTTTAATTCAGTTCGGTTTGAAATTTTTTCGGATTTATTTATTTTGGTTTGGTTCGGTTCGGTACTTTGTCTATTAACTAATCGAAACTGGTTAAATTTCGGATAGGTACAGCAGAATCACCAAGTGGATTAGCGTCGGGTCCTTCGGCTCCGCGAATAAGCAATGCACCAAGCATTGCAACTTATTCTCTTTTTCTCAACCTTATAATTTTCCCATTAGCTTATGCGTTTCACACCTATTGCTAATTTCATTATCTTCCTACCATTAACAACACTATTATTTCGTATTGTATTTTCTTAAGAGAGTATTGTTTCTTTTGTACGTTATGATGTTCTTGGATCTTTTTACTTTGTGTATTCACGGATTAGATTATTCTTCATTCATCATATTGAATAAAGATTCGTGTTTTCTATAACTAACTAAATCGAGAGCATAGTCATAGTAAGGAACTTGATGGCTGAGTCCAAACAAGTTGCAGTCATCTAGGATGTAATCATCATCCACTTCACATAAGAATTTGTTCTCACGAAGGTTACAGAACCAGGAAATCCATGAGCTGTCTTCTTTGTCGGAACCACTGACCTCTGATTCTTCTGATATATCTACAAAAAAAACGCAATTTATAAGAAAGATTTGCTTGAACCATGAAACAAAAGCTGAGTTTAAGGGTCATTTCACCAAAATCAGGAGTCGAATCGAACAATATGCCATTACAATAGAGCGAGTAGAGGCGATTAATTCTCACCGTCGGAAATGTTAGAATGTTGTGGCCGTTGCGGCTTTGATGATGAATCTATTAATCATCTCCTGTTTGAATGTCCACCCGCAACCCAAGTGTGGGCTGTATCATCAATACCCTGTGGTCCGGGGATATTCCCGAGTAATTCTTTATACAGCAATTTCGACTATTTGTTCTGGAGAGCGAAGCATCTGGGAGTTCCTAAAGATCAAATTGAGAAGTTCCCTTGGATCCTATGGTACATATGGAAAGCAAGAAATGAAAAGGTTTTCGAAGGAAAGGATATATCTCCAAGCACAAATAGCAGATGCAGAAGCCATTAGTTGGAGGTTAGCACAAACGCTAGAGGAAGTGGTGGAAACAGACTTTGAGCCTTTGCCGGAACAGCCCCAACAGAACCAGGTGATTGAATCCGGTCGTTGTCAATTGGACGCTTCATGGCTGAGCGAGGATAGTTTCTCGGGTTTGGGTTTTGCCTTGGATGCAAGGAACACGAGATTGCTAGGATCGAAATGTACTACTTGTTTACTATCTCTCCTTCAGGCGGAACTCACAGCTTTGCTTTGGGCAATGGAAACAATTCTCTCACTTGGACATACCTCCATCAGGTTTGAAATGGACTGCTCAACATTGCTAAAGGTGACTGATGAGGAAGAAGATTCGCCACTATTTGCAACTGAATTAGAACATTTTAAAAGTCTTCAAGCATCTTTTGTGGATTTTTCCATTCTTTGTATCCCCGTAGTAAGAATGTCCGTGCTGATGCCCTTGCAAAAGGTGCTAGAGTACGAGGTTATAAGTTTTCCCATGTAAGTTCGTTGGTTCCGGAGTGGCTGCCTTACGAGGCTAACCTATTCGAACAGGTTTAATAAAGTATGGTGCTTTTGATGTCAAAAAAGAAAAAAAAAAAAAAGGAAAGATCCATATTCATACCGAAATCATCATAATTACAACTATCATTGTAATTGGAATTATCATCTTTCTTGGACGACATGGAAAAAACACATCATGCCTTTGCCCTTCTTGTTCTTGCCGTATAATGTGTAAATCTGATCATAAGAAGAGACTTATTATGTGAAGATGCAGAGGCAAAACGGTATCCATTGATGATGGTACCAGCCAAGAAGGTAGTGCCAAGGGAGCATAAAGAAGATTCCATGGCCTGAACTGAATAGAAGAACTATATGACAAGAGTAGAGAAATTAGCATAGGCTATATAACTCTCAAAGCCAACAAGAAAAAAAATAGAGAAAGCTAGCAGATCAGAGAAGAGAAGAGGGATTTTAAACCTAGACCTAAATCTATAAAACTTTAGCAATAAGATTTCCAAAAATACATCATAAATCTAAAAGTCTTATGAATATCATAAATTAATAATTATAAATCTTTTATAAACATAGGCAAAAATACATTTTTTTGGTCAGATATATATATTATTCTTTTTTTTTTTTCTTGAATTTGCATCCTTGTTAGACCTAGTCTCTAACCATTCTCACTACATCAAAAACTTTTGGTTTTTGCCTTCTCATGTTGCATCCAAAAGAATCCAAAATTTTTAAAGAATCTTAATTTTAATCTCCTTTTACGTGTAATTGGTGCTAAAGGTTTTGTATCTTCTTCAACGCCCACCATTATAGATAGTAGCCATAATAATTATCTATATTACCTAAAAAATAAATAAAATAAAAATAAATATATTTGTATCTGAATATATACTTTCTCTATTTTTAATGTAGGGTCAATTCTTTACAAAGGTTTTCTCTTTTTTCTTTTGTTTAGGTTTTCACTAGGGTATAAATAATTATAGATATATATATATATTGAAGAATCTTCACACAGACAATTCATAACAAAGCTATGAAGGAAGAAGGCACTCTAGTCCGAGCACATGACCTAAAACCCTCACCGTCCGACATGTACATGCTTTACTTCAAGGGTTTGGTAAGCAAAGCCGAAACCGCAGAGTTATTGGCGGGATTTGCTATAGCGATTTTGGACCAAGACGAGAATCTCTTGTTTCAGATGAAGGGACCTCTTCATGGCTCGGACGTCATTACAGATTTGGAGGCTGAGCTTATGGCATTGAAGCTCGGTTTAACCCGAGCCGTGAGTATGGGAATAACTCATCTCTCAATCTGTTGTAATCATGATGAAATTTTCGAATTGGTAAGTGTTTCCTTGGCTGATAAGTTACACTGATGATTAAATTACATTATTTGATTCTTGTTTTTAATACATATAGGTCATGGGAAGATCTGCACCAGCCTTGTTAATGGATGATGTGCAACGCATCAGACAACAACTTACATCTACCATACCTGTTTTGGTGACTGACCAGAATCACCAAGCCAGTTTTGTTACTAAACTTGCAATGGAAGCAATAGATTCTGAAATCACCATACGTATGTCGTCTATGACTTGCAGCATCTGTCTCAATAATAATTTCAAAGCTGAGGATATATTAATTTCAAGTCTTTTATGCGGTCATCGGTTCTGCAAGGAATGTGTGAAACGATATATAGAAGTTAAGCTACTCCAAGGAGGTGTACCGCGATGTCCTTATTATCAATGCGAGTCTACGCTAACTCTTAGTAGTTGTGCAAGTCTTTTGATCACACCAAGACTACAAGAGATGTGGGAAGAAAGGATCAAAGAGGAATCAATCCCTATGGCGGATAGAGTTTACTGTCCGAACACTAACTGCTCGAGTTTAATGTCGAAAACCGAGCTTTCTAAATATACCATTCAAGGTTGGTGTTGTTGTGTCAAATGTACTATACCTTTTTGCATCAACTGCAAAGTCCCGTGGCACGATAACATGTCATGCAACGATTACAAGAGATTAATGGGTACGAATCTTACAACAGAAGATAGAAAACTAAATCTTCTAGCAAATAGATTGATGTGGCGTCAATGTGAAAAGTGCAAACACATGATCGAACGTTCGGAAGGATGCATCCATGTAACTTGCAGGTTTCACCACCATATCCTAAATCACTTTAACTAATATATACATATAATAATTTTCGAAATCTGATTATGTTTTTTGTAATATGGTTTGATATGTATAGATGTGGATACTCGTTTTGTTACACATGTGGAGCTGAATGGACAAAGGAGAAAGGTTGCTGTCATAAAGAAGAGATGGATGCAAACTTACATTGCATAGGTGTAATAGTTGTTAGTATCATTGTAATTGTTTTCCTTGTAATTGCCAGTATAATTATTTTTCTCATTGTGCATTATGTACATCGATAAAAAATAAAATAACTGGTTTTGTAGATGTGATTGGTATTTGAACTATAATTGTGATAGGGGATGGATATACTATTAGCATGGTTACTATTTACAAAATGTTTAAATGGGAATAAGAAAATTGAGCTGAGGTTTCAGAAGCAATAGACAAAATCTCACATTCGTTAATGAATCAAAGACGAGATACGAGCCTTTTGGATATAAAGATATAAAAGTCAGAATCGTTACTGTGTTGTGGCCGAACTAACACCTGATCACAATGTAGAGCAATCTTCTCGGACACAAGTCCGAGACAAGTCATCGAGATCGAGGTCCACAAACAACACAAGCACAATGACCTCGAACCTTAAAGAATCCCTTCACATGGTCTTCGCAAGAACAACGTCTACAGCTCGAGTTTAATGGAACTGGTAGTGCCAAAGAAGCGATTAGTTATGTATACATGAGTTATGTATACAAACATCATAACCGTTTATTTTCGGTGCTTTCTTTACCAGAATCCGGTGTTGACCAACATTAATATAGGTATTTTGAAAAATAACTGAAATTAATAAACTACTACATAATTTTACAAAACAATTTAACAATCTTTTGTCAACATCGGTCAACGCCGGATTATGGCAAAGAAAACATCGGAAATAGATACTAGATGGTTATGGTATTTTTTTTTTTTTTTTAAATTTTATTTTATTTTATTTAGTTAGTTATGGTATTTTACACATAACTCATGTTTGTTTATGCATGTCCTTATGTGATGACAATATTTCATATTGTTTGCATGTATGCCCATGTGTTGGCCTATATTTTGTTTAGCTGACGATCATTTTTCAAAAGAGAAGCTGTGCTCCGCTAGTTTTTTCGTTGGAAAGGTTTAAAATTGTAGTTATCCAGATTCTGAGCCACCACCACCACTAATCAGAAAGGAGAGAAGACCTTAGGATAAGTTGCTAAATCAAAGGGGACTAGAGGATCAACCCGTTAAGTAGAATTCCAAAGAAAGACTGTTGACAGCTAATGGAGATCACATTTCTTTGGCCCCCGTCAAATCAAAATGAAATGCGAGCTGGTTTAAGCTCGGTAGAGGGTTCGAGAATAGGGTCCTGCCCTTCAGATTCACTATCCTTGTATGTTTTTGTTTGTTAATCAAAGTAGTTTCATATCTTCAGGATTGTTTTTTCAGTTGTAACTGTTTTGGATTCTTTAAACTTTAGGAACTTGATGGCAAGTGAATAGACTTAAACATCAAATCAACTTTATTAGTATTTGGTATGGTTTATTGCTGATATGAAGTTGTTAACACTCATGTGAGCTTCTTGTTTTCTTAACACTTTTCTCCTTTACTACAATCTAAGTTCTTTTGTAAGATACTAAATTGGTTTTCACTATCAGAAACTTAAGCAGGAATCCGAAGCTCAATCGCATAATTCCACAATCTCATCAGCAAAGGATAGAAAGCAAATCTTTAACACTATTGTTATAATAACTCTTTCCAAGTAATGAATAAACATATCAGATTCCTTGTAACAATCTCTCTATGTCATGTAGTGTGACTAATATGATTGCAGCATATTGTTTTGCTCCCCTCCTTGTTTGTTTACACATTGTAAGTTCTGTTTTAATTACTCTGTTTTAATATTTCAAAGATTTTTCTA
>NW_006238919.1:5641070-5662938 GCF_000375325.1 Capsella rubella | reverse complement strand
ATATATATATATATATATATATATATAGATAGATATATTAATTAACAATGATAGCAAGATTTATACATAACCTTGATTATAAGTAATCATCTAGCAACCAAAAACAAACAGATTCATATATGTTTGAAGGTTTGAACTACTAATAGCAAATTAATATATAAAAATTATGAGTTTTGTTGTTTCTTGAAACGACGAGTCCTTCTCCTCTTGTTAGAAACATAGTCTTGTAAAGCTTGAAGTTGAAGAAAGAGTTGATTATATTCATCAGCTGTTCCAGTCTCATCTGCTAACACTTTACCACACCAATTACACGACCTGAAACAATCAAAATCACAAATATAGTAAACACCTAAAAAGATAGAAATAGAAAACAAATTGGTGAAAGAATGAAACATAAACATACTTGACAGAACCATTGGTTCCTTCACGACGGACAGGAGTTTTGACGCAGCAGTGACCACACCACATCCTTTCTTGTTCTTCTTCACCGTACGTTACTTCTGAAGCCATCGTTCTTGGTTCAACACAACAACAAGAAACACTAGTTATGAAAAGTAGTATAAGGTAAGTTTGTTGTTGTTGTGTTTTGTTATATATATATAGAGACGAAGAGAAATCTAAAGGTGATTGATTCCTATTAGGATTTGGAAAGTTGTGTGTAAAAAGGAAAGTTTCTAGCGAGTTAAATTAGGAGATTATGTTGTCTTTGTTATATAGGGTTTTTATTTAGAACCGACTTGGAGAACAAGTAATTTAAGTTTTTGTTTATTCCGACGGACACGTGTTTTGATTATTTGAGCGTGACTTTTGATTGAGCGTGGTCAAATCTTTAAATTATAAGGAAAAAGTAAAGACATGGGGAAAAAGGGGGAATTTAGGTAGCTTTAGGTGCAAGTAAGTTATAGAAGTCTTTATTTTTGTTATATATTGTAATAAATAATTACAGTAAAACAACAATATGTCACGTTATTTTTTATTTAAAAAGGTAAATTAAAACTAAACAAAAAAAATAAAACAAATTAAGTAAACAAATTTTGTAGGATTTTTATTAAGGAAATATATTTTGGTTTGGGCTGACAAATTAGTTGTCCAGGTTTAGATTTTGTGATTAAAAATAATTATATTTTGGTTTGGGTTGACAAATTAGTGGTTAAGGTTTAGATTTTGTAATTAAACAAAATTATATTCCGGTTTGAGTTGACAAAATAGTGGTTAGAGTTAATATTTTGTAATTAAACGAAATTCTATTTTGGATTAGGTAGACAAAATAGTGGTTAGAGTTTAGATTTTGTAATTAGATGAAATTATATTTCGGTTTGGCTTTAAAAAAGAGTGGTTATAAGAGAAAAAAATAAAATAAAAAACTATAGTAAACGCGGAAAGTATGTATATTTTTGCTCACGCGTTAAATGTAAAGGTTCTTGGTATGAAGTTAAAAAGTGAGAAATTCGATTTTTCCGGATTGGGATGGAGTTTAGTAAGAGATTCGGTTTCTGCGGATTGGGATGTTGTTAAATAAGAGATCCGGTTTTTTTCTGATTGTATAATTGTTTTTTATACTAGCTTGGTTACTATATTTTGGCTTTGTTAGCTTGTAGACTTTTGTCGTGTTGACTTTTTGATGTTAATAATAATAATTCTCCAGTTTGACCAAAAAAAGAACAAAAAATATATGAATTTTGGAAGAGAAGAGTCATGTTTTCAAAACAGTCAGAATAAGTTAGATTACACTATCCTTTTCATTGAGTAGCTTATATGGGCAATAAAAAGATACATGGGTTAACCTTTTTATGAGTCATAAGCAAAAGATATAAAACAATGTACTTTGCTTTACAACAAACAAAAGGTGAAGCTCCTCTATGTGGTTCGCTGTCTTAGTCTTCGGCTACTGGTCTCACCATTGTCAGAGAGTTGGCCCCAAACACTCTGAGACTTTCCTTCTCCGCTGCTACTTGTTTCGTCATAACCAGCTACCGCCTGTAGTAGCTCGGACTGGAGGTTTGGATAGTCATCTTTCAGATCTTCATAAGCTTTTGTCTGCAGAACAGCTATAGTTTCCAAGACAGCCATTAGAAAAAGAAAACTTACAGAAGATTTATGTCAGCATTGTCTCGTAAAGCTGTATCGTGATTGTACCTTGTAGGTTTTCAGCAGCGAATTTTAGGGAAACGCTTTTTAGTTCAGTTGCATTATATCTGTCTGATAAAGCTAAGATCTTGGATACGGAGCTGATAGATATGCCTTTGCAGAGGTGAGATTCACACAATAGTCTGAGCCTACTCAGATTGTATTTGTTTGCAGCTGCCAAAAGCTTTACGATCAGTGTCTCATCGATTTCAGACAGCTTTAATAGGTTAAATGAATGAGCCGTTACTGGTTCCACATCTCCCGAGAGAGAGTCTTTATACATGAAGTGTAACAAGGCCTGTATAAGGTGAAACATTGCCATGGATAAAATACCGACAAATAATACACAGACGAGAAAATGATTAAAAGAAGCTATAAAACTCGAAATTCGTACCTTGAAGACTTTAGGTTCCAAATCACTGATCACTAACTCATTGTTGTTCGCTTCCAGTATATTGTAAAACTTTGATCTGAAGAATGAAGATCGTGCAGCCAAAACCAATTTATGAGCTCGAAACTTCTCCCCAGCAATGTCAAATTCGACATCCGAGCCTTCCAAAGTATCCAGCAAATTTCCAAAATCTGATCCAAGTTCTGAATCAGGGACATGTATAGAGTGTAACCGCGGACAGTGTATTTCCGAAGAAACAACTCCAATTGTACAATTGATTATCAAACAATCGTCTTTAAGGTAGTCAGATGTCTCAAGCAACGAACGTCTGAAGAAACGCTTGTATCCCCTATTCAAAATCCAAACAATAGAATCAAGAATTAGAGAGCTCTAAGGTAGCAGTACAAAAGATAACAGCAAAAAGAGTGTCTAAAAAATTAATCAGCCATTGAAGATACTGTAAACACTCAAAGCTGACGCCACCACACTAAAAATGAAATTTCAGTAAAGCACCTTAACAAGGTTATCTTAACAAAACTATGAAAGTTCAGGTAGCTAGCACACCTTAGAATTTATAGATTTACCATTAGAACCACCCAAACCCTATTCTTGTCCCCAATAATTTACACATATTCAAGATCAGAAATCGAACAAGAGACTAACATTATAAACTAGCAAGTCAAAAACTTTATCGAACCGAGTATAATATCTGAATTCGTCAAAACTGTATTAACATGAACTATCATGCACACATTGACAAACAGAGTTCATCTTCATGATTAGAAATGGAGAAAGAGACCAACATTATAAAACGAGCAAGTCGAACACTTTATCGAAACGAGTATAATACCTGAATTCTTCAAAACTGTATTAACATGAACTATCATCCACACATTGACAAACAGAGTTCATCTTCATGATTAAAAATCGAACAAGAACGAACATTATAAAACGAGCAAGTCGAAAACTTTATCGAACCGAATCTAATATCTGAATTCGTCAAAACTGTATTAACATGAAACATCATGCACACATCGACAAACAGAGTTCAAACTTAGATCCTCCCTAACAGTACACAGCTGAGATGCCAAGAGTAACATTTTAAAAACAATTCAAATTCTTCAATCCATCAACAAGAATCAAGAATCAAGAATCACGAATCAAGAATCAAGCCATACCACATACTTCCTTTATATTTAAGCGTATAAGGACCACCATCAAGCGAACGATCGAAATGGCTATGAACCTTATGATTCCCTTTACCACTTTGATCAACAAGGGCAAGCTCAAAAAGCGCTCTTACTTCAGTACCATCACTAGCGAGAGCGACGAACACAGAGACGTAAGAAGAGCTATCCTCTGAGTTTTTACCATCTGGGTAGACAAAGATTGTCCATTTATAACCTCCCACGGAGAAATTATCACTCGCTATGTGTTTCCCAACTCCAATCCCTTTAGCTAAACTGTATCCTTGAATCACGAATTGGTGCGATCCGTTTAGGGTTTGTGTCACTGACCTTGAGGTTGTTGTTTGTGATTCGATTCTATCTGGGTTCGTGTTGGAGCTTGATGATCTGCTGGGTCTGGTCATTTGCCTTGTTGGGTATTTCGAATTTTGGGGAAAGTTGTGAAATTTCAGAGAATTTTAAATCGTCGGAGGAGGAAAGGAGGAGAAGAGGAAGATGATGAGTCGGTAGGAGAAGGGTATAATGGTCATTGTACAAAAGAAAGACCCAATTTTTAAGTTTTTAGGGATTTGAATCCCTTCTTCTTCAATGTGTGAATCTCTTGGAGACTTCAGAAAATTCGAAACCATTGGAGGAAGATGATAAGTCGGTAGGAGAAGGGTATAATGGTCATTGTACAAAAGAAAGACCCAATTTTTAAGTTTTTAGGGATTTGAATCTTGTTCATCAGTGTGTGAATAGAGATACTCAGATTCGAGTTCAAGTTCAATGGATGATGTCTCTTTACCAATTGATAAATTATCCATTGATTCAAAGACTGAGTAATAAATTTCGTAGCTTTGATTTTTGTTTCTTCTGATTTTGTGTGTTTGATCTGCTTGGGATGTCTGAATTTATTTTATTCGATTGGTTTTGTCTGAATCAGGGACAAGGCTTGTCTAGTAGTGCTAGTGGCGACTGGGAGTTTCAATCCTCCTACTTTTATGCATCTACGCATGTTTGGTGAGTTCTTACCATATGACAATGATCTGTGGTTATTGTCTGAATTAGCTTTGTATATATTAGTTGAGGATATGAAAAGACAGAACAGTAGAACTTATAGGTTTGTTCTCATGTATTTGTTTTTTTTCCCCATCAAACTGATAAGTTCTGTCTTTTTCGTCTTTAGAGCTTGCGAGAGATGCATTACACTCGGAAGGATTTCATGTTCTTGGAGGTTATATGTCTCCTGTTAATGATGCATACAAGAAGAAGGTATGAAAACTTTTGAATCTCAGTTTCTTAGTTTTTTTCTAAACCAATGCTTAATGTTGTGTTTAATTTCATTTAGAAACTATAATATTATTGTGTAGGATCTTTTATCTGCAAAACATCGTTTACAGATGTGTAATCTAGCTTGTCAAAGCTCTGACTTTGTAATGGTTGATTCATGGGAGGTACTATCTCACTATCTCATCTTTCGAAAAGTTTTTAATTAGTTCTCTTTAGAGGAGGAACAAAGCGTTGTTTACATTACTTTTGGAAGCTGTTTTCTACAGGCATCTCAACGCAGCTATCAACGAACTTTGGCGGTTTTATCGAGGGTCAAAACTTTCTTAACAATAGATCAACATGTACCCGAGGGTAAGACAAAAATATGTGGGCTTTTAGCATCTTCTATAGTATATCTCAGTTACATTTTTTGGATAATTGCGCGATCATCTCAATGGGGTTGTTTGCTATGTTTTGTGACAAACTCAAATTTATAATATGAGCTTTCTAATGCTAGAATCTCTCAAAGTTATGCTACTATGTGGCTCGGATTTACTGCAATCTTTCTGTACTCCCGGTGTTTGGATCCCTGAACAGGTAAACCAATGATTTTATAACCAAGGCAGCATTGTTATATAAATGGCGATTTTGTTTTATCAATTCTACTCACAGTTATGCTTTTTTCATTTTTGGGAATTTGAAGGTAAGAACTATTTGTCAAGACTATGGCATTGTGTGCATCCGTAGAGAAGGACAAGATGCTGAGAATATGATCTCTAGTGACAAAATCTTAAACGAAAGTAGTGTAAGTTTTACCGAGTTTTGATTTTTTTGTATTCCCCTGTATCAATCAGTCATATCAGTCTGATACGGTTTATTTTGTAGGATAATATCAGAATCGTCGACAATCTTGTTCCTAATCAGATTAGTTCGAGTAGATTAAGGTAGCGTGAGGTTTAATCTTTCGCGATAACATATCATTTACGCTAAAAATGGTTTCTCTTGCTTAATACTCTGCTTCTTTCAGGCAATGCATTTCGCGAGGGTTATCGGTTAAATACTTGACTGAAGATGGAGTAATAGATTATATCAGACAACATCAACTTTACACTGAGCTCACATGACAAAAGCTGAGAGAATATTACTCTATCATATCAATATTACTACACAACCCATCAAATAATTGTGATAAACAGATGTAATCAGGTCAGATACATTTGTTGAATCATTGTATTTTAAGAATCATATTTACAGATAATGTTAAATTATATAATTGTGTGTTAGTGAGACTGATTGATTAATCTCTTCGCATATGTTTGGAAAAGTAGTGACTGCGGTGCTTTTTTATCGCTGTAATCAATTGATTAAGCTATTGGTATGTTTTTGAACAAAAGTAGTGACTGTGGTTTTTCATACCTGTGATTATAATATTCTAGATGTTTTAAAAGTAGTGTGTAATGCAGTTGAAGGTAGAAGAAACATAGAATCAGTCTTGGCCAAGTCCCTTTTCGAATCAGTCTCATCGGAAAAGTTTCCGGGATGTCTTTTTCTACACAATTTAAAGAATCTTGTGATGGAACATTCAGTGGCATTTCACCCTGGGAATATTCATTATCTCCCCAATGCTTTTAGTTTTAAACATTCCTGCATTAGTGTAGTTTGTGAACTTTCTCTAGTAGTTTGATATTGTTTACCGATTCAGTTATCCTGCTAAGCTGTTTGTGTTGGAAAGTCTATAGCTTGGCTCTTTATATGTGACGCGTTGCATATTCGTTATCCTAACATTTTCATTTTTTAACTTAACAGTATAGCTGCACCTTTAAAGTTTTGATACTCCCTCACCAATGCCATTACATCCTTGATGTCCAAAAGGTATCTACTCCTTTCTTTATTTGTCTTCATCTGCGTGGCTTTGACTATATAGATTGGTCGGATAGATGATAGATCTGAATTGGATGCTCTGCTCTTATCAGTCTTGTTGAGAATGTTTGCTATTTAGCGGTTTGTGCAATCTTGAGCAGTGTGTAGAAAAGAACAAATGTTCCAGTGGGTAGGAATGATGATTTGATATTTTGACCAAAAGAGAAGTATTTGAATGCTGTCTTATGTAGTTCTATGTTTCGATTTTGTCAAAATCCAGTTGTATGTGGTAGATTCATAACTTCTTCTATGGTCTGTTGACTTGTTTAGAAAATGAAATTTGTAGTTCAAGTGAAAAAGCGTTCATAAACACACCTTGTTGATATGCTGTTTCCAACATGGTACAATCAATGGATGCGAAATTGATCTTGTAGAGTTGATGATCTCTCTTTGTCTGAGTTAGTCTTTGTGAGTGAAAACTCTGCAACATTCTTTGTTTCTGAGATTATCCTCATTTCCTTATGAAAACATATGCTTCTTGATAACTCAGACCAAAGTAGCTACTGTAGAGGATTCACTTTTTCGATGCCAAAGTAGCTACTGCTTAGTCATATCGCTTTTTTTTTCCTAGTGACGCCGGGAAGCACAAACGTGCGCTGCAACATCTTTAGATGAAATCTCATCTAAGAAATGTTCAAAAACACTGCAAGATCTATGACCAATCTTCTCAAAATGTTGTGTCTTACGTTTCTTATGTTTTTGAGTTGGTTTTTAACCAAACAATTAACTTGCCGAATCCAGAGTGTCAAAAGCACAGTGCAATAGATAGCATGATTTTGATCTATTGAAGGATTTGGACGGTTGAAATTTGAACAACATCCAGGATTAAAGGCTTCTAGAGGAGTGTGTGAATAAGAAGAAGAAGAATACTACATAGCCCGTAATGTATTGTTCTTCTTCTTTTAAGACATTTCATATTGTGAATGGTTTGTTCTTATACACCATGGAATAATCCAGCTTAAATCCTACATGTTTGTCGTAGTTTTCGCAAACAGATCATCGTTGGAATTTTCCTCAGGCGAAGAGTCTTGGTAATCAAACTTGCAACCAGAATATGAATCACCAGCTACGACCTTGTACCCGGCCGGGTTCCCATACCGCCTGTTAGGTTTCATCGGAGCTTAGATGACTAGATAAGTTATAAGTATAACTCTGG
The DNA here is from genome assembly GCF_000375325.1 of Capsella rubella. Taxonomy (NCBI): domain Eukaryota; kingdom Viridiplantae; phylum Streptophyta; class Magnoliopsida; order Brassicales; family Brassicaceae; genus Capsella; species Capsella rubella. Next base: position 5,654,906 of record NW_006238919.1, on the reverse strand, counting down.
CTTCTTTAATTGCTAATGAATATGCAATACATTATTGTAACACTGACCAAAACATATATTAGATTTGAAGCATGAAACATTAAGGAAGAGTTTGGTCACATAAGTAAGACATACATATCACAGAGCATGTGACCCAACAAGTTTTGTAAAACCAAAAGTAACAGCCATAGCTAACCATCCACCAATCAAGACCCTAAGCGACGACTTAACCAATGGTGCTTTCCCCAAAACCGCACCTAATCATCCGAACATCACCAAAGCCAACTTATGATCTTGACGTCTTGCTTGACCGCACCAACACCCAACATAAGTGAAGCTGTCGAGACAAGACTGTCGGTTGCACCAAGAACCGCGGTTCGTAGCCATTGAGCTCGTTTAGAGTAGTCAAAACCCTTTTCTTGATCATTCTCCATGTCCATGTTCACGTTGTTATGAGACTCGGCCATGGTTATATGAGTAAGACTAGAGAGTGTGGAGAACACACGTCTTGGATTGTGTTTGTATTTATTGAGAACTTTTAACTGTTAATTTTTAAAGTTAGTAATATTAATAATTTGAATAACAGAAATACTTATATTTTTAACTATATTGGAAAACAAAAATGTGGACTAGAAAAAATTCACTAGATTCTCTCTTATCTCTGATTTTAATTATATTCAAACTTTTGAAGTTTTTACATCCAAAACAAAAAGGTTCATTAGTCACTAATTTTTTAAATAACAGTTATTATTCTTTTTCCTAAATTAATATGTATTCTTTTTTTTTAAATAAATATTTTGTATTTAGTTGACTATCCAAATATGCAGTACTAGAATTTATCCCCTGCATACGCACGGAATTATTTTTTTTAATCAAATAACTAATATATAAATAAATAAAATTATATTGTAAAATTATATTTCTTTTAAATACTTTATAAATAAGGAAATATTCCTAAAATTAAATGTAGTATTATTCTATTTTTATCATAAAATATAAACTGAAGGTCTAAAACTTTAAAGTTTATAATCAACCCAAAATGTTATTAAAGAAATATAAGGCAAAGAAATCTTTTAGTTTAATTTTACAAAAATATATTTTTTACTGCTGCTCTTTTCAACATATCATCAATGTATTTGTATCATTCTCCTATTTAAAACATTTGAACGTATCAGTTTAACCGAGACTACAATGGTTACAAATTATCTAATTAAGTAGTAGAATGCCATTCTTACATATATCAGATCTTGCTTCTTTGTAACAAACTCAGATATCGAGTTGAGAGAGACGACGAAACAAAGAAGAAGATAGAAGTAAAATTCTCATTATTATGTAAATGTACAGTATAGTTTGTTTATATACAATCTTAATTACTGCTAACATACGCTGACTGTTAATGCTAACATGAGCTAATATGCTAACATAAACTACTCAGATATGCCCCCTCAAGCCTTTGAAGTTGATTCTGTAGAAGCTGGACAAAGGCTTGACAGTGATAATCGTTCAACCATACTCTGAAAAAGTGCAGGTTGTAATGGTTTGGTGAGAATGTCTGCCAGCTGGTTTTCTCCATCAATATGCATAGCTTTAAGAGTGCCAAGCTTCAATTGATCACGCACAGTGTGACAGTCAATATCAACATGCTTGGTGCGCTCATGAAAGACTGGATTTGTGGCGATATACACAGCTGACTTGTTGTCGTAGAAGAGCTTGGTCGTGTGAGTTACCTGAATCCGAAAATCAGCAAGTAATTGTTGAATCCAAATAACCTCACGAGTTGCATCAGCCATACTTCTATATTTCGCTTCAGTGCTACTCCTGCTTGCAATTTTCTGTTTCTTAGACTTCCAACAAATCAAGGATGTCCCTAAGAAAACACAATAGCCAGAAACAGAGCGTCTTGTATCCAAACAGGTACCCCAATCAGCATCAGCAAAAGAATTGAGACAAAGGTCTGTTTCTGCTGAATAGAAAAGACCAAGACCATGATCTCCTTTGATATACTTCAGGATTCTGAGAGCAGCATGATAATGATCATCTGTTGGAGATTGCAAAAACTGGCTCAGCTTGTTAACCGCAAAAGTGATATCCGGCCTTGTGATGGTCAAATAGAGAAGCCTGCCAATAAGTTCTCTATATGGAGTTGGATTGTCCAGTCTTGTCCCTGTATCCATGGTTAAGTTCTTATATGGATCCATAGGAACAGGACTCGGTTGGCAAGCAAGCAGACATGTATCTTCTAGCAAATCTAAGGCATACTTCCTTTGACACACAAAGATTCTTTTTGATGATCTCGCAATCTCTAGGCCAAGAAAGAAACGAAGTGTACCTAGATCTTTGACCTTGAATGCCTTATGAAGTACAGCTTGAAGCGCCTCTAGATCAGCATCATTGTTACTAGCAATTGCTATATCATCCACATAAACTAGCAATGCTATGAAACCAGTCTCAGCAAACTTCAAAAACAATGTAGTATCTGATTTTGACTGTATGAATCCAGCATTCAGCAAAACAGATGTGAAAAGTTGGTTCCATTGCCTAGAAGCTTGCTTTAATCCATATAATGATTTGTGCAATCGACAAACTGCATTTGGAGGTAAAGTAACATTGTTACCTGGAGTATAACCTTGCGGAAGACTCATATATATCTCCTCATCCAAATCACTATGAAGAAAAGCATTTGAGACGTCCATTTGAGTAAGTCGCCATCCTTTCTTTGCTGCCAAACCCAACATAAGCTTAACACTCGTCAGTTTAGCCACAGGAGAAAAAGTTTCAATAAAATCAACTCCTTCTTGTTGAGTAAAGCCTTTTGCAACCAGTCTGGCTTTGTAACGCTCAATAGTACCATCAGAGTTATACTTGATGGTGAAAACCCATTTGCAGCCAACTATGTTCTTCCCTTGAGGTAAAGAGCATATGCTGAAGGTGTTGTTTCTTTCCATAGCCTGCAACTCCTCATTAAGAGCTCCTTTCCATTTGTCAGATGCCATGGCTTGCTTAAAATTTTTGGGTTCAGTTTCCATGGAGTATGAAAGAATGTAAGAACAGAAAATGGGATGGAATTTGTTGTATGATAGAAAGTCCGAAAGAGGGTAAGGGGTGGTGTGTTTGGGTGGTAAAGGTGGAGAAATTTTTGCTAAAGCACAGTGATACTCAGAAAGATAACTAGGTGCCCTCGTCTGTCGCCGTAATCTCCCACTAGGCAAAGAAATATTAGTAGTTCCGGGTAGTACAGTATCGCTAGTATTAGTAACAGTCCTAGAATCCCCATTCACTAATGATGATGATAACCGATTATCAGATGCAATAGGAGAACTAGGAACTAATGCATGTGTACTAGCAGAATGTGTAGGAAATGAAACAGAAGCATGTTCATTAGAATCATATATGTAAGGCACAGAACAAGGTAAAACAGTATGGGAAAAGAAATCATTAGGAACATATGTTTTATCTTTGAAAGGGAAAATGTTTTCATGAAAGATTACATTCTGGATATAGCAACAGTATTATCATCAATATTCAGTATCTTAAAACCTTTATAACCACTAGGATAACCTAAGAAAACACTAGCCTGAGCCCTAGGAGTAAATTTATTCCTATCCTTTTCTAGAGTACTAACATAGCATAAACATCCAAAAGATTTCAAAGAAGTGTAATCTGGAACTTTATGCATCAGAATTTCATATGGTGATTTATTATTTAGTAAAGGGGAAGGAAGCCGATTGATTAAAAATACAGCAGTAAGAACACAATCAGACCAATAGACTAAAGGGATGTTTGATTGGAAAAGTAAAGCTCTAGCAACATTTAATAGATGTTGATTTTTTCTCTCAACTACAGAATTTTTTTGAGGTGTATAAGCACAAGAAAAATAATGCAGCATACCATGTTCTTTAAGTAAATCTGTAAAATTCAATTCAGGTGCATTATCACTTCTTATAGCTTGAATCTTACACTTGTATTGAGTAATAATCATTTTTATAAAATCTGGAAAAAATTTTGACACTTCACTTTTCTGTTTCAACATATAAACCAAGTGACTCTAGTACAATCATCAACTATGGTAAGAAAATATTTATAACCAGCAACAGATTCTATAGAAAAAGGACCCCATATATCTATATGAACTAACTGAAAAGGACTAGAAGACATATTATTATGAGTGAATTGCTGAATAACATACTTTGCTTGCTTTTCTTTGCAAGATAAGATACTTGGAAAGGGAGGTGTACTTTCCCACATCTTTTCTACCGAGGTGTCAAATTGTAAGATGAAAATAACCTTTTGTTGTGTTTGAAAGAGTACTTGGGTTCATCTAATCTCAACCGTCGGATTTGAAGTGAAGGAAAAATATTTTTAGTTTCTTTTTATTCTCTTCTCACTTTCTTTTATTTCTTGTTTTCACTATAGATAATTTTTGTCAAAATATTATCTATTTTTTTTTGTACAATAGTTTATGATTATATTTTTCCTATATTTTAAGATGCATTTTGCTATGTTTTTGATGAATTTTTATATTTTATGTTATCCATATGTAGTTGAACACGTGTTCACTAATAGAAATATATATGTGAACAATCAATTCTATCCACATGGATTTAAAAAACTTTGAACACTAAAATCTAAACCCTAAACATAAAACAAAAAAAACCTAAATCCTAAACCCTAAACTTTATACCCTAAATAAAAACACTAAATACTAAACCCTTAAACCTAAATAGTAAAACTTAAATAGGTTACTGCTGATTCCACACGGATTTTGACCATATGGTCATTTAGCGTATGGAATATAAAGTGTATTGTAATGATCATAGATGAGAGAAAATGCAACACCAAAGCCATGATTGGGGTAAATTGCATTTACTTTTGAGATATGAAGTTGACCATGACCATGAATCAGAATCCTTATCCCTTTCTTCTCTTTCGTTGGAGGTTTAGTTTGCTACAAATGATAACCATATGTACAAAGTTCCATGGATACCTCAGAAGAACTCATAAAATTCTGGAAAAACTAGAGACATATTTGCAGAATACAACAAAGATACATATAAATTAGCGTTAGAAACCTAAGGAGTGTCAGAAACTGATGGATAAGAACACAATCAAAATCAAAACAAGGCTTTGAGTAGATGATTAACGGTGGATGCAACTGAAATTAAAGGTTTGATGAACAAACTAAGATCGCCGCCGTGTTTGACGAAGCAACATCTTCGATTGGTTTATCATGGTGCTTCATTGGTTTTGTCGGAGACGACATCAGTGAGTTTAGTCATTGGATGGGGAATCTCGATCTTCTCTCTTTCAATAGCTTTCCTACCGTGAACCTCCCTCCCCCCCCCAAAATTTGAAGTAAAACGAAAGAAAAACTGAAATCTTTCTTCTCCCAGCAAAAAAAAGTGGGACCCACGATGACAATGACTATAGAGAGAAAAAGAGCAACGAGAGGTCCAAATTTTTGTTTTTGTTGTAATAATAATATAGTAATAATAATATACAAAAATAGAGAAACGAAAGGAAAGAAATGTGTTAGAATGTTTGAAGGGTTTGTTAGTCATTTTGTTAGTAGAAAGTATGGTGGTAGCAAGAAGTGTGTTTTTTGGCAAATAGTTTGGGTAAAAGTAGGTTTTTATGCTTAGCTAAAGGACATACCTGACAATGTTCAGTAGCAGAGATAGTAGATTTAGACAAAGAAAGAGTACCAGATAAAGCTTGTAACTTGGCAGGTGAAGGATGTCCAAGGCGCTGGTGCCAGAGATTTCCATCAACTGACAAGGATCCACAGAAATGAGCATGCTGAGATGAAGTGGATTTAGTCGAACTATGAAGAGAATCGAGATCAAGTATGTAAAGATTATGCAGCAGTTTACACTTCCCATTCATCGAGTCCAGAGTAGACCCCTGAATAATACCAAATGTTGGATAAAAATGAGCAGAGTTCTGATTATCACGCAACATGCTATTAACACTAATGAGATTGAAATGAAATGATGGAACATGCAACACATTGTAAAGTATCAAGGAATCAGAAAGATGAATAGTGCCAGTATGTTGAATGGGGAGTCTAGTACCATTAGGCAAAGCAACTGTAATACCAGAAACTAAGGAAATTTCTTTGAATTTTGTTAGATCACTACACACATGACTAGTAGCACCACTGTCAACTATCCAAGAATCAACAGGCAAAGCTGAGTGGATTCATAGCTGGGGCAGGATAATATGGCATAGGATTATTGTTGACAGCTTGAACTGGACAAGAAGGCGTCTCAGTATTGCCACTGAAGACATTAGCAATAGTCCGTTGATTTGAGCCCTGAGTACCAGTCGGATGAAACTGTGGTACATAAGAACGTGGAGCAGGAGCAGTAGTAGTTTGGCCCCGTGGTACAAGAGGTCTGGATCCATTGTTCCCATTGTTACTTTGATTGTGATTTGGAAAACCAGGAGGATATCCATTTAGCTTGTAACACTTGTGGACTGTGTGTCCCACTTTACCACAATGTGTACATATAGGTCTATTCCCTCTAGGTCTTTATGTATTATAAGCTGCCACATACTCATTGGACTCACCACCAAGATAAGCATTGTTGTCATAATATCCTGTAGCTTGAAATGCCATATTCTCTGATTTCAACACTGGCTTCACAATACACTGACGCTCATCTTGAGCTACCATGTTAAACACTTCTTCAAGACTCGGTGTTTGCTTCAACATTAGTATATGACTACGAGTCTGCTCATAAGCCTTATTTAACCCCATCAGAAACTTGGTTATCTTACTCCGTTGTTGTAACTTTTCCCAGAGTGTAGCCGCATTACATTCATAGTGGCCACAAGGACAAACCATAAGTTCTACATAATTTATGTGTTCCTCCCACAAAGTCAACAATTCAGTGTAATAAGCACTCACATCAAGAGAACCTTGTTGAATGCGACTCAACCTTTGCCCAATTTCATATACACGCCGGTGCATCATCTTGCTTAAACCGAGCAATTAAGCTATTCCAGATTACATGAGCACTCGACATGTACAAGAGACTTTGTGCGATTTTCTTGGATACAGAACTCATTAACCATGTCGTTACCATATCATTAACAAGAGACCACGAACCTGCATCGCGATGTCTGTCGGGAGGCTTTGGAATCGTTCCATCAATAAACCCCAATTTGTTGCGAACATTCAACGCCATACGAATCGATCGTCTCCAAGAATGAAATTCAGCTCCGGTATCTAATCGATCTGCAACTAATTGCAATCCAGCATGATCAGAACTGTGAAGAAAATAACGATTCTCGTATTGATCAACAATATGATTTGACGATTCAGCTGAAATAGGAGTCAAAGAAGGCCTAGGTGCTGCCATTGAGAAGATAGAGATTGTAAATTGAAGCAAGAACAATTAAAAGAAATCGAATCACAAAGAAACAAAATGCGATCGAGAAGGTCAAGAAACAGAAGAGAAATCAATCAGAAATCACTCGCGAACATGAATTGAAGAAACACGAGGAAGATAATACAACAGAAATGAGAAAGAATCAAGAGAGATTGAATGAGAATGAGCTCAGCCGAAGAACAACTCATGATCGGGATGAAATGTTTCCTAGGTGAAGTTTTGGGTTCTTTGTCATCTTTTGAAAGTCTTACCATCAAATTTTAAAACCTGCATCAGTTAAAGATCATCATTTGTTAGCCATGCATGGACGATTTCTTGAAACATACAAGATAGAAAAAGAGATTTTAGAGGGTAATATGAGAGATAGAAAAAGAAAAACCTTAATGTGTTTTATCACTTAATGTGGAGGTATGAGAAAGGTTGTAAAAATCTGAAATTTAGGAAGTTGTTTAGAACGTATTTATTTTTTTGTTTTTTTTACTAATTTATTTTTGTTTTACTTTTCCAAATTAATTCTTTTAATTTTATTAAATTGTAAAACTTTTGCGATGTGTTCAGTTTTATTTGCCAAATGACTTGTGATTGAGGGAGAAAAATTAAGGATTAGTTTTTTTTTTTTTTCATTGATCGTGCTTTTAGTTTGTTTGAGAATTTTTTTTTAAATTTTTTAAAATAAAATCTGATGTGGCTAAATTTTATTGGACAAGTGATTTGTGCTTTATAGTATAAAGGATTACAAAGATACTAATTAACAATTTAATCTGAATAAATGTATAACCTCCAATTTTCGATTTTTTTTTCTTTTGTTTTATTTTTTCATCTAATTTTCATTATTCATTATGTTTAATTCGTAAGGTGCTGAAAATAAATAAAAAATCTGATATGGCTAAAAGCCTAAAACCAAAAGGGCAGTTATATACTTCACTAGGTAATATCCCGCGTATATGTGATAACATCCTCCCGAGGACTCGACACTCTAAGATGGTGAAAAGATATTCCTTCGGTTCAACGGATGGTGAAGCCACGAAGAACAAGGATAGTGGAGCGAATGGTCGCACAAGAGCTGCGTAGGACTCTTGATTTACCGAACTTGAATCCCTTAGATATGACACACTAAGACGAATTCAAGGGTGACAATGAGAATCACTCTCGACAAGACCCCTGGATATGAAACACCAAGACGGATCATGCATTGATCAATGGATATTACGCACCATTAACCAAACCAATGGATATTACACACCATTGCCGAAAAATGATAAACACTCTCAAAAGGTTCCAAAAATATCAAAAATGCTTGTTCTTATTATTCATGAGATAATCACATTATAAAGGGAGAAAATACATCAAAAACGTCCATAATAATAGCTCAACATGCAGAGCATTTACGGAGATGAAATTCAAACTCTAAGGGGGGTGTATTGAACTGCGTATTTTAGGAGATTTTAAAGTATTCATAAAATTCCCTGTTATTCAATTGGTCATTTTAAAAATCTTCTCAAATCCTATGTTATTGAATCTGAAATTTATAGAAATCATTTAAAATCATTCACAATCTCTTGTTATTCAATCAAATAATTTATAAATTTCATTTCAAATATACTGTTATTCAAAATATCACAAGTGTTCTTTTAAAAACTACTGAATGTGATTCTAGGAGACTTTTTTAACATTTTTAGTTAAAAGATATGACTGAAAAATCTCACCTTTATAGGTGAAACTTTGAAGGATTTTAAAAAGGGGGTTTGATACCAATTAAAAAAACAAGTGATAGTAAACCATCTCTCTTCTATACCTTCTCTCTTTCTCTCTCACTCTCAAATATATACGTTGCTCTGTCGACTGAAAAAATGGCGTCTTCTTCTTCAGCCTCTTCCAGCGGAGAAGAACCATGGGTGGAGAAATACAGACCGAGAAAAGTAGTCGATATCGTTGGTAACAAGACGCCGTCTCCAAACCTCTCATCGCTCGTGACGAGAAGATGCCTAATTTTTATCGTTGCCGTGAGATTTTTACTCTTGTTTAGTATTTGCTTTGATCTTGTAGTTGCATCTCTCTTTGATTTCAATCCTCGTTTGGGTTTTTGTGCCTTGTGTTAGTTTTCACAATTTCAGGATTAAAGCTTGTCAATTGTAGGGTTTTGATTAATGGAATTGTATTGATGGGTTAATTTATTTACATATGGGATGTTGTTCAATCTTCCTTCGTTGTTGGTTTTAAATGTGTTACTGTGTTTTTTTTTTTTTGATCAACAAAATTAGCATTAAAGAAAAACAAGCGTTTACACCTCGACGAAGGAGGGAGAGAGTACAGAACTAAGAGCCATCTTGGCCAAAGCATTGGCTACAACATTGGTAGACCGGGGAATTAAAGAAAAATAGATAGAGCTAAAGGTAGCACTTAACAACGAGATATCATGAAGAATACTTCGAAGTTAGAGTTGATTAGCGAAATCAGGACTTGGGAATCCGAGAGAATCGCCAGGGAGGTGACTGTAGTGTTAGCTATCACAAAGAACAGGGCACTGCGCACCGCTAGAGCTTCTGCAACCAAAGCAGAAGATACAAACTCCCTATGGGAGGAGGACTGAAAAAACAGACAACGGTTGGTGTCTTGAATCACCCAACCCAAACCGCAGCTCCTTGAAGTGGTGTTCCAAGCAGCGTCCACATGACAGGATGATGATGTTGTTATGGTGTTATTGTGTTCTGTTATGTTTTTTGTAGGGGTATTGATGTTGCGCAAATGTTAATCTTCTTGACGTACGACTTGATATACAAGTTTTTCTTTTTTCTTAAAAACTTATCAACCTTAAATTATCTATAAAGTCACTTAAAAGTCAATAATCAAATCTCACTAAATCATAAGTTATTTTCTTTTTAAATCTCTAACAAATAATCAAATCTCTTAAAACTACACTCAAATCTCTCAAAATTCTAAAATATTAAAATCTCACCAAATCTCCTAAAATATGCAGTTCAATACACCCCCCTAAAGTGCATGTAAGAGAGAGAAATCGAAAGAATTAAATGATATTTTGTCATGGACGAAAATTGATTGTTCTTCATTTCTTTTGGGCTTAATTCACCTAGTTGGGCTTCTCTCATGGACCAAGATTGTAGAACAACTTGGTTTGTAACTTAATTCATTCTGGCCCTTTTGGAATCCTTCGTTGAATTGACGCATATCTAAATCGGGTAAACTGGAGAACATCTTATTTGTAAAATCAATAACTCCTTCGTCTCAACTCAGTTTGACTTGATTCTTCTTTGAGGAGTTCTGTAGTTGAGTTGAGCATATTCTCCAAGTCGTTTCGTTCATAGATTCCTCGTGGTTGAGAAGATACGCTTAAAACAATGACGACATATCTTGAAGCTTCCCATAATCATATCAATATGCGGGAATTGTTATATAATAAGTTAAGTTAATTTTAATTTTAATTTACTTAATAATTGTATTTTTTTTTTAAATAGAATAAATCAAATTCAATATCGTTGACAAAAAAAGATAATATCAATAACGTTTTTTACAATTTTATTTATTCAAATCATACATGCATATCTCTTGAATTTATTCGTTCGCTTATTGTTCAACTTTGATAGTAAATTGCTTTAGTATTTTTAAGCATTTTAGGTATAAAAAATATATTATTAATGATAAAAATGAAAATTTACTATAATGTTCAAAATGGTTTATTTAAGTTTTTCCATATAAACTAACACATAACCTAAGATATTTTGTAATTAAAGCCTAAATTATTTTGAATGTAAAAAATTATATATATTTTCTATACCATCATATGAAATGAAATCAAAAGTTTAAAAACAATTTCTAAAGAATAATTTTTCTTTTTTAATCTCTTTTTATATTCCTCGTAATTTAAGTTATATTTCTAAATTTAATTATAATTGTTTCATCCTTGTAGTACAAGATAGATAGAAAATTGAGTATCAAATTATTTTTTATATAGAAAATCAAATATAAAATTTGTAGTTAATAAAGATAGTAATGATCTTTATATATTATTGTTGAATACCAAACTAAATATAATGATTCTGGTTCTAAAAAAATATATTACATTTTTTTGGAGGAAGAGATAGTTAAGAACCATTGATTTGATAATTATATAACAAAAATGTTCTTATGCTAAAAAAAATACTTACTTTAAAAAATATATATACATGTGTATGTATGTGTAAATAATAAACAAACATACAAAGTAAAGAATGAAGATGGATTCTTTAGCTTAATTTTCTTATTGTGCGATGGTAAGGACAGTATTTTTGAATCTCCATTGATAAAATCATTTAATTATAGCCGTAAAATATTATTATACATATGTATTATACACATTCAAAAATATAAGAAAACAATGGAGAAAGGAAGAAGTACATAAAAACAAAGAGGAAATAAATTTGGAAAAAGTAAAATATAGTTAACCCAAATATATAATCATTCTCTTACAATGATATCTTAATTGAGTCTTCAAACCATGTAAGAAGCCAAAAACATTAAAGAAAAAACAAAAAAAAATATTTACTATAGGAGATAAGGTGTAGGAGGATGTGAGAATAATTTTTATAGGCTAAGAAATGATATAAGTTACATTTCTATGATAATTAAATTTGAAGAGTTATTATATAATTTATAGTGTGTTAATTGAAATTGAATAGAGAAAAAAAAATAGTCAATTCACAACTTATGTAATTCTAGTTACAATTCTAGTAGTAAAGTGTGGATTTAAAGTATGAATTAATGTATATGATTAATTGTGTTGCAATTTTCGTTTAATTAAAAATAAATACTAAATGGACCAATAAGGAGAGAGTGAAACCTTTCTTTTATATATATGATCTTCAGTTTGAAACTGATATGGTGGCATCATGATCAAAGTCATGCATGTCCAATATATATTATCTTATAAAGAGTTATTATTATTTTTGAAAGATCAGACTCAGGGTTTGATTTAAAACAATCTTTATAACTTTGAAAACTTAGAAATAAGCAAGAGGTTTTTACATGTCTTAGAAATCTTAAGAAAAATCATATATATAAAAGTAAGGTTCCACTCTCTCCTTATTGGTGGAAAAATATTTAAGGCTTTAATTTTTTTTTAAAAAAATGTTTATGACAATCATTCAATACAAAATTTAATTACACTATAAGTTATAATCAAATGGCAAAGAAAATGAAAGGACTTAATCATATATCATTCAACAAAATAAATAAATAAATAATTATGACAATCATTCAATACAAAATTTAATTACACTATAAGTGATAATCAAATGGCAAAGAAAATGAAAGGACTTAATCATATATCATACAACAAATTTTATAAGCATTATTGGTGGAAAATTATTTAAAATCATATATATAAAAGTACGGTTCCACTCTCTTTATTGTTCCATTTTGTATTTATTTTTTAAAATATAATATTTATTTTTAACCAAAAAAACACATTTAATCATATACATTAATTCATACTTTAAATTCACACTTTACTACTAAAATGAAACTGAAAATTATATAAATTTCCAAAGACTATTGGTTTTCTTTATTGAATTCCAATTAAACACACTATAAATTATAATTATAACTCCTCTAATTTAATTATTTTAAAAATGAAACTTACATCACTTCTTATCATATAAATAGCCATTCTCACATCCTTCTCTACCATATCTCATATCTTCATTATTCTCTTTGTTTTTTTTTAAAGTTCTTGCATGGGGTGAAAACTCATTTAAAATATCATTGTAAAAGTTTGATTAATTATTTAGTTTAAACTTTTGTTTTCAGTTTTATTTATTTTATTTTTTATGCATTTCCTTATGTCTTCATTGTTTTTTTTTTTTAAATGTAATACATATGTATAATAATATTTTATAGTTATAAGAAAATCAAGCTAAAGAAACCATCTTCATTCTTTTACTTTGGATGTTTGTTTCTTTCTCACATATTCATGTATATTTAATTTATTTTCAAAAGTATGTAATTTTTTAACGAAATAAACTTTTTGTTATATAATTATCAAACCAATTTGTAAGACATTCTTTTAAGAATAATGATCCTTATATTTAGTTTGTGATTCAACATGTAATAATATAAAGAACATTATAATTTGTTTTAACTTTGAATTTTATACTTGATTTCCTATCTAAAAAACAATTTGATATTCCATTTTCTATCTATTATATATACTACAAGGATGAAAAATATAATTAAACATAGAAATATAACTTAAATTAAGAGGAATATAAAAGGGGGAATTTCAAAAATACCCCTTTTCATATACCTCTTTTTAAAAATACCCCCTTTTCAAACTTTATCAAAAAACCCACTAAAAATGTTGAAAATTATCCAAATATGTGTGTAAGCTTATAAATATATACACAAATTACTTTTATATGTGTATAAAACTTTATATACCTTTCATAAATAGCGTAAAAATAAATTATAA
>NW_006238919.1:5640445-5640970 GCF_000375325.1 Capsella rubella | reverse complement strand
CTTTTAAAAACCTTTTAAAAACCTTATAAAACTTATAAAAACGATTTAAAACTATTTAAAACATTTTAAAATATTTGTATCGAATCTCCCAGTAGTAGTTATTATATAGAAGTACCTTATAAACTATATAAAACTTTATAATTTTTTATATTTAAAAAGGGGTATTTTTGAAAATAGATAGAAAAATGGGGTATTTTTAGAAAGAGGTACACCAAAAGGGGTATTTCTCAAAAATTCTCAATATAAAAAGAGATTAAAAATAAAATTATTTCTTGAGAATTTTTAAGGTTTCACTCTCTCCTTATTGGTCCATTTAGCATTTATTTTTAATTATAATATTTATTTTTAATTAAACCAAATATCTAACACATTTAGTCATATACTTTAATTCATACTTGAAATCCACACTTTACTATTAAATTGTAACTTAAATTATATAACCTTTCAATTGACTATTTGTTTCCTCCATTTAACTTCAATTAACACACTATAAAATATAATTATAACTCTTCTGATTTAATTATT
>NW_006238919.1:5616544-5639921 GCF_000375325.1 Capsella rubella | reverse complement strand
TTTTTGTGTATATTTATAAGTTTACACACATATTTGGATAAATTTCAACATTTTAGTGGTTGTTTTGATAAAGTTTGAAAAGGGGGTAAATTTAAAAAGTGGTATTTTTAAAAGGGTATTTTTTAAATTCTCCCAATATCATTCCTATTTTTATCATCAACAATATTATTGTTTTATCAAAAAATACTTAAAGTACTAAAGAAAATTACTATCAAAATTGATTAATTGAACAATTAATCAACGAATAAATTCAAAAGATATGGATGTATGCTTCTATTGTATGATTTAAATAAATAACATGTAAAAATGTCATAAGCATTTAAATTTATTTAATCTATTTTTTATAAGTAATAAATAAATTAAAATAATTAAATAAATATATAACAACCCGCGCATATGCGCGGGACATTACCTAGTAAAAACTAATAGTGAGCTTATGGCATAATTTTTAATAAATACACATTTACTTATTCAATTATATAACAAATGAATCATCATTTTCTCTTTAAAGTATATATAAACTAAAAATATATGAGCTTATAGTATTATCTCGTTAATTCTGGCTATCCAAACAAACAAGGATTTCTCGCTTTAGATCATCAAGAAATCGAGTTGTGAGATATCATATGTCTCATTTCTATAGTAGTCTCCCTCCTAGAAATAAACATGAATTGTTCAAATAATTTCATGCATCATTGCGTTATGTTATCGAGAGAACTTTTGGAGTTTGAAAGAAAAATTAGAGATTTTTTTTATGTTGTATTTTCTAATAATAAAACTCTTTAATTGAATTAAAAATATGTATGTAAGTAAACTAAATTTCTGTTTTTAATTATTTTGGCTATTTAAGGTTCATAAATGTATAAAATATTTATTTATTAATATAAAATAATATACAATTATTCTAATTATTAAGAAAATAATACGAAATACACAACAAATATTTTTTCACCAACCAATTATTTTGAACCGCTTATTTTACAATAAACATACTTGTCCCGCAAACAGTGGTGGATGGAGAGAAGGATTATGGGTGTCATAACTCATATGACACCCATGAAATTATAATTTTCAGCTTAGGTTTTGTAAAATTAATTATTTAACACTTGTATAAGAACCTTTTGACACCCTTCTCAAATTTTATTGACAACTCCCAAATTTTGTTTTCGCCTCACTCAAGTAAGTTTAATCTATGAATATACTATTAGTTTAGAAATCCATTGACAATTATCTTATCGTTCTTATCATAATCTATTGTTCTATAAGATAAAAAAATATGCAATTAATTTTCTCTATAATTTAAGATATTAACATTATTATTGAGGATTTTTTTTTCTTGCATGTTGGCAATCTTTAATAAAGTTCTTTTTTTTTTTTTGCTAAACTTAACCTAGATAAAAAAAATATCTCTAACCAATGATAGCATAATTACTTTTCAAGATATGAATCTCATTATTTTCTTACTTCACATATGAGTAGCCCGATTAAACGGTAGTGAATTTTTTTTCTTTAATATAATCCTTAAAAAAATATATTATGACCCTAAAGCGTACCACACTATCAAATCGCTAGTCGTGCACAACAAAAACCTGTCACCATTCCAAACCGAATCAAGTTTGCACCTTTTCAATCTCCATGATCTCATTTTGCATTAATAAATTAGGACTTTTGTTTCAAAATTATATGTAAAAACAGATTTGTATATTCAAAAATCATGAGTGATTTGGTTTAGTTTGTTTTGCATGGAGTTGGAGAAGAATTTTTACACTGATCCCAGGAGGTGATGTATCCATTAGGTAAAGTTTTCTCCCACTGATGCGCTTTATCACCAAGAGAGAGTCGGAAAATTCTGAGCTCAAAATCATCCTCATTGACTTCGTTTATCTTTGTAAGAAGCGAACAAACTCGTCAAGATGGTCCAGGGGATCCTCCATCGGCAGACCGTCGAATTTGTTGCCTTGGACCATGGAGATCAGACTGTTCTTGATTTCAAAATTGTTGTTTTGCACAGCTAGGGTACAATACCATTGTAATTATATTCACATATATATTTTCTTCTACTGTTAAAATAAGTTTATATAGTCTACTATGTTTCTATATCGTATTCTTTTTTATTGATTCTTCTAAATATGTAACTATGTGTATTTTTCCAAAAGTATTATTTAATTTTAATTTAAAACAATACTATATACAGTATTATTATAGTTTTTATTACAAATAGCTTTGTCAATCTTATTCTTAATATTTTCACTATTTGTTTTTGTGTGCGTGTGTGTGATGTTCAGAATAATTATTTTATTATGTTTTATTTCAAGTAATTTCTCTTAAGTATATCCATTATTTTAATTTTTGAGAACTTGTTTAATATTTTCCCGTATTTTGGATATACCTTCGATTAACAATTTTCACCATTTTCAATTTTTGAAAACGATAAATAGCATAGATCACTCAAACTATTTTAATTAATTAAATTATTTTAGAATTCTACATCATAACGTGGACCAAATCCATCTGCTTTTTAATCGGTATCATTAATTTATAATTTAACATTAACAGACATAGTCTCAATTATTATATTATAATTCAAAATAATAATATACACCAAATTTTAATGAATAACATGAATTTATAATTTAACACTAAGGAATTAATAACCTATTATTTTAATTTAAAAAAAACCCTTTAAAATTTTGTGTTTTCTTATATTTTTTTTTTTTTGTTTTCTTTATCCTAAATATCTATAACTCTTGAAAGTAATTTTTTCCATTAAGTATATGGTAGCTTTCTTTTTCTCCTATTTCTACTCTTTTTACAAATATTTACACATCCTTTTTATATGTTATGATAGAAATATCTAAATTTATATTTAAATATATTTATATAATCTATGTTTATATTGTACTTTGATATTTTTTCTGTTTTATTTCATTTCATTTTTTATTTATAGAGTTTAAGTTTAGATTATTGTCTATTATTTTTTAAATAGAATTTAAACCTTAAAATGAGTGGATTAATTGATGCATCTATACCGCGGGATAAAACTTTTCTTTGTAATTCATGTTTTTAAAATTTTATAGATTTTCTTGGAGTTTATTTAATAATTATCAAGATTGCATGATATAAATTTTACTGAATTTTTTTAACTATACATGTTTTATATCGGTGTTGTTCAATAAATAGTATAATGACATGTATTGAACTGTGAGATTAATAATATTATAATTTTTAGTATTATCAATTCAAACCCGTTCTTTCTTACAACTCGTCCCGTCATATAATATGTTGAAAGCATATTACAAAACATTTCCCGTCTTTTAACCCGTCATGTCATATAATCGCCAAAATAAATAAATCCATGTTGAAAAATATGGCAAGTCAATAATATTTTAGGATAAACCTTGTGTAAAGCTAAAATATTATTAACACTTAAACTTATTAAAAGTTAAATATTTTAAACGCTATATGTAGTTAACAACCATTCCCGTCTTACAACCCGTCCCATAATATATTCGATAAAAACTTAACCCATGTTTATCGTGCCGTTTTTCATAGTTGGAAGGTTATAATCTTATTGATAAAGATTTTGAACCATTATCAAAAAAATTCTACATGATATGGGATTTTGTACATATGCTAAAAAGATTGTAATATACGTCCGTTTTAAAAAATTCAAATTGCATTATATGCGAAAGTTTGTATTTTATTATACATATGTTTTATTTAATAAAATACATTAAAAAAAAAAAAGATCATATAAATATTTTAGAGAAATATTTGAGAAAAAATGGAAAATAAGAACTAATATGATATTTATTAGGGAGAGATTTAAGGGATTTTGTAAAACTGATTATTATTAGTTTTCAAAAATTTAACTAAATAATACTGTTGAACTCCAGGAATTATTTCGAAAACTGCTGCAAAAATGTTAAAATAGTTTGCGGAGCACAAGCCATAGCCAAACAGCCCCCCTACTTTTTTAAAAAAATATCATGAAAGTTAAACATGTTTCCAAACAGAGTTAGTGATAGCAATAAATAAATAAATAAAAACAAAAATTACCTATATTTATGGAAATCATGTAGATGTTTTAACATAAAAATTGGACAATTAAATTCAAAACTAAATATATGTAAACATATCTAATATTAATTTATTGTTTTAATATATTTTCTAAAAAAATAATTTATATCGAATGAAATCTAATAAAACAAAATCATCTATATGTAAGAAAGGCAAATATAATATATTTTAGGAAAAATAAAAAGATAAAAACTATGTTAGCTTATGAATAATCAACTAATCAAATTCTACATAGTACATATACATAACTAATTACATCATCAAATTTTAAAAAATTATATAATTGTTCTAAAATATATATATATATATATATATAATGTAAAATTTAAATAAATAAATACATAAATATATGTCTGCTAAAATCATGCGAATAAAAATTCTAGATCATATAAATCTCTTATTGTCACATGAGAAATATTCATATTCAAAATTAAATCTCGCAAATATAGCACAAAAAAATACAAAAAATGAATTTTAAGAGAATATTTCCGTTTTACGTTTAAAAATTCATTATTCAGGAAATTATAATTAATTCAATCACTCTAATAGTTAGCACTTGACATAACTAATTATCAATTAAAAAAATATCATTCGATTATTTTTTCCTAACTATAATGCGATTTCAAATTGACAAACTATCCAAAAATAAAATTAAAAATAGAACTACAACATAATAGTTTGATCATTATAAATTCATGATTCCATATATTTTAGTACCACATTAACTACTAAATAAATTATCTTGTTTAGAGACAAGCGTAGTTAACTTGGGAACTTTGTCTTGAGATGCTGTCCACTCTTTGACGTCCCGCACCGATTTTAAGGCTGTCTCTTGAGGCGTGAAAGACCTAGAGTTAAACACTATTTGGTTTCTTGTTTTCCAGAGGTTCCAACAAACCCAAGGGGCTAGAGGACTTGAAGTAAGGCCCACTGTAGGAAGACAAATAAGACGGTTAGTAGCTAACAGCCCGTCTCTAACAGATTCCACTAACAAGCTGGAGAAAGGCAAAGAGCAAGGCAAAAGATCCCACACATGAGCCGCAAACGAGCAGATAAACAGAAGGTGAAGAATGGATTCAGGTTCACCACAAGCTGTATTCGCAGGGATGTGTCGGTTATCTAGTTGTTGGCCAGTTGGAATAGGTCCATGGAGAAGTTTCCACATAAACAATTTGACCTTGGGAGCAGAATGAATACTCCATACTTCTTTTTCCCAATCCACTAGAGGCGCATCTAAACTCAAAAGCTCATGCTCAACCGCTTCTCTAGCCACATGATAACCCGTGTTAGTGGAGTAACTCCCAGAGGAACATCTCAACCACACCTGAGTATCTGGAGCACCTAAATGGCTTGGTTTAATGCATTGAATCACAGAAGTAAAGGCTGGTAAAACATCACTGGTCTTATGCACATCCCACTCCAGCGATCCCTGCACCATCAGATCACTAACACACAAATTTCTGAGCACAAAAGAAGGAGGGCCAAACGGCTAGAGTTGCTTTGAGGAAGACAACCATGAATCATTCCAGACATTGATGGACTTCCCATCTCCCACAACCCATCCCAAGTTTTTCTTAATCAAGTCTCTCCCTAGTAATATACTCCTCCATCCATGGGAGGCAGAACTAGGACAGCTATTGTTCAAGAAAGAGGAGGAATGGTAGTACTTTCCTTTGAGGACCCTAACCAGTAAATAGTCGTGGTTACTAAAGATTCTCCATGCTAGTTTACCCAGCAAAGCCATCCAATACATGTCTATTTCGTCTGTCTTAGAATCCCACCAAAATTTTGTCAAAGAGGACTGGATTTTCTTGCAAAGAGAGACATGTAAGAGAAAACAGGACATCACATATGTGGGCATAGCAAAAAGGACACTTTTTAATAAAGTGAACTTTCCTGCAGTAGACAAAAACCTGTTGGACCAAGAGAGAGCACGTTGTCTGATCCTGTCTACTATAGACACAAAGAGGTCCTTCTTTTTCCTCCCAAAGTGCTCTGAGAACCCCAAATATTTGCCAACTCCACCTTCTTTTGATATACCAAGGATATATTTTGCCGCTTTTCTAACAGACAGAGAAGCTTTCCGGGAGAAGGAAATGGAGGATTTAAGCACATTGATATTTTGCCCTGAAGCCGCTTCATACTTCTGCAAAATCTTCCTTAAGGCCATACACGCTTTCCTGGAAGCTTTGCAGAAAAACATCGTGCATCTGCAAAGAGCAAGTGATTCACCCTTGGACAGTCCCTCACAACTCTAATCCCCAAAAGTTGACCTGACCTTTGCGCTTTCATACAAAGCCCTGACAACACCTCACTACACAAAATAAAGATGTAGGGTGAAAGGGGAACTCCCTATATTATACCTCGCAGAGGAGTAACATTGCCATAAAGGGAGTTATTCACTAGAAAGGAATAAGAAACAACAGAGACGCATTGCATTATCCAGTTAACCCAAGCGGGATGGAAACCCATTCTCTGAAACACTTACTGGATAAATCCCCACTCCACTCTGTCATAATCCTTGCTTAAGTTCGTTTTGACAGCCATATAGCAGTGCTTTTCAACCTCAGAAACTTTAAAAAAAGGCAGAACCTCATGTGTGATTAACACATATCTGCAATAACTCTTCTTGGAATGAAAGCTGACTAGTTCTCTGACACTAAGGAGGGAAGAATTGGCTTCAGCCTTGGAGAGAGAAGTTTTGAATTGGCGTTGTAATAAACATTACATAACGCAATGGGCCGAATGTCTGCAACTTTCTTTGAAGCTTGGCCCTTTGGAATAAGCCTAATGAAAGTATCATTAAGATTTGGGGGCATAATACATGATGAAAAGAACCCTTGGATTTCAGAAACAATAGATGGACCTACTGCTTTCCAATTAGATTGAAAGAAACAAGCATAAAAACCATCCAGGCCTGGAGCTTTTCCTAGATGGATGTCAAACACAGCTGCCTTAATCTCAGAAGCCGAAGGCGGTGCTATAAGCGATTGGTTAACCACATCTGAAAAACAAGGCGACATAGCTTCCAATATGGTACTCTCCATACTTCCATCAATCACACCTGGAGAAGCAAACAAATTCTGGAAATAAGATGCAATAACACTCCCAATTTGATCCTCCTCAAAAACTGCAACTCCATCTTCATTTTCCATCACTGACAGTTTGTTGATAGCATGTCTTCCCCTTGTGGCTGCGCGAAAGAAAACTGAATTTTGATCTCCTAAGCATAGCCACAGCTGCCTACTCCTTTGTTTCCAGAAGACTTCTTCCTCCTTGTAAGCTTATTTTAAATCTGAATTAATCTTAACAACAAGGTTTCAATAAGAACAGAGCTTGACATTGCCTTTTCCAATTCATCCTGATGTCTCTTGATACATAATTGGCCGTTCCTTTGCTTTTTTTCTATTCCAGCCAACTAGTGCAGATCTACAATTGGCTATGCAAGTATAAACTGAAGCGTTACTCTCTTCTTGCCAAGTAGTCTGGACTAAGGTTTTAACCTCTTCATTATCCTTCAACCTTCTGTCATACTTACAATCCTCTCCTCTTCTTCTTCTTCATAGAGAAATGAGTCAGAAGGGGACAATGATCAAACCCTTCCAACCTCAGATATTGGCTTCGACCATCAGGAAAGGATTTAGCCCAAGAGCTATTACCCATAGAACGATCCAATATGTAGGAAACAACATGTTTGTGTCTTACTCCTCTCCACGAGAGACAATTTCCAGAGAAGCCCAGATCTTAAATATCACACTCAAACATAAAGGATCTAAACTCTATAAAAGAGCTTTCAGGACGAAGTGGTCCACCTTTTTTCTCTGAGTTGCTCACCAGGTCATTGAATTCACCTGATAAAAACCAGGCACCCTCTCTTGATGCTGCTAAATCCTTTAAAGCACTCCAAACAATGATTATTTTACTCATGTCTGGATTGCCATATACAAAAGTAGCATAAAAGGTACTATGATGGACAGTAACCTTTGAATAAATAAAGTTATCACAGGCAAATATTCTTCTTCCAGAACAGTGCTAGTCCTCTTCCTCCATGACCATGTGGTGCTACTAATTGGCTGTAAATATAACTCAAATCTTCCATCGCTTGCAGGGTCGTGGTCACTGCATTTTTAGTCCCCATAAAGAAGAAGATATCAGGGACCGAGACGGGGCCGAAAATACGCACCTCGCGAGTTTTTGGAAGTCCCTTCTTGAGAAATATTATCCTGGTTCTGACCACAGGGGCCTGGTTGAGGGTGAGGGCTATTTGATTCCCCTGCATCTTGAGCATAAAACCTGCTGCGAAATGTGGATCCATATCTAAACGTCGTTTCAGAGAGATTGTGGAGAGAAATAATCTTTGTTTCTTCTTGGACTTTCCTTCTTGAGAAACATTGGAGATTGGTTGTTGCTTCTTCCTACTAAGAGCCTTCCCTGGTGGACGTCCAACTGGCCTAATACCTTTCTTTTCACTGTGCTTCTCTTCTTTGGTCTAGGGGGAGGGATTAACATATTTATAGAGCCCAATCTTAGAGCAACTAACACTCTTACTGGGCTAATAGATCTTGAACAAGAAATAGGGAGAGAAACCTCCTGGTTTGACATTGTTAAACTGGCTCGAACCATTCCCTAAGCTGTTTCTACAAACTCTCCTTTTTCCTCTGCCTGTTTAACCCTCTCTTTTCTTGATGCACTCTCTGTTGGATCGGGACCAGTTAGCATATTGTCCCATAACTTCACGCAGCTCTCCTAAGGCCACTTCGACTGCTTCTAGAGGCAAAATAGGTTCGGTTACCTGCACTTCACGAGCCACTTCTTCATCCTTGCTTCTGGTCCTGGTTCTGGGAGCCACAGAGGCTGGGCTATCTATAGATTTTCCATACCCTTCCCTACGCTGCAGGGGAGAGTGATCTCTTGAATTATGATGTGAGCTACTAGAGAAGTATCTAGATCTTTGCTCAACATCCCTCTGGGAGGAACTGTGTCCTAGTCTCTCTGGTCTCCTCTCATTAAATTTGATGAACGGGACCAAAAATGCGAATTTGAATGCCTTGGATCACGGCGCTCAAGCGAAGTATCTAGATTTTTATGATTTCATTTCTACGAATTTTTAGTAAGTTTCCACAAATGAAATAAAAAAATCGGTGAGTAGTTAAGAACAAAATCCTTAGCTATCTAATTGAAAACAAATAAAATGTCAAACTGATATGATATACATGATATAATAAATAAATATCTACAAATATTATCTCACACATACAATAATTATTGTGAATCGATTATTATTTCAGACATTCACAAATTTGAAAAAAAAAATTAATTCATATCTTTTAAATGTTACAACAAAAGAATATACCTACCAATAAAATTCCACACGCATGTGCAGGTCTAAATCTTTTTCCTATTTCTCTATATGTTGTACTAAAATATATGATCAAAAACGAGTAAGTTATTATTAAACCACGGTTATGAGATGGAAAACATAACATATATACGACAAGACGGGATTAATTTTTGTCCCAAAATAGATCAACCACACTTTTGTTACTATTTTATATGTGTAGTTGCCTTTACTTATCGCAAAAAATCCGACAATTTTTTTTATTTAAGCCGAATAAAAAAAACTTAAAAATAAAACAAAAATACTAAACTAATACTACTTTGGGTTATGAATGTTAATAATACTCCTATAAATTATGTTTACAATCATGACCCCATACATATGTAATATATAAATATTTAAATATATTTATATAATCTCTGTTTATATTTTACTTTGATATTTTTCTGTTTTTTATTTCATTTTGTTTTTTATTTATATACTTTTAGACTTTTAGTTTAGATTATTTTCAATAATTGTTTTAAAATAAAATTTAAACCTTAAAAATGAGTGGATTAGTTTATGCATTAACTTTAAATTTATTGCTCTTTTGATCAATATTTTGTTGAAGAAAAAGGTTTATATTTTTCCTTCAATTAATTCACACACATATATATATATATATTTAACAATGATTCATATCACTAAAATCTTTGAACTATACGATAAAATTTCTTGATGTTGTTACAACATTATTAGTGTATCAAAGGGACACATGAAAAACTTTGTAGTGCACACAAGAAAAAAGTTACATTTAACCCAAATTTGGTTTCAGAATACATAGGAGATTTGAATTGTTGCACCCAATTCAAAGTCTCATTGATTGAGGAAGCATATTAGGTAGGTTTAACTTCTTGTGATAAAGTTGATAAGTTTAAATATAAATATATCATGTTATTTATTGGAATAAATTTCAAGTATATAAAATGTCATTGGTGAAGTTATGAGAATACAATAATTATATTTGTAAATTTACTATATTGTAAAGATAAAATCACATTAATTAGAGATTGAAACTAGACATGTTGTTTTTTTTTCTTTTCTTCTTACAGTTTATTTGACTTAACATTGAGACATAAAGAAGAGTTTGGTCTGGTCACACATGTCAGTAAACTCACACATGCACTCACGCATACATATGACCTTGTGACCCAATAAGTTTTGTAAAACCAAAAGTAATAACCATAGCTAACCATCCACCAATCAAAACCCTAAGCGACGACTTAACCACCGGTGCTTTCCCCAAAACCGCACCTAACCATCCAAACATCACCAAAGCCAACGTGACCGCAGCCACTATCACACCAATCCTCACTTTATACTCTTTCACAAACGCAGCCGCCAACAACGGCACAACCGCCCCAAGAGAAAACGCTAACGCAGACGCTGCAGCCGCTTGTGTCGGGCTAGGAAGCTTCTCTTTCTCTGCCTCTCCTCCTCTGGTTTGATCTCTCTTCATCTGAGCCTTTTCTATGTCGTACTGAGAGTAAACGGAGACAAACTCTCCTATAGCCATGCTACAAGCTCCGGCCACTAAACCAGCAAAACCAGTTAAGATCATGATCTTGATGTCTTGCTTGACCGCACCAACACCCATCATAAGTGAAGCTGTCGAGACAAGACCGTCGTTTGCACCAAGAACAGCTGCTCGTAGCCATTGAGCTCGTTTTGAGTAGTCAAAACCCTTTTCTTGATCTTTCTCCATGTCTAGGTTCATGTTATTGTGAGATTCCATGGTTAGATCTTTCTTGATTTTGGTAAATGAGAAAGACTGAAAATGTAAGTGTGGTGAACACACGCCTAGGTTAAGTTCTATTTATGGAGAGAGAGAGAGAGAGAGAGAGACTTTGTATTGAGTATATAATATTATGTGATGAAGTCGACAACGACACTTATTTGTGGTGGGGGCATAAATCATAAAACACTTTTGACTATATTTGACAAAAATATTGAATTTATTTCTCTGATGATACATAATATTTTCAAACCTTGGAATTGGAATTAAGCAAAAAGGTGTGTAATCGTGTTGCCCACTAGCTACGATTGCATGAAACGGATAAATGAAGTTTTGGAACTATACATGAAGTGGTTAACGGCTGGTGTAGTTAACAAGCTTTCATTGTTATGATCTATTTGGTTAGTGTCTTAGTGAGGAAAAATAGCGAAAATCAATCTAGACTATTTGTTGACGGTATTTTTATACGCAAACTACGATACCCGGTAAATAGCAATCTAAACTCACAAAAAATTAAAATTTTCAACTTAAACTATATGAAATCAGCCAAAATCAACATATACCGAAACAGTATTAGTTAACTATATAAGGCGATGAGTCTGACGACACCGTGGCAATGACGGGACATCAAAGTTGAGTAAAACGACGTTGTTTCGTTAATTTAGGGTTATAGAATAGAAGATTTGTTGAGTATTCGCTTTAGCAATTATTTGATTCAGGAACCCTAAGTCACGAAACGACGTCATATTACTTAACTTTGATGTTCCGTTATTGCCATGGTGTCGGCTGACTCATCGCCGTTAAATGGTTAACTAACACCGTTTTGGTATATAATGATTTTGACTGTCTTCATATAGTTTAGGTTGCGAATTTGAATTTTTTGTGAATTAAGCTTATTATTTGCCAAGTATCATAGTTTGGGTATAAAAATACTGCCAGCAAATAGTCTGGGTCATTTTTCGCTATTTCCCCATCTTAGTGACTTAGAGGGGTGTATTCAATATGGAATTTTAAGAGATTTGAGTTTTATTGGGTTTTTAAATGATTTTGATGATTTTAGAGAAGTTCATATGATTTTTGTAAAATCCTTTCAAATCTCACCAAAAACTATGAGATTTGGATTTCTGTATTTTTAACTAGGGAAATCCTCCCAAATCCTCTAAAATCCTTCAAAATAATTAAAAGCCAAATCCACAAATTGTTTTCAATAACAATGGATTTTAAGGTGGATTTTGAAATCATTAGTTGAATAACAGTGAATTTCATGAGACTTTTTAAAATTCATGTTTGAATAACAGTGGATTTGTAAACTTTTTACAAATCACTTGAAATGTCACTTTGAATACACCCCCCTTAGTGTTATATTATATTATTGATCAACAAAAATATGGTCCGAGCTTGACAAATCTAGAATGAGGTGACGAGACTTTCTCTCCTACTACGAACCATCGATTCCAACGTTGGCCTAAAGGCTAAAGCCACAGTACTATTGAGTTTGGTAAATCAGTGAAGCCATGAGAGCCGTGAAAAGGTATAGTCTTGACTCGTGTGCAAGTGAAAAAAACTTAAATAACATAAGTAAGAGATAAAATACAGTAAATGGATTGCTAAATTGGAAAGCACTGAGAAATAAATTAAATTATATATAGGAAAAGATAAAATACGAGAAAAAATTGATAAATAATAAAAAGAAATAAGAGGGTGTGTGTATGGGGTTTAAATTCGACACTTCACGGCCATCGTCACGATCACTCATATATATGCATGCGTACGTATTCGCCTACGTGCTCTCAACATATTGTAATTACTAATTTATGTATTTATAACACATATGCATATGTATATTTTAAACCCTTTATTTATTTTTTCCGTCAAAAGTTAATTTATATATATGAATTAATGTAATTTTGATACAATTGTTTAGATAGCCACTGCGGCAGATTAAAAACAATCGGAATAAAAAAGAGAGGAATTACAACCAAATTTGGCTAATAAATGTGCAATATTATTATAACTTCGCCTTATAAAAACAAAATGAGTATATTGAAACAAAGAAGCCCATAATCGAATATTATATAAAACGCAGTCAATAGATCTATCAACATGAATATTGCTGATTATTTTATTTAGAAGTTCACTGTCGCCTTCAAAATAAATATCCAACATTGTTGCATTGCCGCTACTAGTGCTTTTGCTTCCGCCTCTAATGGAGACATAGCTTGATCAAGAACAACAGATCCCCAACCAAGTGAAACACCATTCTTGTCCCGAATAACCTATCCTCCTAGAACTTGTTTAGTGTTAATATCAAACGCTGCATCGTAGTTGCACTTAATAGAATTATCTGGAGGTCTAGTCCAAGTATGACCAACTCCTGTAGTAGTAATTGATTAGGAAGGTTGAGATGGAACCGAATGAAAAAGCCACGCACGAACATCTCCTTGAGCACGGTAGACCACAACTAATAGAGTTTCTTGAACACCATTGAATATAAAGTTATTCCTTGTCTTCCACGTATGCCACATAATCCAAAAAGGTAATAATATGGTTTCATGAGGAATTGCAGGGGTGGATTGTAGAGATAACAGAGATTCAATGAAACTCTCATAATCAAAAGATGTAGAAAAATAAGATTAGATGGAATATTAGTTATTTCCCATATTGATGCAGCGAGAGGACAAAAATAAAGAATATGCTCAATTGTTTCATCTGCTTGAAAACATCTTGGATATTTTGGGTCCAAATTCATTCCCCGTGTATTGAGCCAAGTGATGGATGGTAGTGCCTTACTTCCCACCACCCCCATGATTGTTCTGGGAGACCTAGATACTTCCCACCACCTCCATGATTAGAAATTTGTAAAATATTTTTTAAATTGGAAATGGGTAACAAAACCTTTAACAAAAAAAAAAAGAATTGGGTAACGATGTCATATATTATTTGTTGATTATAGTGTTTACACAGCTAAAATTATATTTTTGAAAGTTTTATTTGTAAACTTGGTTGCTAAAATCTTGGTTATATTTTTTGATCTATGGACCTTAACAATTTACGTCTGACCCAAATCTGATTTAGCATTGTTGATGTTCAAGATTAAGTTGGACAATGTAATATAGATCTAGTTGTACCAAATATTACCAAGTTGTAATTTTTGGTTTTAGAAAATATTTAGTTACAGAACTATAATAATTTTACCAAGTTATACCTATATATATGGTTTTGTACAGGTTTTTTTAAAAAAATTTCTAAAATTTCAATAAAAATAAGAAACTCATTTTCACTTGCAAAAAGTTAGGTTTTTCTATTGTGTGAAAGAGGGAAAAGATTCAAAATCTAGAAATTTTTTTAACAAAATACCAAAAAACTGTTAAACCTACAATTTTTTTTAGGCATAATATCCAAACCCGAATATGGAAATTTAGGGGCGTTGAGAACAAAGAAATTTTTCAACCCAACCCCGATCTAAAAAACCGAACAGATCCTATACTTCAAGATTGAAAATTCAAACTTGAACTCGACCGAACCAGAATAAGTACCCGAACATACCCATAATATAAGTACCATATTAGTAACACATTAGTAACTTTTTCTTATAGTAATTGAAGTATCCAAATATTTTAGATATTTTTGGGTATTTAAACTATTTTTAGTAATTTAGAGTAAAAATTACTTTAGGTTTTAAGATATTTTGATATTTTTGGGTAGTTTGGACTGATTTGTAAATACAAAAATTTTAATTTTTTTTGTGGAAACTTTTGATTACTGGAATTCGAACCTGAATCTATAATTTAATTATATCCGAGTGTGTTCTATACCTCTAAACACGAAAATTAGCCCTGGGAAATGGGCATAATATCCGATCCAATCCGAATCCAAACCAAAAAATCCGATCCAAATCCGAATCCTAAACTCTAAAATATCCGAACGGATTCTAAAGTTCAAGATCCGAAAATCCGAACCCAAACCCGAAATCTGAATGGATATCCGGGCATGTCCAAAACATAAGTACATAGTAGTAATATATTCATAATGTTCATTACATGTAACAACTTAACTGCCTAGAATATTTAAGGTTTCAATTATTTTAAGTAAATTCATGTATAATAACTATTTTTGAGTATATTTAAGTAATGTAGTTGTAGTTCTTAGATATTCGAATCCGAACCCCAAAATATCTAATTCAAATCAGATCCAAAACCAAAATTTGAAAATATCCGAACGGATTTTATAATTCTAAATCTGAAAACCCAAATCCAAAATATCCGATCCGAACCTGATCCGAATATCCGACCGCCCAGACAAACCACCCTCATCTAACCAGAATTTGAATATAACGGTGATCCCTTTATCATTTTTTCAAAATTGAAAAATATAAAACTAAGGTTTTTAATTACCATAGGATAATAGTGGATTTAAAAGTTCAATAGATTCCTAATGCATATAACGTGGATTTAGGAAGTATTAGTAGTGGATTTGTGAAGATTTATTTTTCTAAAAGACATGGATTTTTTTGTATTATTATATATCAATGTTTGTAAAATTTTCTTGTTTTTAGAATCATCTATGTTTTACATAAATTATAATTAAAACTTTTTAAAAATAAATGATTATCAAGTTTTAAATAACTGTTAACGCTTAACATTTCTTTAGGTCTCCACCATCATCTTGCTCACTTTGTTTTACAAGTTTCTTTAATCTGCAACCCTTTTCAGTTCTCTTTTCAAATCCTCCGATAGGATTGTGGTGATTCTCCTAAACAATTATAATTTTCTGAGATAAAGAATAATAAAAAAAGAGACAAATTTATTTTTAATATCTATTTAAATGAAATACTCCAAAATACAGATGAAAATGCTTGAATTTGTTTTACTCACGATCTCGCTTAAAAAATCCAACCAAATCCATTGTAACTAAATTGTACCAAAATCAAATCTATATTGAATAACGGAGGATTTTAATGCATTTCAAAATACATCAAACAAATGCTTAATTGAATAAGGGGGTACTTTTAAAATACATTAAAATCCTCTAAAATACAGTATCCAATAACCCCACCTAAAAATAAATTTACATTTTTGTTGTTTTTTTTTTTTTAAATTCAGAATTCTACGCTTTACTACTGAATCCGAGAAGCCTTTGCCGTCGAAACCATTCGCCGGCAAGTTCTGTAAATTTGGGAGTGTGAGAGAGTGACTGAGAGATATTGACAATAATGCCCGTAGTGGCGAAGACGAGCCTCGTTTCGCTTCTGGAGAAGCTTAAAGTGGATGAGCCTTACCTTCCTCCGCGAAATTGGGAATCTTCACCTTCCGCGACTAGCCGATTTCTTCCTCCAACTCCTGCTTCTGCTACTCCTTCGTCTTCTTCCTCTGTCTCTGTAAGTTTAGTGAAAGTCTCTGTTTCTTTCTATCATCTCTGTGGCTTTGATTGGACGATTTGGGGGAAAAAAGTATCAATTTTGTTGAGTTATGTAGAATCAATTTAGGGTTTTTGAATTTGGGGGGCGGGATAGTTATCTAGGGAAGATTACATTGTGGAGAAAGCTTTACGTATTGGCTTTTAGTGCTACATTATAAGGTGAAGATGCTCTCTAAGATGACAAATTGTTATTGAGAACACTGGTTAATGTATTTAGTGCTTAGATTAGATATTTATATAAAGTCCTTTCATAGTCTATGGCGCGTTATCAAGATAAAATGTGTGTAGATCATGCGTAGTTGAAACTATGTTCTTTCTTACGTTTGTAATAGGAATCTAGCTTGGTCAGGCTGGCGTTGAATGCTCTGCAAGGTGTTGAGTCTTCTCTTATTAGTATAGAACAGCTCTCTTCTGCATTATGCTCTGAGCCAGCTGACAGGACCCTCCACAAAATTCCGAGCTTGTGGCATCGGTTGTCAAGCACTGATGCTTTGGGACAGATTCTTAGAAACATTGGCTGCTTTGGTTCTTTGGTGTTTCTTCTTCACAAGTTTGTCGACCATTTCAAAAGCTTGAGTTTGGATGTGGAAACAGATATTGAGGGACAGGGGAGCTATAAAATTGGTGGAAATGACGAAGCTAATAACAAGATTTTCTATACTCTTGTTAATCAGGCTTTTGCTATTGCTGTCAGAAAGGTCCTAGAAGGCTATATATCTGGACTGGATACATTATGTGCATCTATAGAACTGAGGCGTTCATCAAACATTGTTGATGGGTCTGACCATGGTTCCTCTTGGTTAGGCTGCCTTACAAACGTCGTTCATCCAAAATTTACATTATTGGAAGTTTTTCTGCATACTACAGAGTTACGAACACAGATTGAAGCTCTAGCAAACATATGTGATTTGTATGATATAGCCCTATCTTATTGTACTTCTCCTTGGGAATGTCTGATTAAGGAAGCCACCACGCGATTTCAGGGGTTCTACAGAGGAAGCAACCTGCTTACTTACTTATATTCCCAACTACAGGTCAGGCTACGTTATGTTCCTCATTTAGTATCCGTCCTCATTTTTTCTCTAATGACGCACATAGTTATCGATTAGTGTAGCATTTACTTTGTGTCATTAAAACTCTGCATATCTGTACTCTCTACTCTCTAGATTTTCCATTTTAGTGACTGATGTATACACATGTTCTAAAGAAATTTGAAAGAATATCAATACATGGCATTTGAATAAATCTATGCACCTTGTGATGTGGATATGGTGATGATAGCTGCAAGTTATACTTAAACGAAGTGATATACATAACCTGACTAGTCTGAACTCGCACTCTCTTAAGCTATATGTACTGAGGCAGGATCTTGTACAGTTAAATTTTGTTCTGACTATTTTTTCCCACATATCCTGTTGTAGGTTGCTGATCCTGCCCACAGTGCTATGCTTAAGTTTTTGTTCCTCAAAACATGTGAGCCATATTGTGAGTTTATAAGATCTTGGATATATAAAGCCGAACTTAATGATCCTTACAAGGAGTTCATTGTGGAATGTGTCAGTGAACCAACATCATTTTCTTGGAATAAGCCTGGCATCTCCCCATTGGAAACCGTGAGGGTAATATTCTCTTTGTGTTTACTGCATCTTTTATTTTAGTATCTTTAAACCATTGGTATCAGATTGCTTTCTTCTGCTGCACTGTAGGAGCGAGAAGGAAGGTTTGTTCCATGTTTCTTAAACGGCCTATTGGTACCGATACTAAGGGCTGGTCAACAGCTTCAAGTAATTACAAAACTTCTTGAACTGTGTAATCTTCCTGCATCTGGACACAAAAAATACACAGATCTTCTTCCCTGCTGGACGTATTATTCTACCACTAGTCCAGTGTGTCCATCTCCATTAGTTTTCAGTAAATTACATATAGAAGTGATGATAAAGAAAAGAGACGATTACTACAGAAGGATGCAGGAAAAACTTGGTGACTTTTCAAAAACGTTTGAACTATTTCCTGGGCAGGTATCATGCATCCTTTGATTTTTATCTACCAATTATTAGCGCTTGACCTCTTCTTTTTATTTCTGAAGCTTTGGTTGTTTTCGTTTATTTGTCTGATTGTACTCTCTCATTGCTATGCCAGTTCTAACTTCACTTGTGGTATAGGACATATGTGATTTTACTCTTGTGAAA
The DNA here is from genome assembly GCF_000375325.1 of Capsella rubella. Taxonomy (NCBI): domain Eukaryota; kingdom Viridiplantae; phylum Streptophyta; class Magnoliopsida; order Brassicales; family Brassicaceae; genus Capsella; species Capsella rubella. Next base: position 5,621,122 of record NW_006238919.1, on the reverse strand, counting down.
TCAATTTTTCCCTAGGTAATTTAATATCTTACTAATAGTTAATTGGAAACCTTGTTTGTGTATCCCAAATGACATCAAATGTCTAATTTCAATCCTACATTATAAACTATGATATCAAAATCAATATCATTGGGAGTCTCTATCATACATTAGCTTTCAGATGCATTGGTTAAACAAGACCTAAAAGTCCATGTACGTGCAAATCTGAACTGCATCCTCCATAGTCAGATTCAGTTTTGCGTTGCACTTACGGATTCCTTCATATTACTCTATTCAGCTTTGTAGGAGCGTCTCCTTCTCTGGTTTTATATAGGGACCTTTCTATGCTATCCTTTTTTTAATAACATATATTTGGATCATATGAGAAGTTAACTTCTTTTTAGTTCTATCCTGTACTGACATTTTAATTTTAGGTTTCTGGAGCAATATCTTTACCAATAATATCCTATGGCGATGGCAATGAAATTCAGAAAAGTTCTGTGTTTTTAACACTGGATGAGAGTTTACTAAGTCCTTCAACAGTAGCAATTGACTTGACGAGGTGTTTATCCTGATTCTACTTATCATTTACCCCCAGCCTGCTGAACGTGAATTGATGACGTTTTCTTGGGATTTCAGGGATCAGAGTGATTCATATTCTGATGATCAGAATGTAGAAGACAGATGGTTTTCAGAGATAGATGCGTCATGCTCTTCTGAATGTTCATCGGCTAGGGATTCTTTCGAAGCATCCGATTTACTCCTTGATTCACAAAGTTCATTAGTGGGACCTCCAAAAAATTATTTATCAGCTCTACGTTTCTCTGTTGCCTCTGCTGGGAATTGTAATCAGAATCTGGTTCAGCATAGTGATTCTGGTTATATTGACAATAATTTTGTGAGGAAAAGTGAGAAGGCTGATACTAGTCGTCAGTTGATGAAAACTGAGCCAGAAGAGTCAGTTGAAGTATGTGAGGATGATATATTTAGGGGGCCTCTTTCTATTGAGTCATGGCCTCTTGGCGGATTACCTAGAAATCCATTTTGTGTTGATAAGAAGTCTGAGGAAGATTACAGAGAAGATCCACAAAATGTAACGGGAGCTAGGATGGAAGAGAGATATTTAATGAATATTGATGGAAGTAAACTATTATTAAACAACATTTCCACCAGTGGCACTTGTCCAGAGCATGAAACAGAACATGAAAAAGACACAAAGGTAAACTACCCTTTCGAGGTGCTCAGTATGAATCCGTTACTGAGATGTGATTTTTTGTCCAAGCACGGAAACACAAGCAGGAGGGACCATGGAAAATCGTTGCATTGGTTTGATTTTTCTGCAGTAGATGACCCTTCAAAAACATGTATTGCCAGGATACCTGTAGGGTTCCCTATTGAATTTCACAAGGAATCTCATAGTCCTCGGATAGATAGAGACTGTCATCGCGATGCCAACCAAGAATTTAGCATAGATAGGTTTCAGGTTGAAGAACCTAAAGTTTCTTGCAGTCATTTATCTTCGGGTTTAAAAGGCTGCGCTGAAGAAATATCAAATGTATTTGGTGGAGGTAGATGGGAGGGTATGCTTTGTAGATCAAACAACCCTGAAACTAGTGCATTTAGTGACTGCAGACATGGATCCTCTGCCACATTTGAATTGCCACTTGATTTTGTTATAGACAAATGTCTACTTCAGGAAATACATCTGCAGTATCCTTCTTGATACTTTCATTTGCTATACACATACATACTTTTAGGTTTATAATTTAACATTTCCCTGGCATTTCCTTTCTAGGGATGTTTTCTCATGATAACATGTTATCTTTCATATATCACTTTTTCCTTAATAGACAAAAGATATAATTTTGTAAGTAAGCTAGCTATCAAGTTGCTGGAAGAAGGATTTGGCTTGCAAGAACATCTGCTAGCTCTACGCAGGTATCATTTTATGGAACTAGCAGATTGGGCAGATGTATTTGTAGTGTCCCTTTGGCATCATGTAAGTCTGCTGTTATTCTATTGTCTTGTGATTATTTTTTGAACATCTCTAGATGATGCTTATATCTATCTTTTCTCATTTGGATTTCCAGAAATGGATTGTTACAGACGCAGATAAAAGAATTGCAGAAATCCAAGTGTTTCTAGAATCATCTATCCAGCGATCATCATGTGAACAAGACACTTGTAAAGATAGGTTATATTTGTACAAAGGACAGTGCACACTGCATCTCCCGGCATCAACCACTGGTATGGTCTTCCGCTTGCAAATTAATTACTACTTTGCGTGGTGTGTTTTAGTCATATACTGATGGGTTGAAATTTTCAGGAGTGCGATCCTTTGATTTCCTAAGGTTGGGTTATCGAGTGGACTGGCCAATCAGTATAATTTTAACATGCGATGCACTGAAAGCCTATGCTGATGTATTTGGTTTTCTGGTTCAAGTGAAATTAGCAGCCTATGCAGTAACTGATGTCTGGTGTTCACTGAAGGTAAAGGTTTGACTTTGTTGATTCATTCCTTTTATTACATAGCATCCCTTAACATGAAATTTTGCTGCAATTTTCTATATTCTTCGTGGAAGATGTTATTTGAAAATTGTTTTTAATGGTCTGCCTATATTTCTCGTAGCACTATTTAGCTTCTGGGTTAATGGCACACTCACTATACTGTCTTTTTAGGATGTAAGACATATGATGCATGAGAATAAAGAGAAGATATTGAAGCAAGAACTCCGGTGGTTGAACATATTGATAAAACTAAGGTAAATTTATAAATAAAGGTTTCACATTTTCATAAGTCCATGGCGACTCATTGAGCTAAGTATCTTTTAGGCAATTTGACTGCATGATTAGGTATGGTGATCATATTTCTTCTGGCCTGACCATCTATAAGAGTAACAAAAGACATTGATACCAGTCCATGCAATATCTGTGAAAATGCTAAACATCTTTTGACAAACATTCGTATTGTTTCTTCATCACTGTCTTGTATGATATGCACAATGTATCATTCAGATCACGGAGTCTCCTTGTTCTCCTGAGTATCATTTGATGTCTTTCTTCTATGTGCCAGGCATCAGATCAACCATTTCGTAACAGCACTACAGCAATATGTTCATTCAGAATTGTCTCATGTATCATGGTCCAAGTTCCTTCATTCCCTTAAGCATAAGGTCTGGGCACGCCTTACTCTCTACAGTCTATTTGGTCATAATATAAATATGCGTCTGTCATGGTTTGCTGAAATATTATGTTACCTAAAAGTAGGATTCTTTATGAGTTCCTCAAACAAACTTTTGTAACTTTAGCTTATTGGCACTGTGTTAACCTCATTGCTTAGCTACTCTGAAACTAATGTGCATAGTGTATAACTTTATTGTGATTTCAGTGGTGGTTTATCTCTATTTGGTTTCCTGCATAAGAATAACACATCCCACCACATCTGGCTTTTTCAGGTCAAGGATATGATGGATCTTGAATCTGTGCATATGGCTTATCTAAGTGAAGCTCTGCGCATGTAAGTCATGTTTTGTATCGGTTTCAGAACCCATCGTTAAGCAAAATTTTGCTTCCGACATTTTTTGGATCTTTAATTTGACTGACCTGATATAATTATTCTCTTTGGAAATACATATTTTGATCTAACAGCCTGTTATCAAACCTTTGCAGATGTTTTCTCTCTGAAGAAACACGAGTAATATCTAACATCATAGAGAACATCTTGCAATGCGCGCTGGACTTCAGGTCTTGTCTTCCCAGAGGCATGCAGAGTACAGGTCGAGTCCCAAACGATTTCTGTACACAAACGCTAGGCATAAACACGTCTCAGGTAAAGAGTGTACATATCAAATCCTTTTCTATAGTTTGTTGCGAGAGCCTATACTTTATCTTTACATCAAACAGGTGAAGATGGTGAAGCAAAATTTTGACAAAGAGATGAAGGAGCTGCATAAGTGTCACATGAGATCACCAAAACATGGGAAATCTGGGCTAACTCGCTTCTGGGACTGCCTCAATTTCAACCTTTATTATTCAGATATCCTTCATGACTCTAACATCTTCTCTCTTATTCCTTAAGAAAACCACATTCTCTGACACTCTTGTGTGTTGTGTATTTTTGTATAATATTTTAATTCCAATGCAGTTTCCCACACAAATAATTGAGCTTATCTTAACAATTATTTTTCTTGTCACTCTCATATTAAAAAGTATATTCTATGTCAGAACAACTACACTATTCGTGATAAAGACATCTTATTTATATTGTATTTTCTATTTTTATTAAAGATACTTTTTGTAGGCAGAGGAGGTGATGTAGAAGTGTACACATATGTACATACGACAAGGTAGACAAGTCAAAAGTCTCGATTTAGTGGTGACAGCGCAGTCCACTTTGGTGCCTTGAAGATCTCGAATCAGGGTTGGCCAATTATTTTTGCGTTTTATGTATGTGGACAAGGAACATTTCGTATACACATTACTTACGTTAGATAAGTGATTACAGAGGCAGACAAAAAGAGAAAGAAAAAAAGAATGAGCTTGGTTTTCGCCATTAATGGGCAAAGGTTCGACCTTGAGCTCTCCTCCGTTGACCCATCA
>NW_006238919.1:5615905-5616444 GCF_000375325.1 Capsella rubella | reverse complement strand
TCAAGCTAAGCTGTGGCGAAGGTGATTGCTTGTTTTATTATTCCTTCTTCTTCTTATTCATTGTGGTTCTTTGTCTCATATAGTCATATTGTTGTTGTTTGGTTCAGGAGGATGTGGTGCTTGTGTTGTACTTCTTTCCAAGTACGATTCTGTTCTACAAAAAGTCGAAGATTTCACTGTCAGCTCTTGTCTTACCCTTCTCTGCAGCATAAATCATTGCAGCATTACGACTTCAGAAGGACTTGGGAACAGCAGAGACGGTTTCCACCCGGTTCACAAGCGAATATCCGGTTTCCACGCTTCTCAGTGTGGTTTCTGCACACCAGGAATGTGTGTTTCTCTCTTCTCTGCACTCCTAGACGCTGACAAGTCTCAATCTTCCGAGCTTACGGTTGTCGAAGCAGAGAAGGCTGTCTCGGGAAACTTATGTCGGTGCACTGGCTACCGTCCTATTGTTGATGCTTGCAAGAGCTTTGCTTCGGATGTTGACATTGAGGATCTTGGACTCAACTCTTTCTGTAAGAAAGGGGATAAGGATT
>NW_006238919.1:5613745-5615805 GCF_000375325.1 Capsella rubella | reverse complement strand
GAGTGTCTGTACATTTCCGGAGTTTCTCAAAGATGAGATTAAGTCTATGAATTCAGGAATATACAGATGGTGCAGTCCGGCGAGTGTTGAGGAACTCCAGAGCTTATTGGTAGATTACAAGGCTAATAGTAATGGAGTTTCTATGAAATTGGTTGCTGGTAACACAAGTGTGGGATACTATAAGGATGAACGAGAGCAGAATTATGACAAATACATAGATATAACTCGAATCCCGCAGTTGAAAGAGATAAGGGAAAAACAGAATGGGGTTGAGATAGGATCAGTGGTAACAATCTCTAAAGTTATTGCTGCTTTGAAGGAGATTAAGGTCTCACCGGGAGTAGAGAAGATGTTGGGAAAACTTGCGACTCATATGGAAAAGATTGCGGCTAGATTTATCAGGAACTCAGGTAGCATTGGGGGAAACCTTGTCATGGCTCAGAAGAAACATTTTCCTTCTGACATGGCCACCATACTTCTTGCAGCTGGTGCATTTGTTAATATAATGAGCTTGTCAAGAGGACTTGAAAATCTACCACTGGAAGAGTTTCTTCAGGGATCTCCTCTTGAGGCTCATGATCTGGTTGTGAGTATTGAAATTCCATTTTGGCATTCTGAAACAGACTCTGAATTGCTCTTTGAAACCTATCGAGCTGCACCACGTCCAAATGGAAGCGCTCTGGCTTACCTGAATGCTGCTTTCTTAGCTGAAGTGAAGGATACAATGGTAGTGAACTGTAAATTGGCTTTCGGGGCTTACGGGACCAAACATGCCATTAGGTGTAAGGAAATGGAAGATTTCCTGTCTGGTAAAGTAATCACTGATAAAGTTCTGTTTGAGGCTATTACCTTACTTGGCAATGTCGTGGTGCCTGAAGACGGTACAAGCAATCCTGCTTACAGGTCAAGCTTGGCGCCAGGCTTCCTTTTCGAGTTCCTTCACACCTTAATAACTCATCATACTACAGATAAACCTTCAAATGGTTATAACCTGGATCCACCAAAACCATTGCCAATGTTGTCTTCTTCACAACATATTCCTATAAACAATGAATATAATCCGGTTGGTCAACCTGTTACTAAAGCTGGAGCATCCCTTCAGGCTTCTGGTGAAGCTATTTATGTGGATGATATTCCATCTCCCACGAACTGTCTCTATGGAGCATTCATCTATAGCAAAAAGCCATATGCACGGATAATAGGTATTCATTTCAAGGAAAATTCGGTACCTCAAGGAGTTGTTGCAGTCATTTCTTGCAAGGATATTCCTACAAATGGAAAAAATGTGGGTATGAAGACTGGATTAGGCTCCGATCACTTATTTGCAGAGGATTTCACCATTTCTGTAGGCGAATGCCTCGCCCTTGTGGTAAGTCTAATCCTATTTTTCCATTAGTTCAGTTGCATCACCAGTAGTTTTGACACCAATTTGTAAATTCAGGTTGCAGATACGCAGAGACATGCAGATGCTGCAGCAAATCTTGCAGTTGTTGAATATGAAACAGAGGATTTGGAACCACCAATCTTATCTGTAGAAGACGCGGTCAAGAAATCTAGTATGTTCGAAATTAACCCTTTCTTATACCCACAACAAGTTGGTGACACATCAAAAGGAATGGCTGCAGCTGATCATCGAATTATCAGCTCGGAAGTATGTAATGTAGTCTGTCCTTCAAAATTTTTAAGGTAAATCTTTGATATATATGTTAATCTTTATTACTTTTGATGTGAAACAGATACGTCTTGGGTCACAATACGTCTTTTACATGGAGACGCAAACAGCTCTTGCAGTGCCAGATGAAGACAACTCAATTGTAGTATATAGTTCAAGTCAGACCCCTCAGTACGTACACACCTCTGTTGCTACTTGCCTAGGCATCCCTGAAAACAACGTACGTGTCATAACCAGACGTGTCGGTGGAGGATTTGGAGGAAAAGCTGTCAAGTCAATGCCAGTAAGTTTTCACAAACTTTTCTCTCTTTTTTCCTCGCTTTCTGCAGGAAATGGACCAAAATCTCAAAGCCTTACACTGTCTCAGGTTGCAACAGCGTGCGCGGTT
>NW_006238919.1:5611596-5613234 GCF_000375325.1 Capsella rubella | reverse complement strand
CATTTGTCAGAGAGTTCAATGAGTCTAGCATATGGAGAAAACGAGGGATATCTCGATTACCCATCATTTATCCGGTTTCCATGTTTGCAACTCCAGGGAGAGTAAGTGTTTTGAGCGATGGAACAATTGTTGTTGAGGTTGGTGGAATCGAGCTAGGACAAGGGCTATGGACAAAGGTGAAGCAGATGACTAGTTATGCTCTCGGTATGCTACAATGCGATGGAACAGAAGATCTTTTAGAGAAGATAAGAGTTGTACAATCAGATACATTGAGCATGGTCCAAGGAAATTTCACAGGAGGTAGCACAACATCGGAGGGGAGCTGCGCAGCTATTCGTCTCTGCTGCGAAACCTTAGTCAAAAGATTGAAACCTTTAATGGAGAGATCGGGTGGTCCAGTGAGCTGGAATAAGTTGATTTCTCAGGTATGCTTCCTTGATCTGCTTATTATTGGTGCAACGAATTGAAGACTGAGCTTCTTGTTACATCCATACGCAGGCTTATGCTCAATCTGTGAGCTTATCAGCTAGTGACTTGTATACTCCAGAAGACGTTCCCGTCCGGTACCTTAACTATGGTACTGCTGTCAGCGAGGTAAACTTTGTTTGTTTTCCTATCCCAAAAATCTTGAAATTTGGATGAAGAAATGGAGTAACTTTGGTGCTTCATTGGTGTAAATAGGTTGAAGTAAACCTTGTGACGGGACAAACTACGGTTCTACAAACAGATATCTTATATGACTGTGGTAAAAGCCTCAATCCCGCTGTCGATTTAGGACAGGTAATATAAATAAAGAAAGCACACAAAGCAAATGATTCTTTGTGTAATGTGTTTTGTATGCATCTTCTTCAGATTGAAGAATCTTTCTGTTGATGTGTTTTGTGTATTTCTTCTTCAGATTGAAGGATCTTTTGTGCAAGGACTTGGGTTCTTCATGCTTGAAGAGTACATAACAGATTCAGAAGGACTGGTTTTGACAGACAGCACATGGACATACAAGATTCCAACCGTTGACACCATTCCTAGAAAGTTCAACGTCGAAATACTAAACGGTGGATCCCATGAAAAACGCGTACTCTCTTCTAAAGGTCAGTCACTCGTTCGACACAAAAGAGATTTCGAAAACTTACTGCAATCAACATTTTAAATCATATATTGTTTTTGTAAAAATGCAGCCTCAGGAGAGCCTCCTTTGCTACTGGCAGCTTCGGTGCACTGTGCCACCAGACAGGCCGTTAAAGAAGCACGGAAACAGCTATGCATGTGGAAAGGTCAGGATGCTTCATCAGGTTCAATGTTTCAGTTGCCTGTTCCGGCTACAATGCCGGTTGTGAAAGAGCTATGCGGTCTAGATATCATTGAAAGCTATTTGGAGTGGAAATTACGCAAAAACTCAAATTTGTGAGCAACAACAATTATATCTATTAATACTACATGAACAGAAGTACTTGTTTCTTTCTTCCAAAGTACTTTATCTCTGGTCTCAATCTAGTCATTCATGATTTTGATGATTAAATAAGAAAACTGTTTTTGAGAGAACAAAACAAAAACCAGCCAATTCAATTGATTTAAAAAATTTATCAAATATTATATAAATGATATAGCAATAATCCTTAATGACAAATACAAAATTCTCTT
>NW_006238919.1:5583449-5601042 GCF_000375325.1 Capsella rubella | reverse complement strand
TTTAGTACCATAAAGAAACTCCATTACTGTAGTAATAGCTACTCTAGTCTTCTCCCAACTCTGCTAATTTCCCTAAAAGCTAAGAGTTACAGTAACCAAAAAACTTAAGAGATTTGAATCCAACAACAGTGAAGGAGCTTGAAACCAAAATCGAATTCTCATAATCCCAAAATGCAACAACGAAAGAGTTTGAATCCAAAATAGAATTTTAGAAGAAGACTAACCAAAATTCGTGAAACCCACTTCGAGATAACAATATGAAGCTCAATTCGTGGCCAACAATGGCGGACAAAGAAGACAACAGATATGGATGAGTTTGTGTTTGTCTTCGGGATCGAACACAAGGGAAGACGAAGCAGCAATAGCGGACAATGGCCGACGAAGCAACAATGGTGGACGAAGCAGCAATGGGTTTCAATGGCAGCAGTAGAATCGATGTCGGAGTCGAGGGGAAGAAGAAGACAGATTTTTCACCGAATAGGTTTAGTTTGGTTTTTTGATAGAACGCTGTCGTTTCTATTGTCAGGTTTTAGCCCACTCTTAACATCCCTAAATATACCGTATACGACACAAGAAAGCATTGATGTAACACTTAAATTGGGCCTATTTGGGCTTATTTGTTTTGTATGTTTGGACTCTGATGTCCATGTAATTTTCCGATATGGAAATCTATATATGAGAGAGTTCTCTCCCTCTAAAGCCGTGCACATCAGCATTTTTCTAATTTTTGTTTCAAACCCAACAAATAATCTAAATCCATATATTTTGTTTATCATTCTATTGTCTTTTAACCCGTTATTTTGTAATTTAAGCCTCAATACTTTTATATCCAAATTGGGTTTATTTTATATAACATTAAAATGAACACATTTTTTAGCCCAATATAATATAAGCCTAAATAAGTTAATAGGTTCTTTTTTCTACGGATTTCTGTAGTTTCTACTTCAGTTTATCAGAATTCGGAAATTCAATCTTTTTTTCATTTAATAATCGTTCATGAGATTCTAACTTTTCAAATCTCCACGCCTAAGGTACTTAAATATGTAAGTTTATTCTAACATATATTAACAAAAGATAGGCGTTACATAATTTTAACATATAATTTCGTTTCATGGTAATAAATAAATAATTAAAAATAAAAATATGTAAAATAAATTAAATTAAAAATAGTAAAACCAATACTATGAGAATTTTATTAGTAATGATAAAGTCAAACTCTAAAAAACAACAAACTTTAAAATAATCATACTTTGGAATTTTAAATGTGGTAATGTGTTTTAAAATATATGTAAATTTTAAATGCATGGTAGAATAATACAAATTGTTCATAATTTTACTTTCAGAATTTTAAAGAGGAAAAATAAATAAATTTAAAGTGAAACATAAGTTCTAAATAAATATCACATATTTTTATTTATTATTAAATTTTAACTCAAAAAAAGATTACTAAACTCAATTTAAAATACTGTAAGACGAAAATATTTGAAAGGTCACACTTTATGCCGTGAAATTCAATTAAACATATAAAATTATTAAAACATTATTATCCATATTCTAAAATAATAAATAATTAATTATCACATTATACATGAGTTTTACAATAAAATATATAGAAAGTGATATGTAAGCCGTCAAGTGATATGTAATTTGTGTAGCATATCTCAAAAAGAAAGTTTACTTATTCTCAAGTAGTACTATAACTTTCTAACATAATCAAAAAGAAAAACAAGTTTAAAACTCATTATTTGAATCAAATGCTTTTAACACAAAATGGACTATTACTAAGGAAGAAATTGTTATGATATGTCTTAAAAATCAACTCACACTTCAATATATATTATATGAGAGTTAATAGAAGGCGGAAATAACTTGGATGTCGAGAGGTAACGAGTCCATCGTAGAAGATCACAAAAGAATTAGTAGTCAAAAGCGATTGAGTATAAATGAATATAACTTAAAAAGATAATGATATGACTAAATTTTGAAATATTGGAGATATCATTTATTGTGTGAAATGAAGTGAGTTTTTTTAAAACTCATGACATACTACTAGATTCAAAGTCGGGCTTAACTGTTAAGATAAGATAGAAACATTCATAACTTGGTCGAGAGTTCTCTTTTACTACATTGCACTTTTTCTGATGGATAAAGCAAGTTTGATGATATCATAAATGTATCTTTACACTTAATTATGTATATCAGGCTCTGTAAATTGGTGTTATATATAGAACGGTGTTATATTTGTATCAACATCCAATCATAAAGGATATCTACAATTAGGATCATGAGCTCATCATCGATGCCATTTACTCTTCTCGCAAATCTTTTCAAGTAAACTTTGTTACCATATAATAATATTAAATCATTTTTTTTGTCAAGAAAACACTATCGACAACAATATACATATGTTGTATATCGCTTAAAAATTTTAGTTTAGTGTTTAATTATATAGCTTTTATCTTTTAAAATTTAAATGGTTATAGTTATGCTCAAAGATTAATATTGATAGAAGAAATTTTAAACTAAAATCCCGCGTAACGCGCGGGTTCACAATCTAGTAACAAAAATGGTTGACAAAAAAAAAAAAAAGCATTGATGTAACAATTAAATCTAAGAGTAGAGAGTAAATGTTCAATTTTTACTCTTCACACTCCATTCAACTTACAATCAAATCTAACAAACACCCACTACCAATTCATACCTTGAGATTAAGAATTTGAAATCAAAAGTAAAAAAACAGTTAGATTATTGGAGAAGAAGAGGAGGAATGGAACTTGAGAGAGAGAGGGACTACTGCAAAAGCAGATCTAGAAGAAGAGGTCCCTTTTAATGCAATTACCACAGAGGTCCTAACTACTTTGAAATCGATGTCGATATTAGCAGCTCGACGATCGCAACCGCCATTTTGCGGCTAGCTTTCGGGGACGTGACGAGCGTGACGATCAATATGGGATTCTTGGTAGAGGCACATACGGAGGATGAGCTTCCGGAGAAGTTAACCACGACGAAGAGGAGGATTGAGATTAAGGTCCAAATCGATGAGGGGATGAACCGAAGAAGAAGGAATATTATTAGATTTAGGTTTTAGTTCAAACAACGCCGTTTTGATTTTAACTTTTAATGGACTGTACATCTAATTTTGTAAAAGCCCGTTTATTAAACCGACGTAAACGGGGTTGTCCATTTATGTCTGATAAATTTTTAGCGGACATAGATATTAAATGGACTTAAAATTTTGTGAAGACCCGTTTATCGCCAACAAAAATATGTCTATGATAACATCTCTACTCACAACCAAACGAAATATTAAATTCTCATATAAAAAAAAGCAAATCAGATTTGTGTTACACACCGAATTTATAGTTGTGTTGTTGTAACCCAACACGATTGATCAATCTTGGCTATAACTACAAAAAAAAACACGAAATTACAATTTCTTCGAATCCGAGAACATCAAAATTTGGGTTTGGAGATTCTTGTTACGATGGTTAGAGATGAAAAATCTCTTTCTCCTCAAATTTCGCCATCGCTGATTCAGCTCCTGATTTCCCCAAAAGAAAGAGAAAACGAGAGACTTGCGACGAAAAGATAATCGTGAAAGAAAAACAAATTCCTTGTTTCCTAATTTTTTATGCATTGAAAATATGACACGTATGCGACTCTTAAATGTTCTAAAAATACCTAAATAAAAGCCGTTTCTTATGAATAAACAGAGTTTCATTTTTTCTCTTTTTTTCCCTAAGAACCCACTTAATCTCCTCCGTTGGAGATGAACTTAAACCCTTTACTTCAGTTTCGGTTTAAAACTCTTTGAGTAAATAGTATAAATACACAAACAAAATTAAGAAAATAAAAAAATTCAAGCTCATCTATTTTTGGATGGTTGCCAATCACTTTGTTGAAGCTCCTAGCCATATTTTTAAAAATATCTATTTCAAAACCCACTCGTTTTATCTTTACCTATTTTAATCGTTCATCCGATTAGTAACCAAACGAGCGATTAAATCTCCACCCATCCATGTGTTATCAATCAAAGCCATTATACATATTCAATATTATATAACTTAAGTAACATTAGTGACTTCTCCACTTATAATTAGCACTATAGAACTTGTGTATTATATTCATTCGCAAAACGTCAAATGCTTATACAATGCTTGCAAGTGAAAATAGACAAAGGTTTTAGCTACTAATAATTAACTTGAGAAATGTAAATAAGGTAGTATGATTTATTTTTATCATATTATCTTGGTCATTTTCTCAATAGGCACCTAGTAACAAAATAATAAATATTATTAGAAACTTAAATATTTAACATTTACTTGAGCCATTTAAAAAGAGGGAAACAAGTTAACATTTCCTTGAGTTTGGCTGCATATAGGAGTATATTAGATTCTCATATCATATTAATCCAATCTTTTATTTTTGGCTACAGTTATAAGAAAATGCATGCTCTCCAATTAATAGTATAGATTCTCCTTTCTTTTGTAAAATTTCTCGATTCGTTAATTATGATTTTTGAAATTTCCTATCTAGAGCTATGTCTATTATCCTAATTAATTATAATCGTTTTCTTTATTATAGTATAAGATTTCGTTTTGATAATCGTGTTTTATGACTAACGATTATATATGTTTAATTAAAGTTTATATCATTATAATCCTTTTTCGATACAATTTTAATTTTCTTGTTAGTTATTATTTTTAAACGTAACTTTGAAACCAAACTTTATATTATAAATTATTTCCAAAATTTTATTTAATATGATCAAAATAATAATTTCGAAAATAAAAAGATGATACTCTCGGCCTTTCTCCCTCCACATACATCCCTTTCTCTAGCTCATCATCATCTCCAGCCTCCAAGGTACTAAAGAATCTTTCTTCCTCATTTCTTGGAAAATTTTCGTTCTTTATTTCTCTGTTTTAGTTTCAATTCTTGCTACTTCATTCATCTAAAGATACTTCAATCTTTGTTTCTAGCTTAGTGTAATGAGATAATAGCTAACTTAACTTTTGTTTCGTAATGATATTAAAGAAAGTTACGAGTTACTGTAATGTCTCCAACAACAATGACAATGAACAATACTAATGACTTGTCAGAGAAGAAACCTTTCAGGATCTTTATAGGTTACGATGCACGAGAAGATCTTGCTTACAAAGTCTGTCATCACTCAATCACCAAAAGATCTTCAATACCTGTTGAGATCATACCAATAGTTCAACAAGATCTTAGAAAGAAAGGTTTGTATTGGAGAGAAACAGGTCAGCTAGAGAGCACTGAGTTCTCTTTCTCTCGTTTCTTGACTCCTCATTTATCAGATTACCAAGGTTGGGCTATGTTCATCGATTGCGATTTCCTCTACCTTGCTGATATTAAAGAACTCACTGATTTGATCAATGATGAATATGCAATCATGTGTGTTCAAAATGATTACACACCTAAGGAGACAAGTAAGATGGATGGCGCGGTTCAAACTGTTTACCCGAGGAAGAACTGGTCTTCTATGGTTCTTTACAATTGTGGACATCCTAAGAACAAGACCTTGACACCTGAAGTTGTTAATACTCAGACAGGTGCCTTTCTCCATAGGTTCCAGTGGCTTGAGGATGAAGATATTGGGTCTATTCCTTTTGTTTGGAACTTTCTTGAAGGGCACAATAGTGTTGTTGAGAATGATCCAACCACTCAGCCTAAGGCGGTTCATTATACTCGAGGAGGGCCTTGGTTTGATGCTTGCAAGGATTGCGAGTTTGCGGATCTTTGGCTTAATGAATTGGAAGAGTACAACAAAGAGAACAAGAAAGAAGGCGATAGCGCAAATTAGAAAAGAAAGAAGTAAGAAGAAGAAGAGGTATGTTACTATATATATGTTGTTACATTTTGGCTTTGTCTCCTTAGAATTGTGAGAGTTTTATTTCATTGAGTTCGTCAAATCATTCACAACAATAATACTAATAAGGTCATTATGGTATATAATAAGCTATTTGTTTGTTTGTTTGTTTACTTGTATTTGATTTTGGAATTGCTCTTAAATTAAGCAATCTGATGTTGTACATGTAAGTACCTTTGTACAACCTAAGTAATTAGGTTTTTATTAGTCTCTATTAAGATGAATTCTCATACATATATATTGACTTGACCGTTACCTACAACATGAATCATACGTTTTGACTAGATAGATATATAATACCTTGAGTTTGAATGAACAATTAGTAAAGTGTATTACATATAAACATTTTAACATTGTTGATCATTCTTGTGGTGCCAAATCATAGAGAAACACAATAATTTAATTTGTAATGAATTTTCACATGTCAACCTCACTATAAGGAGAAAGAGTAGTGAATAAAATTTTACCTCTTACTGGATTTGGGAAATGTAAGGTATGAACGTTAGAATCAATCCTACGAGCTGTACCAAGTTCAACACCAAGAACACCATCTCATCACCTGCGTGTGTAAGTGTTCAAAGAGAGATTAAAACACCGTCTTTTCGGATGAAATATTCGATGATGATCCGCGGGTTTTTCAACACGGCTATAATGTTTTTAAGTTAACATGAACTTGGTATTAGATTACGGGCTTCCAACTTAAAACTAATTGGCTATGAGTGGAGACTCATATATCTTATATACTAGTTATGATCCTACTCAATTTCCAATGTGAGATATTTATCGCTAATACTTGGGTGCCAAATTTTCACCTGGAAGGAAAGACGCGTCTTGTCTCTTTTGCGCCCATGAGAATCTGCAGAGTTAACAAAACAAAGGAGAAATGAGAATTAGCAAAATACAATAACAGTAGTTCAAGAAGAACAACGTTGAAGCTTGTATAATATATCTAGTACTTGTTACTAGTATTTGCAAGAATGTGAGTGTGTTTTTTTCTGCTATAGTGTTACATAAAGATATCGAAATTTCCAAGAATACTTACAAGGCACCTCCACCTGCAGGGCCAAATGATTTGAAAACAGACATTGCAGTCATAGAAATGCCATTAGCAGCACCTCTCTGATTCTGAGGCTGAGATGTCATACCAAAGAAAAATAAGCATAAGCCTCGGCAGATGAAGTCACCGATATCAAAACATCGATAGCTATAAAGGTAAAGAAAAGGGTGCACCAATACACAAGGCACAAGAACCATACCACAGCCTTGTTCAGCATTATAAACAGTCCAGTGACTAGAGAGATCTACACATATCACAGAAACTTATCTCAAATCTTGCTTATTGTTCAATAAGGAGATATTAAGCACAAAAAGCCTAAGGGTTATAACAAGAACTCACAGACAAAGCGTTTTTCAAGATAGATGCACAATTTATCACCAAATGTAGAGTCATCCCTGAAAGCAAAGCTATATAGGGGTAACAAGAAAGCAGCGGTATTAACAATACCTGAACATCACAATGTAAAAAAAATCAGCAAGACTCACTATAACAAACCAAAGAGCCATCATTCACAAATCAAGAAACTTCAACCACAGGTTTTACCGCGGAAAGGCGTATCAGCACAAGAAGTCCCATGGCCTTCTTTAACGGTGGGTATACTAGAAGTTGAAACAATAGAAGCCCAAGTCCTAAAAATATGGTAACTCAAATCATGAGGAACATCCAAGGGGAGATATGGATAGACAATAACAAACGAAAGAAACAGAGTTGTAAAACTATATACTAACATAGACCATGTAAGTTAAAGAAGATCTTGATATAGACCTGATATAGCTAAAACTTGGCCAACATCTTGGGATGAGAAACTCAATCCTCCATAGCTTCTATCACTAACTGCCCAGAGTGAGAAGATCTTGCAAAGGTATCAAGAAAAGGGTATACACATAAACAAAATTTCCTCTCAAAAACATAAAAACTTTACTGATACTCTCGACAGAGCACCAAAATTATCGATATCTTAAAGCCGTATACGAATGTTTGAAAGAGGAGAACCTATAAAACTAACTATGTCCTAGTAAAGAACCAACCAAAAAGCTACAATTTAAGATAATCAAATGAGTTTTTGGTAATAGAATTGTAACTATATATCTTACCTCTGAGTAAGCTATCTCTTGAAGGGAGAAAACACAATATACAATGATGATAGCCATCAATGGAAGATTCCTCAGAAGACTAGGCTTACTAATTATCTTCTGGTCATCAAGTCCTTCTCCTCTGCTTTCATCATCATTTAGTCTTCCGCGTGCAATTCCACAACGGGTATGTAGTGTTTCCTACATATAGTTATAAAGAGATTATAAGCCTATTGTTGTGAGTTAACATTTTCAGTCTTAGCTTCATTTATATCATAATATGGTTAAGTCATACAACACACTATAGCTCTGGAACTTCAAAAGAACTCATTTTATGATCACAGCATTGCAAAGACTTTATAACAAAGTACATTATCTTATTTATCATACTCACAGGAAGCCACCAGCAAGCAATGAAAACCCCAGTAGCATAGACTGATATAACTAAGCTCGGTAGAAAATATGGTAACCTGTTATAGCACAACATCAAGCACCTATTGAGGAAACTAATATTGCTAGCATTTTGGAAAATGGATGGAGAAAGAAATAGTAAATATACTACCTCCCAAAAATTGAACTCTGAGAAAATATATTTGGGTACTTCTCTGCAGGCTAAACAAAACATGAAAACAGAAACCAAGTCAGCTAAGCAGAACAGAAAAGTCGATTTTTCGATATGTTTACTAATCCGATTCTAGAGTCAAGTGTGTGTACCTGAGCAAGATAGCCTCCAATAGCAGGACCTAGTATCAATCCTATACCTCTCGATGTACTTACCTGAGAAAATACAAGATAAAGTAAAAATTGGCGGCAATAGCGATGTTTCGAAAAAAAACTAGATAAAAGCCTTACAACAGAAAGACTAAGAGCGTTATACTCTTCACTAACAACTTCTGAAGCATATGCCTGAAACATGGTAAAAGAACAATAGAATCCACCTTTAGTAAATGCAACATAGCAAACCGAAGAAACCTTACACTTACGATGATCCTTCAAAGGACTAAGACATACCCTTATAACTCCAAGTAAACAATTGAAACAGCCAAGAAGAAATCTAAAGGAAATTGCAAGCCAGAAACTTGTGCTTAGACCAAAGAGAGTATTGAATATGATCCTGAAAAGAATCAAACAGCTGATAAAGAAAAACTCTGCAAACAAGAAAAAAAATGAATAATCTAAACTCTGATGAATCTGTACACTGAGAAAGTCCCAATAAGAATAATCGGTTTGCGACCATATCGATCGGCTAACTTCCCCCAGAAGATAGATGTCAAAGCTCTTCCAATCATGAATGATGATCCTAACAAAGTTATCAAGAAACATCAAGAACATCAAGAAACATCAAGAAACATCAAGAATCTTCCAAGATTATTGATCAAGCAATAACAAATAGCCTAAGACTAGTACTCAAGAAACATCAAGAAAGCTTCCAAGATTAGTACTCAAGCAACAACAACAAATAGATTTAAGACAAGAATAAAAATTACCAACAAAACCAGCATAGAAACCAATATCTTCTTCTTGTTTAGCAATACCAAAGTCTCTGATCTGCCACAAACACATTTGTACATTACACAAACCAAACTAGTCCAAAAGAAACAATTTTGAAAGTGTTAAACTAAAAACTTACCATGAAATAAAGATATGGAAACAGAGAAGATATTGGTAAAGCTGAAATAACCCACACAAAAAAAAAAGTTATAGACATGAGTATGAATCACTTTGCAAGCAAGTGTTTGTAAAAATTCCTAAAAGTGAAATAATTGTTAACCAGTGCAAAGTGAGACAAGCCAGATGAAAGAGAGGTGTAAGTAAGGGATGCCTTGTTGCTGTTGCTTAGTTTGATCAATGATACAGCCAGGACAAGCTTCGTTCTTCTCTAACAGGTTGGTTCGTGAATCATCATCATCGGCCATGGTATTGGAACCACCGAGTCGGAGAAGTGTTATAATAATCCGGTGATTGATAACATTTTTCATGTAAATATGTTTTAGTAAAGTTTATATTCTTAAAGGGGTCAAGAAAAGCTGAAAAGATTCTAAAGAACCAAAATATCTTAGTGGGTGGATGTTGTTGTTTGTTTAATCCAAGTGGTACTGATACTACTAGTTTTGTTTTTTTTGTGGTCGTCTGGTAATATATATTATAGAAACAAGGAAGGATACAATGCGAAATACAGCGAAAGTTGGCGGAAGATAAAAATGTCTTCGGAATCTAAAGCCCAAACAAGAAAAATAAAGCGAAATCAAGAGAAAAAAACAACAAAACATAAGAGATAATCCGAAAGAAGAAGAACTCTTAAACTAAAAACAAAAGCAACAAGCCTAAAACCATACAAAACACACTAGTCTCAAAAAGCAAGAAAAGCTTTTCTTCTGAAGAACTTGTAGAAGAGATTTACCAAGGATGCCTACAGCCAATCCGATGATAACATCAACCACCTTCTATCAATGTGAGAGCCAATCTGTTAAAATCATAACCAAAGACTTCTTAACCCGGCTAGCAAGACTCGAATACGCTTGTAGATATGACGACGACAACTACAGTGTCCCATAACGTCTAGATAGATGTCTTTTAAGCGTAATCAGATCTAAATTGATCTGCAAAGCAAAGACAAGTAGCGAAGCCTAACCTCTCGAAAAAATCGAATTCAACCAAGCACGATAACTGATCAATAAAGCTATCAACCACAGCAAACCACAACAATGAGAAGAGCCAACTGCAAACAAAGAAGACTAGCATATCTTCAAACAAAACGAAGCTTTTGCTTAGAAACAAAACAAAACTAGTAGTAATACTAGTAGTTTACAAATGAGAAAATTTTATTTAATTTTTATAAAAATAATCATAATCACAAAACATTTCAATTAAATACTCACAAAAATGATATTAAAAAAAAATATACAAAGCCAATAAAAATTGACATATACCACTTTTCTATCTTAGTAAATATTTTTATTTAAAAGGTGAAATTGCCAAAAACAAATCATTGGAAGATGGAGATTTTTCAAAAACATATTGAAGATTTTTATGTTTTAAAAATAAAATGAGTAGACCTGATCAACAAGAGTGTTCAAAATCGGCTTAGCAGATTGACGAGTTTATCAGATCATGAAGGCGGATTATGCTACTACTGGTTTCAAACACATAATATTTAGTTCCAATTAAATTGAATAATTTCTTAATCAAATTGGAAAATATCAGTTTTCTTGATGCATTTGTTGTAGAATAGTTTTTTAGGAATATGATTTTACATCCATACAAAACAATTTGAAAAAATTCTTTAATGATTAATTGTTCACAATTAAACTTGATAAATCGTTTTTTCCATGAATTTTTTTTAAAATTGGCGCAAAATGAAGCTAGAATAGAAGAAGTAGAATATGTTCGATTAGTTTATAAAAGGAATCAATACATATCGGGTTGTAAAAATAAATTTTGAACCGAACCAAATTACCTTAATGACACAATTAATCTTAATGAAATCAGTTTGAAAGTGTTTTAGAGAAATGAGTTTTTGGAAAATCGGATAACAAAAAAAGAAAAAATTAGCACAAAATGTACTTCAAAAATGTATATATCGATGAAGATCTCCAAAACCGGTTTATTTGATCAATGTACATAACGCACAATGAGAGAAATAACTATAGCGACAATTAAAACGCACATAATTGCATCACAACACAAATCTCCATCCATCTCTTCTTTATGAGAGCAACCTCTTCTTGTTGTCCATTCAGCTCCACATGTATAGCAAAACGAGTAACCACATCTATACATATCAAACCAAATATATATATATATATGAACACATTACGAAGTACATAATCAGATTATTAGATATATTAATGCGATTTATAAGATAATTGTAGTGTGGTTACGAAACCTGCATGTTACATGGATGCATCCTTCTGAACGTTCGATCATGTGTTTGCATTTTCCACATTGACGCCACATCATCCGATTTGCTAGAAGATTTAGTTTTTTATCTTCTGTTGTAAGATTCGTACCCATTAATCTCTTGTACTCGTTGCATGACATGTTATCGTGCCATGGAACTTTGCAATTGATGCAAAATGGCATAGTACATTTGACACAACCTTGTTTGATAGATTTAGAAAGCTCGGTTTTCGACATTAAACTCGAGCAGTTAGTGTTCGGACAGTAAACTCTATCCGCCATAGGGACTGATTCCTCTTTGATCCTTTCTTCCCACATCTCTTGTAGTCTTGGTGTGATCACAAGACTCGCACAACTACTAAGAGTTAGCATAGACTCGCATTGATAATAAGGACATCGCGGTACACCTCCTTCGAGTAGCTTAACTTCTATATATCGTTTAACACATTTCTTGCAGAACCGATGACTGCATAAGAAACTTGAAAATATATCCTCAGCTTTGAAATTGTTATTGAAACAGATGCTGCAAGTCATAGACCTACGTATGCTGATTTCATAATCTATTGCTTCCATTGCAAGTTTAGTAACAAAACTGGCTTGATGATTCTGGTCAGTCACCAAAACAGGTATGACAGACTTAAGTTGTTGTCTGATGCGTTGCACATCATCCACTAACAAGGCTATATTATTTACCTCTGGTGCAGATCTTCCCATGACCTATATGTATTAAAAACAGGAATCAAATAATGTAATTTAATCATGTGTAACTTAACAGCCAAGTAAACACTTACCAATTCGAAAATTTGATCATGATCACAACAGATTGAGAGATGATTTATCCCCATACTCACGGCCTCGGTTAAACCGCGCTTCAATGCTATAAGCTCAGCCTCCAAATCTGTAATGCCCGAGCCATGAAGAGGTCCCTTCATCTGAAACAAGAGATTCTCGTCTTGGTCTAAAATTGCTACACCAAATCCCACCAATAACTCTGTCGTTTCCTTGCAAACCAAACCCTTGAAGTAAAGCATGTACATGTCGGAATCGGATGGTGAGGGTTTTAGGTCATGTGCTCGCTCAAGAGTGCCTTCTTCCTCTATAGCTTTGTTATGAGAGTTGTCTATGAAGATTCTACCATATCTATATTTTATTTATACTTGTGAGAAGAGGACATAATGTATAATTTAGTTAAAAATCAAGAACCTATTGAAAATCTAAACTTGAAAACGGAAAAAAAAAAACCTATAAACAACCCTGAACCCTATTAAAAATAGGAAAACTATATTAAGATACAAATATATACATATATATATTTTTTACTTTAGGTAATATGGATAATTAAATGATAATTATTATCATCGTCATATATATGTGTGTGTTGGGATCTTTAGTAATTTAATAGTAATTTTGTGTTGGGATTTTTTACTTTCAAGATTCTATCTTCTTCCATTAGTAATTTAATAGTAATTTTGAGTTTTGAATCTGTTCTTAATCATAGATTGTTTTTGTGGTTGGGATCTTTAGTATCCGTATGGGCCACGGTTGTTATTCTTGGTGGATTCGCTGTTAGTTTAGAGACTATGGACTTTTGGTTTGTTACTAATCTTCATTATGCTTTGACAATCTTCTACTCCCTAGTGCTCGTTGAGGCTCTTCTATTTCTCTTTCTTGTTGGAAAAGTTTATTGGGAATATATATATGTCTCGAGAGATTTGGCATAGGCTCGGTGACAAGATTCTTCTACGATGCCTAAATGGGAGCATAAATGACAGATTGAAGATGGATATGGTGTTTTTTGCCATGGAGCTTTTGGTGTCGAATACTCTTGATGAGCAGCTCACTGGAGTACAGATTCTTTGTATATTTTCAGCCAATCAAGACTATACGGCTGATACTCTACATAAGATTGGGATGGACATGAAGATCATAGAAAGTTTAGTAGAGATGTTGAATTATTGGAGAAACAAGAATCAAGAAGACGTGAGGGTTACATTACCTGGAGAGATTCTCTCAAGATCAGCAAGTAAGAAGCAAAACTCTCTGAGAGTTGTAGGCATCTTGGGAGCGATTGAGTCGATATCTTCTCTGTTAGAGAGCACGAGAGATTCTTATCAAGCCGCATATAATATATGGACGTTGAACAATCTTGGATTATTGATTTTGAAAAGGCTAGCTCACCATCATGATAACAGCAGTGAGAAGATTGGGAAAATAAAAAGGTTGATATCAAAGATCATTGACTTGACTTATACTGAGAAAAGGTTGCTGGAAAGAGGCAACCTGAACTGTAGAAGCTCGGAGCAGAGATCTTGATATTTCTTGCATTAGAAGAAGGTGAAACCGAGAAAATTGGCGATACTGGCGAGGTTCTAAAGGGACTTCTCTGCCTATTCTTGAACAAAGAGTTTTCAGAGAATCAAAGTGGTGTGAGACTGTGAGAGTCTCTGCTGGTGAGACTATATCTATATTGGCTCAAGAAAGTAAAAGCAATTGCCAACGGATCTTGAGATCAAATGTTCTTCAGGGACTCGTTGAGGCATCGAACAACCCATTGGTTCGGTAGAATACAGCTTCTGATCTGTTCAATAAACAATATAAGGATACTATTTCATCTGCAGGTGAAACAGTAAGTCCTCCTGTTCTTGATCCAGGAGAAAAACTGATAGATTCATGAACCAATGAACCATCATCAGTCATCACCATTCATCACTAATGACATCTCATGTCAATGCAGGTTCTTAAAGCAATACTGTCTAAAGGGAGCAAAACTCAAGAAGTTATGGTGGGATTAGCACCACATATTTTCAAGATAAATGAGTCCCCAAGAACAGAGATGGTTGTTTAAAGAAGCGAGAGTAAGCGAGGAAGAACTAGCCGAGGCACTAGTTAATATTCTCAAGAGGTATGAACAACCAAATCCAAAGGTTCCAAGAATCAGGAGGTTTGCAATAGAGCTAACCATCGCGATGATGAAAGCTAATTCTAAAACAATCAAGACTTTCCAAAACCTTGAGATGAAACATGAAATAGAGAATGTCTTCAAGACCACATCTGACCTTGAGAACTTTGACATATTCTCTGGCACAGTTGCTTTACCACGCCATGGCTCAAACATCAGTAAACTCATTGAAGAAGCAATTGAGTTATCACAAAGAGAGATTACAACCGATGAGAGTGAACTTACCTCAAAGAATGTATATTTTCTGTTTTAGCTTTGTGTTTCCTACCAACACAAAACAACTGATGTGACAAGCAAGAGTTTTATTTTGTCTTTATTGTATTGAACTATTGATATTATATATTTGTATTACGTGATGTTTAATTATTAGGCATTGCATAACTGAATATTATACATATAGCTAAATACTGCAAAATCCAAAACCAATTACACATATTTTAGAATGTATAACAACTCATTCAAGTTACAATCTACCAACACACCAATACACTCCCAAGTTACCATCTACCAATACAATAATACAACACTGCATGTTTCCTTCAGTCTTTGAAGCCTCTCATGTATTTTTAACATGAAACAAGGCACTATATAGATTTACAAACACTTGGTGCAGAGTTACTTACTTATATATATATGTTATAAATTGGTGCACAGTTCTTACAAGGTCATCTTCATTCTTCTTTTCATAGATTCTTCAAGTGCAATTGGTGTCGTAGCTCGCAAGACCTAGTAGTTCTGGTCCTTCCAATCTCAGGTTGTTCTCAAAGCTGTACCAATGGGTGGTTTTTGCGTTAGAGAACAAACTTGTGTTAAGGGAAATTGTTGGTTATGTAAGAAAAATAAAGAACTTACTTTTGCATAGGAATGTGTTCAAAAGGTCCTTCTACAGGGATTGTTCCACACAAATCATTGCTTGATACATCACTGCCAAAGAAACCATATTTATATCAAGTGGCACAATGATGAGCAAACAGAAGTGGTACAGTGCTGGAGTAACTGAACTTACACAACTTTGAGGCTCGAAACAGCGGATAGCTCTCTAGGAATTGGACCGGTCAATTGGTTTTCGTTAAGCCGCCTGTCATGTCGAGAAAGTTACTTTAGAAATTCATACCACAAAGAGAGAAAGGAAAAGAAAAAAAAAGACTAAACAAGTAACAACTACTTACTAATGTATGCAACAACTACTAATAACACAAAACTTACAAAAAGACGAGTGACTTCAATTTCCCCAAAGAAGACGGAATCTTCCCGGTGAGATTGTTGCTGTACAGATCCAAACTGATCAAACTCTTCAGATTCCCAAGTTCAGAAGGTATACTTCCTTGAATCTTGTTTTTGTAGAGTTCACTGTATCAATTAGTAGAGAACAAAAAAGTTAAACTTACACAATATATCTAAATACATGACCAATCACATAATGTGAACTTTTTTGCATTAGTACAAGTTAATTCTTCGGAAATAATCAAAAATGTTGAAAGAGAGTGGTGATTACATACAGATATTGTAAATGTTCAAGCTTCCCAAGTTCAGCTACAAGATGTCCAGATAAGTTTGAATTCCCCAAATCCCTGCCAACAACAAATGGAATCAATGTTAAATCTTCAGAACATCAAATGTGTAAATTATTGAACAGAGGAAGTGAAGTTAAACAAGAAAGTCATGTCATGTCATTACAATAATGATTCTGTAGCTACCACAAATGTCATGTCATTACTCATTATGAATCTTAAAGAATCCAATTCAAGAAACCACATCCAAAGACAAAACAGAGAGTAATGTTCTCAAATCAAATCAAGATTACAATTAAAGATTCTATTAAGATCCTTTAATGGTCAGATTCCACAAGAAATGAACTCAAGTATCATCGAATCATAAGGTGAGCTACAAAGATAGATAGAGAGAGAGAGAGGATCTTAATCTTACAATCGAGTGACTTGGCTGTGCTGATTACAAGTGACATGAAACCAAGTACAAGGATTAACAAGAGTTGGATCCCAGCTTTGAAGAACATGGTCTGGATCTGACAAGCTTTGGCGAAGCGAGTGAAGAGCGTCGCCTTCGGAATTTGATTCCGATAGACGAAGTAAAGCTAAGGTTAGGATCAGGGAAGCTGCAAAGAAGAGCTCCCGTCGACTGTTTCTCGCCACCATTACTTCGTTGCCGGAGACAAAAACTAGGGTTTGGTCGTGATCTTGACTTATTCAAACCCTTTTTACAAGTTGTTTCTTCTCTGGTCTGAAGGAAGAATAAAGAGAACTAAAACTAGGCTTTGGTCTGAATTGTACTTTATTTTTTCTACTTATTTTTAATTGAGTTTTAGTTCTGTCTTTTTTTGTTTTTGTTTTTATTCATTTTTAAAATAATCATTCTGAATTCTGATTTTCTCAGTGCTCAAATTTTTCAAAAAATTTTGAAATTTACTTGTGGGAAAAAACATATAAATAAGTAAAATTTAAGTTTGTAGTATTTTAAGAGAGTGGCATGTATTTTGATAGTTTAAATTCTTATATTACTTACTACCAATAAGAAAAATATTTTAAATATAGATAATATTGTATTGATTTAGATTTTTCATACTTAATGGTCAAATACGTTACTTTCTCTGGGTCAAAACAGAAGACTTTAACCAAGTTGTATGAGTAATTTTTTATTAACAACTATATCAGTCAGTTTTGGCGAATATTATCTACGGAATATTTATAAACAAT
>NW_006238919.1:5558400-5580587 GCF_000375325.1 Capsella rubella | reverse complement strand
ATTTGATTGCTATCAGCGGAGGCATAAGGAAGGTTTTATTGGAGGTTTGGTCCGAAATTGTAGGGATTGCTCGGGGATCTCTCGCCTATAAAGTGTCTTCTTCCAGGCTCTCTGTTCACTCACACTCCAACTTTGTTTCCCTTCTCAGTTTTCGAGTCTTTCTCTGTTTTGTCTGGTTGCAATCTCGGTTGATCACTATGTCTCAAAGCAGTTTGGTGAAGTCTGGTGGTTCCAGAAAACAAAAGGTGGCGATGGCTCCAAAGAGGAAGATTAAAATTCTCATGTTCGACAATGCGGCTTTAATTGAGGGCTACTCCAAGACAATGATCGGACGATGCATGAATCCGCGGATGCAAGACATGAAGTCTCTCTTGTTCATGCTTCCTCGCATTTGGCAACTTGAAAATAGGGTGGTGGGTGCTGATCTTGGTATCAGAAGATTTCAGTTCGACTTCGATCGGGAGGAGGACATTGCTGAGGTCCTTAAAATGGAACTATTTCACTTCGATTATTGGATGCTGTCTTTGGTTAGATGGGAGCCGTCGGTCGATGCTTCTTATCCCTCGGCCGTTAAGTTTTGGATCCGGGTTCTGGGAGTCCCTCTTCAATACTGGGCTGATCCCACATTCAGAAGCATCGGTGAAGCTCTCGGTTTTGTGGAAGAAGTCGATATCAATGGCGGGCGAGTGAGGGTTATTCTTGACGGTTTCAAACCTCTCTGTTTCGAAACGGAGATGGAGTTTAGTACGGGTGATGAGGTTTCTGTTACACTGCGGTATGAGCGGCTGTTTGGATATTGTAGGCGATGCTTCAGCCTATGTCACGATGAGGCTCATTGTTGTCCTCCTTCTTCTCCTCCTACACATCCAGCTTACGGTGATGATGGGAGCTGGCGGAACCAGAGCTATCGTGGTGCTGTGAATCACGACAGGAGGAGAGGTGCAAAGATGGAGAAACAGAAGGGTTCACATCCGGCTAGAGGTGAGGGGGAGGGGACGTCAAGCGGGAACAAGAAGCAGCTCTCGTCCTCAAGCCAAAGTGTGAGTAGGGGCCGCTCTGGTTTCTACCCTGGAGAATCCTCCCACAGGCCAAGGAGACAAAGCAATCGTGACCTGCCCCAGGAACCGAGGAAGCCGATTCCTGAAGTTGTTGCTCCAGTGACCGCATCAATGGAGCCTAGGGAGGTACCTGAAGTGGAGAGCAAGAAGAAACAGGTCAAGAAGCCTTTATTCCAGGAAGAGCCAGCTGAGGAGGGGGGTCGGGAAGATGCATTCTCGAGGATGGAGGTTGGTTTGGGGGCGGTCTCTATTTCGGTTCAGCCACAGGATTCGGTTCATATTGTCTCTGATTTGGGTTGTGTTGTTTCACAGGATTCGTCAGTGATAGCTGATGTGGGGACATGTGTGGGAGATGCGAGATCCTTGGAGGTGGAGAATGTGGAGAACTCCGATGTTTTAAGTCCTCCCCAATTGGATGCGGTGATGATTGCTGCTCTTGATGAGGAGTTTCTGGATGCCGGCGAGGAGGACACGCTGACCGCAGCAATGGAGGAGGAGGCGATGCCGGACCATGATGGCAAGGTCGAGATGGAGCAGAACAAAACTGTGGGGGGAGTAGAGGCTGGGGGTGACGAGGTTGGAGTGGATAGAGTCTGACGTGGAAAAGGGATTGCTCTCGTTGGAGCAAGCTCAAAGAAGCGTCTTGCAAATAGGGTTACTACACCTCGCAAACGTTCTCAAAAACCCGCATCGGCGAATGGTAACGGTGCAAATCCAAAGGGTCATGACACGGACAAAGAAGGACATGGTGGAGCAAAACCACCAAAACCAAATGGTAATATATGAATATATTATGTTGGAATTGCCAGGACTAGGGAATAAGGCAACCATAGGGTATCTCCGGGTTTTGTGGAAGCAACATCGACAGGAATTTTTATTTCTTTCGGAGACAAAACAATTGGCACCTTTTTTAGAGAATTTACAATTGCATTTTGGTTATGAAAGTTTAATTTTTGTTGATCCAATTGGTTGTAGCGGTGGCTTGGTTTTATTTTATAATAATAATGTGTCCAATGTCTCAATTTTGTTCAAGTCTAATCGCCTAATTGACATTGAAGCGGTATTTAAACGGAAAATAATACACTTATCTTTTATTTATGGAGATCCGGTTCCCAAGAACCGAGGATTAGTGTGGGAACGACTCACAAGAATAGGTTTAATGCGGTTTACACCTTGGTTTATAATTGGTGATTTTAACGAGCTTACCGGAAATCATGAAAAAACGCAGAGGTAAGCTTAGGTCGGCTTCTTCTTTTCTTGAAATTAATTGTATGATCAGGGATTGCGGTTTGTTGGAATTTACCTTTTTGGAGACTGGTTATCTT
This sequence comes from Capsella rubella, assembly GCF_000375325.1. Taxonomy (NCBI): domain Eukaryota; kingdom Viridiplantae; phylum Streptophyta; class Magnoliopsida; order Brassicales; family Brassicaceae; genus Capsella; species Capsella rubella. The sequence goes on along the minus strand of NW_006238919.1, from coordinate 5,578,204 downwards.
GGCAAGGTTGGAGGGATAAAAAAACCCATTCGGTGTAGGCTAGATAGGGATCTCGGAAATGAAGATTGGCATGAGATGTTCCCGGCTACTACCACTGAGTATTTAGCTATGATTGGATCGGATCATAAACCAATTCTCGCTACAATAGAAGAAAAAAGGTATCGGCGAAACCGATGTTTTATGTTTGATAAGAGATGGCTTGGACAAGAAGGAATTTTGGAGGCCATTAAAGATGGCTGGCAGGAAAATTCTGGGTGTGGTACAAGTGCTTTTGTGGAGAAAGTAATTAATTCTCGTAAGTCAATTTCGATTTGGCGGAAACAGCTAAGTTCATATGGACGGGATAAAATTGACGATCTAAAATCTAGGTTAAGTGCTGCCCAGGCTAATGATGATAGCCTTCCATCGGAAATTCAGGATTTGTCTATGAGGTTGCCGAATGCATATCACGACGAGGAGATGTACTGGTATCAGAAGAGTAGAAGTCGTTGGATGAAAGTGGGGGATAAAAATTCGAGTTATTTCCACGCTCAAACAAAAAATAGGAGGGCGAGGAATCGCATTATTGGTCTGTATGACAAGAATAGTATATGGGTTACTGAGGATAAGGAGGTAACTAATATTGCGACTGGTTATTTTGACGAATTATTTACAACAAGTAATCCTCAGGAGCTGGAGGAGGGACTTCATGAAATTCAAGGAGTGATTACAGAAGAGGCAAATGCTTTTCTAACGGTGCCAGTTATAGAAAGAGAAATTCATCATGCTCTGTTTATGATGCATCCGGATAAGGCTCCAGGTCCGGATGGTAGGACAGCTTTGTTTTTTCAGAAATCATGGGAGGTTATAAAGGGTGACCTGGTACAGTTAGTCTCAGATTTTTTCCAAAACGATTGTTTTGATAAGCGGTTGAATCAAACCAATATTTGTCTTATCCCGAAGGTAGAGAGACCGACTCGGATGACGGAAATGCGGCCTATTAGTTTGTGTAATGTAGGATATAAAGTTATATTTAAAGTGCTCTGTCAACGACTGAAGACAATTCTTCCCCGTCTTATCTCGGAGACCCAAACTGCTTTTGTGCCAGGACGGTTTATTTCAGATAATATTTTGGTTGCTCAAGAGATGTTTCATGGTTTAAGGACAAATCCATCTTGTAAGAGTAAGTTCTAGCTATTAAAACGGATATGAGTAAGGCTTATGATAGGGTTGAATGGATTTTTGTTGAACGCTTATTCAGGAAGTTGGGGTTCTCAGAAAAATGGACTTCTTGGATTATGTTTTGCATGTCTTCGGTTGAGTATCGAGTTTTAATAAATGGTCAACCCAAAGGTTTAATTAAACCAGGGCGGGGGCTACGGCAAGGGGACCCTTTATCCCCGTATCTGTTTATTCTTTTTACGGAAGTTCTGATATCTAAAATTAGGAAAGTGGAGAAAAATAAATTGATATCAGGGATGAAAGTGGCTAACAGGAGTCCCCCAATATCCCATCTTTTATTTGCCGATGATAGTTTATTTTTCTGTCGAGCGACAACGGAGCAATGCGCGGTTATACTTGGTATTTTGAAACAGTATGAGGTGATGTCGGGACAGCAAATCAATTTCTCGAAGTCATCCTTACAATTCGGTCATTTTGTAGATATAAACGTTAGAACGGCGATTCACCAGACTCTTGGAATTTTTCAGTTAGGCGGAATGGGATCATATCTTGGATTACCGGAAAGTTTAGAAGGAGCAAAGACTCAAGTGTTCTCTTTTGTTCGGGATAGGCTAAATAATCACATAAATGGCTGGTCTGCGAAATTGCTATCGAAGGGAGGGGGGAAGGAAGTTATGATAAAATCGGTGGCAGCTGCCCTCCCAACGTATGTTATGTCATGTTTTCGGCTACCGAAAACAATAATATCAAAGTTGACTAGTGCAGTTGCCAACTTTTGGTGGAGTAATAATGGGCATATAGGAGGTATGCATTGGCGTGCATGGGACAAGCTTTGTGTGAGTAAGGAGTTGGGAGGTTTAGGTTTTAGAGATGTTAATGACTTTAATTTGGCACTCTTGGCGAAGCAGTTGTGGCGTTTAATGGATTTTCCAGATTCGCTTTTTGCAAAAGTTTTTAAAGGTCGGTATTATTGAAATGGGACTCCTATGGAGCCCATTAAATCTTACTCTCCATCTTATGGTTGGAGGAGTATAGTTTCCGCTCGCTCTCTGGTTTATAAAGGACTGATTAAAAGGGTCGGCTTAGGAGATTCTGTTTCTGTTTGGAAGGATCCCTGGGTTCCGGCTCAATTCCCGAGACCAGCCATAAGTAATGGGTCGCTGGTCGACCCGTCTTTACAAATTCGTCATATGATTGATCGCCATACAAATTCTTGGAAATTGGATACACTCCGAGAATTTTTTACTCCAGAGGATGTCTCTTTAATTAGTGCTCTACCTATTGGGAACGCATCAGTGGGAGATTCGGTAGGATGGCATTTCACGAAAACCGGAAAATATACAGTAAAATCTGGATACTACACGGCTAGAATGGTTGATTCGAGGATTCATAGGCCTCTGGTTTGTGGTCCGGATATTAACCCCCTCCTAGGATGGGTATGGAAAATTAAGTGTCCACCTAAAATCCAACATTTGATGTGGCAATTATTGACGGAATGTATAGCAGTCTGGTCGAACTTATACCAACGGGGGATACAGTGTGATGATAAGTGTGTTCGATGCGGTTCACAAATGGAAACGGTTAATCATGTTTTCTTCGAATGTCCGCCAGCGAGACAAGTTTGGGCACTGGCTAATGTCCCTGTGGGCCTTTTAGTCTTTCCTACAATGTCTGTATATGCTAATATGGACTATATTTTCGGCTGATCTCGGAAGGAGATCTTTATTTGGCATGCCCCTGGATATTGTGGTATGTATGGAAGGCTCGGAATGATAAAATTTATGAGAACAAGGATGATAGTCCAATGGAAATATTACGGGTAGCTATGGAGGAAGCCACTGCCTGGAGAGGAGCTCAGCTGGAAGACTTGGGTGTCCAATTGGGTTCTGAACAGATTACTGCTCCTACCAGGAGTCAGATTCCGAGACCTATTAATCCCCTTCCGCCCTCATATACAGGTTATCGCTGCTTTATTGATGGCTCTTTGAAGTCCATTGATGATTATGCATGTTTAGGTTGGTTTTGTCAACATGCGCAGGATGTTTTCTCGATGATGGGTGCTTCAAATGTACGGCGTAGTCTATCTCCCCTTCACTCTGAAGTTGAAGCTCTGGTCTGGGCGATGAGATGCATGATAGGACATAACTATAGTGATGTTATGTTCCTGACGGACTGTTCAGATTTGGTGAAGATTGTGTCTTCTCCATCCGAGTGGCCGGCGTTCTCTGTCTACCTTGACGACTAATATATTGTGTTTTTATCGGTTTAAGTCTTTCTTTTCTCTTTTATTTTATAACTTTTATTGAGTCAAAGTGTGTTTTTAGAGTCCTTTAATCCATTATAGAGTCTTTACAGGTTTTAGGTTGCTTTGGAATAAAATGAGCCGTTTTGGGATGCAAACACACATTTGGAGATGCAGATTCAAGTAGAAGTATCAAATGTTTGGGATCAGATGAACAACTTTCCACCGTTAGATCTTTTTTATACTTTGACACAAGATGAAGACAGATGTTAGCTTTCCTTTTTCAAGTGATTTCAAGGAAATCTAATGGTGCATTCACGAGTTACACACGATTTACTGAAGACAGGTCATTCTGACGAGTTGTTGAAGCTGATGGAGAAGTAAAACCTGGGAGCATTAGATCGATCGGTCTACCATTGGATCGATCGGTCCCTTACCTCTGACGCAGATTTTGGCCTATATTCGATCCGAAACAGATCCAACTCATCTTCTATTGTTTTTATACCCTAGGCTCGACTTTTTAGCAGCGATCCTTCATATTTTTGAGTTCTAAACATTGTTCTTTGCTTTCAAAACAATTTTAGGGAGAAGAATCCATCCTCTTTGACAATTTGGAGAAGATTTCTAAACCCTATTCTTATTTTAATCTATTCAATCATGTTTTCTTTCATATCCTTTTGTGTTATTCTCTGCAACATGTGTGAGTAGTTCTTCAATTGGGTTTTAGTGTTCTAAGTAGGAGAATTCAATGATTTGATAGATTAGATGTCTTAGGGAATTCTTAAATCTTTAGGTTCTTCAATTTACATGTTCTCAATGCTAGAATAGGATTGATCACCCTGTTTTAGAGCTTAGGCTTTTATTTGTTTCAGAGATGTTCGATAAAATGCCTGAATGAATGTAAATTGAGCATTGTATTTCTAACCTGCGAGAGTTGATGTTAGAATGCTTTGTGAACCAAATGAACATGTTTGATAATGCGAATTTGGCTAGGAAATTACAAATGAGAGTTTAGTAATTGAATAGTTGAATTTAGTGATTAATGTCTTGAGAGAGAATTACTCTAAATTTCTGTTCATGTTCAAGAACGGTTCTTCAAGTTTGAATTCCTTATTGCTTTTATTTGTTATTCATTGATTCTCTGAAATTACCCTGCAGCCTAATGCCTTTAATTCATAAGTTTAATCTCTTTATTTGCATTTTTATTTACAAAAACTGAAAACCAAACAAAAATCCTTTCCGCTTTAGCTAAGAACGAGTCTCGCAAGTCTTCAGTGTACCATTGCTCCTTGTGATCGATCCCGCATATACTTTACTTCGGTTAAGTTATCGGGTTAAATAACCTTGTAATCAAGTTGGCGCCGCTGCCGGGGAGCGATTGTGTTACCTAAAGATTTAGGATTAGTTTTTAGTCTAGAGCATTTTCGTTACAATTTTTTTTTTTTTCACTAACAATTTTTATTTCTTTCTGGTGATTTAGGAGTTGTTGGCCATGGAATTCAATGATTGGCCACAAGAAGAAGAGGATGAGCCATATATAGAGCCACCATTTGATGAGAGTGTTCTTACACTGGAACAAAAAGTGAAGTTGGATGAACTTTACGTAGAGAATCCAACATTGACAAGGAGTGACTTAGCGACTATGATCCGGTTGAACCTCATATAGTTGCGGCAGCATATGAAGGAAGGCAACTCACAGGCTATGAGATCAAAGAAGCCCATGATCTTGAAAAGGTAATATATTGGGTTCCACCGAGCAACATAGAAGGTACATGCGTTTCAACCCTTGAAATTCATGATTTTGAGGATTTTTCTATGCCTTGCATTGAAGATGTTGCTTCTAGTTTGCATACTCCCAAGATTATCAGTGAATGCAATGATTTGATAAGTGAGTCTCAAAAACTAGATACTTTTAGAGCAGAAAAACTTGGTAGAGATTACCATGAAATATGTTTTGATATTGAATATCATTGTGCTTTGAATGTTCATGATCTCAAGTTTAAGTTTTCAATGCCTGAAATATCTAGATCTCTTCTTGAAGAATCTTATTTAGGAGTTGTGCTTGATATTGATAACATCTTGCATGTGACTAAGGATGTTGAGGTTGATTATATGGATGGAAATATTGTGCTATATGAGATTAATGGGGATAAAGTTGACTATTTTGTTAAAACCTCGTTAAGACCTGTAATTGATTTTATATTTCCACCAAATGCATTTGATCCTCATGAGCATCAAACCATCAAAGAAGATTTCAAGATATATGCTACATATGTAGTAAATTTATTTGATGGTTATTTTGTCTCCTTATCATGGATAATTGTGTGTTACTTTGTGCATATTTTTGTGTGCGGTAACAGGAAAAGGACTAAAGGTGCATTGGCTCAACCTTTTGATTCTTATGATTAATGTTTTGTGTTGAGCGGTCAAGCTAAAGACCAAAAATAAGCGCTTTGTGGGAGGCAACCCACCAGATATCCCAGGTCAGTTTTCTTGTTTTTATTCTTCTTCTTTTTTTGCATCTTCATTTATTTTTTTTTCTTTTTGGTTGTGACGTTCTCTTTTGGAATTGTTCTCACACCGAGACGGTGTGAAGCAAGTCTAGGAGAGGATGTCACTAGTCTACTGATGCAATTTGCTTTTTCTTATGTTTCATTTTGATGTTTTCTTGAGTCTGTCAGTTTGTTTTCTCGAGTCAAATCGTGTCTGTTTTATTGAGTCAAAATTTTGTTTGAGAACTATGAGCTTTTCTTAGGGAATTGCACCTTGCTTGATTTCGTTGCCTTGGGACCATTTAGCATTGTTTAAGGATAACTTGGAACTTCAGGAAAATTCATGACTAGATCACTCGTATAATCCCTCACTTAGAAATTTGGATGATTTGAGCTTAACCTTGCTTATTTGAACTTAATATGGACTTATTATATCTCACTTAAGGGGTTGGTAATCATGTAATGGATAATACATTCAGAGTTTAATCTGCGTTGTTTTACCGCTCTTTGTAAACTCTGAATGGCTAGACTCATCTTTAGTCTAGTACCACACCTTTAGCCCTATCCATGCTTCATACTACATGCATTCTTGTGTCATTGTCATCATGTGCATTCTTGTGCAAAAACTACGGAGTATACAGACCGACATAGCTTTCCTTTAGTTAGGATTGTAATTGTAGTTGTTTGGGATGATTGACATTGAGTTCTTGTCGTTATATTGTCATATTTATGAGAATGTGCTGTGAGCGATCATGATTGAGTTTTGTTGATGCAGTTTGTGAGACGAGAACCGGTTCCACTCCCCCGTAAAAAAAAAGAAAAAAAAAAGAGAAAAGAACGGGAAAGGAGAAAGAATGGAACCGGAAAAGTCGATAAGCATTTGGTTGTATTTGAAAAACATCTATAATACTTATGATTTGTTTGGGGTTTGATTTGGTTAAGGTGATCCGAGTTAGAGGGAAGTTATGTACCTCCCAATTGGTCTGTGTCTCACTGAGATTTTGCATAATGAATTGCATCCGTTCATAATATTGCTGAACCTTAAACACTTGAGCCACCTAAAACTGTCTTTACACCTAGACCATAACGTGTTCGATATCCCCTTAGTGAGAGTGCATGCAACTGTTAATGAATGTTAAAAGGTTAAGTTATTTGATTCTAAAGTTCTTTGTGATTTAGGGGTCTCATGATGTCATGGTGAAGTACATTATTGTACGGTTTGATATAAACTTTGTGATAGTGGTTTGCAGGCAATTGATTAAGAGCATGATCCCAGAAGAATATGTGAGTTCTCATGTTTTCACACCTCTTCTCCTGGTTAAGATTTTTGTTTTGCTTGAGGACAAGCAAGAATCTAAGTCGGGGGAAGTTGATATATTGTGTTTTTATCGGTTTAAGTCTTTCTTTTCTCTTTTATTTTATAACTTTTATTGAATCAAAGTGTGTTTTTAGAGTCTTTTAGTCCATTATAGAGTCTTTACATGTTTTAGGTTGCTTTGGAATAAAATGAGCCGTTTTGGGATGCAAACACACATTTGGAGATGCATATTCAAGTAGAAGTATCAAATGTTTGGGATCAGATGAACAACTTTCCACCGTTAGATCTTTCTTATACTTTGACACAAGATGAAGACAGATGTTAGCTTTCCTTTTTCAAGTGATTTCAAGGAAATCTAATGGTGCATTCACGAGTTACACACGATTTACTGAAGACAGGTCATTCTGACGAGTTGTTGAAGCTGATGGAGAAGTAAAACCTGGGAGCATTAGATCGATCGGTCTACCATTGGATAGATCAGTCCCTTACCTCTGACGCAGTTTTTGGCCCATATTCGATCCGAAACAGATCCAACTCGTCTCCTATTGTTTTTATACCCTAGGTTCGACTTTTTAGCACCGATCCTTCATATTTTTGAGTTCTAAACATTGTTCTTTACTTTCAAAACAATTTTGGGGAGAAAAATCCATCCTCTTTGACAATTTGGAGAAGATTTCTAAACCCTATTCTTATTTTAGTCTATTCAATCATGTTTTCTTTCATATCCTTTTGTGTTATTCTCTGCAACATGTGTGAGTAGTTCTTCAATTGGTTTTAGGGTTCTAAGTAGGAGAATTCAATGATTTGATAGATTAGATGTCTTAGGGAATTCTTAAATCTTTAGGTTCTTCAATTTACATGTTCTCAATGCTAGAATAGGATTGATCACCCTGTTTTAGAGCTTAGGCTTTTATTTGTTTCAGAGATGTTCGATAAAATGCCTGAATGAATGTAAATTGAGCATTGTATTTCTAACCAGCGAGAGTTGATGTTAGAATGCTTTGTGAACCAAATGAACCTGTTTGATAATGCGAATTTGGCTAAGAAATTACAAATGAGAGTTTAGTAATTGAATAGTTGAATTTAGTGATTAATGTCTTAGGAGAGAATTAGTCTAAATTTATGTTCATGTTCAAGAACGGTTCTTCAAGTTTGGATTCCTTCTTGCTTTTATTTGTTATTCATTGATTCTCTGAAATTACCCTGCAGCACAATGTCTTTAATTCATAAGTTTAATCTCTTTATTTGCATTTTTATTTACAAAAACTGAAAACCAAACAAAAATCCTTTCCGCTTTAGCTAAGAACGAGTCTCGCAAGTCTTTAGTGTACCATTGCTCCTTGTGATCGATCCCGCATATACTTTACTTCGGTTAAGTTATCGGGTTAAATAACCTTGTAATCAACGACATCAACATTGATAGGGAAGAATTCTTAACCTTCTCTCTCGCTTATTCCACGCAGCTTGAATGGCATGGCAGATTCCTTGGCGCGCAAAGCTCCTCTCTGCAGGGTTTTAAACAAGTCTGTTTAGGTCCTTCTAATCGACTATGATCAGTTTTGATTGTAGTTTCTGGTTGCCAATCCTTCGTATTAAAAAGTTTGATATTTCAGCTTAAAAAAAAAACTTATTTTTAAAGTATTCAATTTAGAATCCTTTTAAGAATTATTTCAGTGGGTAACATGTCTCTTTTAGTATACGATGGAGAATACTTTTTCATATTTTAAAACAAAAACTACAGCATTTTTATGTGTAAAATGACAAATTTTGTACAGATTTAAATTTAACATTTTATTTTTAGTAAATCAAAACTAAAATCTAATTTTAAGGAAAAAAATAAAGTATAAAATAAAAGAATATCCGTTATAGTTATAGTCTTATAGATAACACAAAAATAATAAATTAAAATTCTATATGTATATATATATATATATATATATATTTAATAAAATAATATCTAAAAATATTATAAAGTCTATCTTCAACAAGGTTTTGATACGTTTGTTTTGTTGTTTCTTATGATTGTTTCGTGGAGAAGTATCTCACATAACTAATTATTCACAATTAATTCATAAAGTCTTCGAATTAATGGTTTAATAGTGGTAATTGAAATGAATGAATATCTATTTTATGTGTTTTACAAAATCTGAACTAGGACAATAATATATAAGTTAAAAAAAATCATGAATTAACATTGGAAAAATATGGTCATTCATTATTATTTCCCAAAAATAGATAGGAAAATAAATAGTTGAAACTGTTAATCGTATAAAAAGTTTATAAAAACCATATATTTAATTGAAAGTTTTGATTTTTATATTTAAAATAGAGATTTTCTGTTGGTTAATTATTTTTAATTTTCAATAAGCTTAATTTTTAAAGTTTTACATTTTAAAAAAAGAACTCCAGATATCAAGTTTCTGATATATGTTTGGAATTCACCAAGTCTTATTGGTCAATAGATGAATAGAGTTGACAAGTTTTGTTGGTGAAAGATGGATGAAGGTAGCGATGGAGAAGTAGTTTACGATTGAATCCACAAGCAATTTGATCCAAAAATCAGTAGAAAAGAAGTGATTCCACACTTAGATTCTAAAGAAAATAATAATAAAAAAAATCACAAGGAAATGATCTATTTCCTAGACAACTATCATATGATAATGGTAGGAAACATGTTTTTTTTCCTGTTTACCAACCAAAATATTGGTGACAAATGTCCCGTAGGAAATCGATATTAGTAAGAATTTTGTAGGAAACTAGATTTGAATCTATGGTACACCGCTGGACAATATTATAAAATATATTTTAAAAAAAATTGTTTGGTATATAAGATCGTATTACTGTATTTTGTTTGTTAATTCTATAAATTAGCCAATGGAATATTGCATGATAATTTGTTTTTATATTATCGTAATTTGATCAACTTAACTAAATAAGTATAATATTCAAAATAATGAAATGATGTTGGCATAACATATTTTGTTTAAATAGTCTAATTTCATATTAAAATATTCTGTGAGTTTTACTATAGTAGACAACTCGTAAAAACATATATAATCATAATTATGTAGTTTTTTGGTGGAAATCATAATTATGTAGTTAATAACCCGTTCCATCACATGATCCATGTTACACAATTATTCAATAGTATTTTAGTACATACTTTTTGTATTGATTCAGTAATATACGTCCGTTTAAAAAAAATTCAAATTGCAACATATGCAAAAAATTATATTTTTATTATACATAGGATTTATGTAATAATATTATTTTTTAAAACACATAAGATCATATAATATTGGAAAAAATATTTGATTTATTAGGGAGAGATTTTAGGAAATTTTGTGAAATGTAATAAACATTGATTTCCAATTTTGCAATTTTATTATGATTTACTTACAAAATTACCTTAAATTTTTATTATTTATTCAAATTGTCAAGGGTTTAATTATGCAAATATTACTAAATAAAAGGTTACTTTCCAAAAGGTACTAAAAACTTACGAAATATAAATTGTAGAAAATTTTGTAGAAACATAAAAGGAAAATATTCACAATTTGCTTACTAAAATATATGTAGTAAATATGTTTCTACTATTTTCCTACCACGCAACTCTAACCATTTTCCTACAAAAAATAATAAATAATAAAATTAATTTATTTATTCTTTTACATTAATCATAATAATTTTTTAACTTTAAATTTAAATTATAAAATATATAATAGAATTATTATTATTTCACATATTTTTTAATTAAATTAAATAGAATATACAATTTCTTTTCCTTTACAATAAAGAAATAAATAAAAAACCTAACCCAAAAAAACACCAAATGTTCCAATCAATGTTACAAAACCAAAATTACAAAACACCTAAACCAGAATAGAACACAATTCGATTAACACTCTTCCTCCAGTTCTATTCATTTTAATTTGCTTCTGATTGAAGGTCTTCCTCCACTTTCTATTTACTTTTTTATATGGATAAATGAATCAGATCTGGACAAAGAACAAAAATCCAACACTAATCAACAACAAGAAATGAATCAGAACTGTGCAAATGAATCAACTTTACAAATGAATGAACCTTCTTTTATGTTTTCCATCTTCGGAGAGTCTAGCCCCAAGTCCCCCTTTTAATCTTTCTCCTAATCCTTAGAATTACGTGAGTGGTTTCCAGCACCCACAATCCTTTACATAAAAACAAAGCTGAGCTTTTATAGGTTTATAGACAACGGTCCTAAGAAGCTAAAACAAGAAGAAAAAAATCTTAAACTTTAAAGAATAGAGCCGTTTGTGACTTTATGAGAATATCGACTAAATAAGGAATGTCTTGTAGCTTGTACCTTGAGAGCTTGAAACGGTAGGTTCGGCTTCTTGGTACACTCGGGGACGTGTGTAGTCTTAAAAACGCAGCAGCTTTGATAGAAAAAGAGTCGTTGGAGTTTAAATGATGTTAGTGTGAATGCGTCTAGAAAAGGAAAGTAGAGGTGCAAGAAGACTCGCCTAATTCTCTAGATGCTGAAGCATGGTGAGGCATCTAGTATAGTCTCTAATGGTAAATAGGTTCTCAAGGTTTCCAAGCATACGTTTCCAAGGAACCTAATAAGGAAAGTTCCATCTTAGCTAACATATGGCCCTCTGAAAAGGCTAAACGAGTAAGTCCTCAACCAAATCGAACCAAGGGTGATTTGGCTTGATCATTCAACTTGATATGGGTGATGTCTTCACTAGTTTCAGCTTATATTGCAAAGTATTAAGTAAATATTTGGGATAATGGTCAAGCTATTGTGATGTTTTTTTCAATAAATATAAACTTTTGTTTACATTTTTAGTTGGCATGTTTGTTTCTATTTCTTTTTATACAATCTGACCGCAATGTGATTATTTAATCCTTATAGATAGTTAAAGAGATTTTTCATTAGAACAGTATTTTTCTTTAAATTTTTTTTATTTTATTTTACTTTTTTCATTTTTCTTATCGATTTTAAAATTTAGTGCGTATTTGATTTGCTCCAAATTAAAGAAATATGGCAACTCGATCAGTATCTTTTTTCTAATTTTTTGTTAAATATAATTAAGTTTTAAGTTTTATATCTATATATAATTATATATGTTCATATGTTATTGATAGAAATTAAATAAATATTTTTCTTTCATATTGTTTATGATTTATTATTTTTATTTCTCTAACATCTAATTTTACATCATTTTTATCTATAATATCATATATATATATATAATGTTTTATATTGTAAACGCTTAAACCTCCTAAAATTGTCTAGGCTCCGATTAAACGTTTTAGGCGCTAGTAGGTTACCGCCTAAATATTGTCTAGCGCTTTCTTGAACATCGATCATTTCCAAAACTATATTAATTAATTTTTATATTAAAAAATTGTAAATAAAAAGTCATTTGTTTTACAATACAAATATGTTAGATGTGTTGGCGAAAGAAAAACAATTTGGTTTTGTAATATTGATTTAGAATTAACTATAAACACAAATATATATACAGTATATATGATTATGATTTGGTTTTAACTCACTCTCGTTCATTTTCTTTGTGTGTCTACTAAGTAATAAAGAGTCATTATATGAGAACCACAAACAAAGAATAACAACGTGAAGATCACCAAAAACAGCTGGAAGTTATGAAGACAGCCATGTGGTTGTTGCTTATCTAATTCGGTAAGCCAATGGTGCCTTCATTAATTTCAATCTATACCTAAAGTTTTTTTTTATTTTTCTTCATATTGTAACTTTATTATTTATGCAAAAATGTAGTAATACTTTGACAAAACAAAAAAATGTAATAATATATTTTTATTTGTCTTCTTTTCATATTCGCATGTGGTCTCTCTTTAATGCGTTCTAATGCTTTTCGACGAATCAACTGTCTACTATTCAAGAGTCAACTAATACACACACTAAGGTCGGTATAACACATATGAAAGATTGAAAATTTCAACTTCCAAATTTCTCAAAAATAATAAATTTTAAGTTTGTCTTTTAAACAAAATAGAAAATGCTAAGCAAAGAATATTACTTAAATCTAGATTGGATACCAATATACTTTTTTTTTTTGTAAAATAAAAACAAAAAACTTATCCTCTTTTTGTTTTTTAATATAAGATGTTTTAGAGAAAATATTTTTTTAATATTAATTTAAAAGAATTTTTGAGAAATACCCCTTTTCAAAAATACCTCCTTTATCTATCTATTTTGAAAAATACCCCTGTTTAAATATGAAAAGTTATAAAATTTTATATGGTTTATAAGGTACTTCTATATAAGAATTACTACTTGTAGACTCGATACAAATATTTTATAATGTTTTAAAATATTTTAAATCGTTTTTACAAGTTTTATAAGGTTTTTAAATGGTTTTTAAAAGGATTTATAAAGTTTTTAAAAGGTTTTTATAAGTTATTTATACGCTATTTATGAAAGATATATAAACTTGTATACATTTATAAAGGTAATTTGTGTGTACATTTATAAGTTTACACACATATTTAAATAAATTTCAAAAATTTTAGTGGTGCATACAACAAATTAATAAGCATTTGATAGAATAATGGAATTTAAAGAAACTATATTTTGTGTATATTCTCATATTAATATATAGAAAAATAAAAATAAAAAAGAGTAGGTGGTAGTTATAAACACGCATTAATGGCAACTAACAAAGTCCTTTAATATAGCTTTGTTTTCGCATCACAAGATTTTGATATTCACAATTCTTTAGTTTCTTCTTCTCTCAAACTCAACTCAACAACAAAGCAATGTCGAACGTTGTAGTAATCACCATTGTTGTTCTCATCGCAGCATCACTTACAGGACATGTGTCAGCACAAATGATGGATATGTCTCCAACGTCAGGACCATCAGGAGCAGCACCAGACTGCATGACTAACCTAATGAACATGACGGGTTGTCTCTCGTACGTTACGGTCGGAGAAGGTGGAGGTGCGGCTAAGCCAGACAAGACTTGTTGTCCTGCACTAGCGGGGCTTGTGGAGAGCTCGCCACAATGCTTATGTTACCTTCTCTCTGGAGACATTGCAGCTCAGTTGGGAGTTAAGATTGATAAGGCAAAGGCTCTTAAGCTTCCTGGAGTTTGTGGTGTTGTTACTCCTGATCCTTCACTTTGTTCTTGTACGTATATGATCTCTACTTTTTATTCTACTTAATACTCTTGCATGCATATATAGTTGTAATTAAGACTATGTACTAATACTAATGCATATTTTAGACAGGAAAAAGGATAAATAACTTCAATTTATAAACTTTGAAATTAAGAAGCTAGTTTTATATGATTAATCTACTAGGAGAGATAGAATTTGAAGGAAAAAAATGACAAAAATTTTAATGGTTAAGCTTAGTTAATGATTTTTAATGGTTAAGCTAGTTTGTTTTATATGTTTATGTTATTTTATTTACTATTATTTCCAAAAGTATGAAGATAAAAGGTGCATTGTATATGTTAATTGATATGTGATTTTAGGTTCATATAAATCAATAATTAGCTATTCATTTTTGGAATTCTAGAAAATTAAATAATATTGATACCTAAATTACATAAAACTGAGAAATGAAAAAAAAAATTGAATTATATATGTGATAACTCATTCATACCAACACAAAGGTCTTAAGAATGAATTATTTTTTTCATGTATATATATATTACTAGTTTTAAAATTTGTATATATATGTTTTCATTGGCTTACTAGTGTTTGAATTTATTTTAAAAAAATGGCTGAATTTTATGAAAATTAAAAATTAATAAAAAAAAAAAAAATTTTGTTGGGCGAGTCATCTAACTTTACTACTCAACTACAACTACTCGCATATTTACTACTTTTGTCGGTTGTCGGAAAAGTATCACATGTTTTTCTTCTTTCTGTCTTATTTTATTTTCCTTTCTTGATGTTAGTTACTAAATTACGAATTTATAAATCATATACTTAGTCCAAAAAAATAATAAATAAATAAATAAATCATCTACTATGAGCTCAGATTCTTGCAACGTCGTTCTTAAATAACTATTGTTGCGTGTCTTACAAGAAATGATTTGAGTAGTTCTAATTAATAATTTTCTGCTGTTAACAGTATTTGGAGTTCCTGTTGGAGCACCTGTAGCTATGGGCAACGAGGGAGCCTCCCCATCCTCTGCTCCAGGTCCAATGTCAGGTAAACAATGATCTTACTCTTCATTTTGCTTTTAGATTGTATTGTGGTTTGGTTTGGTTTGGTTTATCCCGGATTTTGTTTATTTTAACTTGTTTCGATTTGGTTATGTTTAGTTTATTTTGATTTGATTGGGTTCGATTCGGTTTGGTTTCATTCGATTTTTTTGGATTTGTTTATTAGTGCTTGCTTTGGTTCGGTTCCACCTAAAATTTTCTGAGTTATTTATTTGGTTTGATTGGGTTCGGCTTGGTATGGTTTGTTCAAAATTTTCTGATTTATTATTTTGGTTTCATTCGGTTTAGTTTTGTTCAATTTTTTTTGAATTTGTTTATTAGTGCTTGCTTTGGTTCGGTTCCACCTAAAATTTTCGGAGTTATTTATTTGGTTTGATTGGGTTCGGCTTGGTATGGTTCGTTCAAAATTTTCTGATTTATTTATTTTGGTTTCATTCGGTTAGTTCGGTTTAGTTCTGTTCAAATTTTTTTGAATTTGTTTAATTTGGCTTGCTTTGGTTTGTTTTTTTTTGGTCGAAAACTTTGGTTTTTGTTTTGTTTATATATTTTCGGATATTTTTATCTTGGTTTAATTCGGTTCGGTTTGAAATTTTTTCGGATTTATTTATTTTGGTTCGGTTCGGTTCGTTACTTTGTCTATTAACTAATCGAAACTGGTTAAATTTCGGATAGGTTCAGCAGAATCACCAAGTGGATTAGCGTCGGGTCCTTCGGCTCCACGAATAAGCAATGCACCAAGCATTGCAACTTATTCTCTTTTTCTCAACCTTATAATTTTCCCATTAGCTTTTGCATTCCATACCTATTGCTAATTTCATTATCTTCCTACCATTAACAACACTATTATTTCGTATTGTATTTTCTTAAGAGAGTATTGTTTCTTTTGTACGTTATGATGTTCTTGAATCTTTTTACTTTGTGTATTCACGGATTAGATTATTCTTCATTCATCATATTGAATAAAGATTCGTGTTTTCTATCACTAACTATAATTAACATACATGTTCCATAACACAAGCAGGGAAAAAAGACAATGTAATATGTATGATCTTGACAGTGAATCTACAAATGATCATGTTTAGTCTTACAAATTCTTCTTTAAGACCAGAACAGAAGAAGATAAGCACATAGTTATGCAGGAAATTTGATAAAAGAGATGGTTTCAATTTCACATCAATATGATTACCATATTCAATTTCATATCACTGTAAATAACATGATTAATTTGTTACAAGTAAAACAAGCTCGTAAAATCTGATCAATAACCAAAGTTGAAAAAGATCAAAACCATTTTTAAAAACAGTAACGCTACAAATTCTCAATAAGGTAGTAAAGTATTACTCTTTTTCATACACCTACACGAAAGAGGGGGAAAGGGAGATAGATACTTAGTTGTCACCTTCGTGAGTATAAGATACTTTACTATGTAAATCTTAGGTGTAAGATACCCTTGATAATGTTGTCCTTAGTTGTCACCTTCGTGAGTACATTTTTGTATTTTGATTACACAAACAACTCTCTCTTAGTAGTATACTTCTTCCTTTTGCTTTTCACTTCATGGCTTGTGTAACTTGAACCAAAATATAAAATGCAATACAAATCATGGTGTTAGAATCACTTCAATATAAATCATGCATCAGTAAAAATACAAAATCCCCATAGACTTACCACAAGAAGAAGATTCTGCATCAAGAATCAAATCAAGAGCATAGTCATAGTAAGGAACTTGATGGCTGAGTCCAAACAAGTTGCAGTCATATAAGATGTAATCATCATCCACTTCACATAAGAATTTGTTCTCACGAAGGTTACAGAACCAGGAAGTCCATGAGCTGTCTTCTTTGTCGGAACCACTGATCTCTGATTCTTCTGATATATCTACAAAAACGCAATTTATAAGAAAGATTTGCTTGAACTATGAAATCAAAAGCTGGAGTTTTAAGAAAGCGCTAGACGGTATTTAGGCGGTTACCTACTAGCATCTAAAACATTTAATTGGAGCATAGACGATTTTAGGCACTTTAAGCGTTTACAATATAAAACATTATATATATGATATTATAGATAAAAATTATGTAAAATTTAATGTCGAAAGATGTTTGTAAAGTCTTTACCACAATAATACTCGAGCAATCAATGATCTAGGGACTCGTTGGTTGTCTATCTATTATTGTTTGAATGGTTAGGATGTTAGTCCGGAACTTAGAAACATGTTAGGTTGTTATTTCTTTTTCTGGACGATGATTGTTTTGGTTATGGTTGAGATGCTGGTTTAATGCAATTAAATTATTTGGATTATTTGGTTAAGTCTTCCGCTGGTTATTGCTGATAGGATTGGTTTAATTGATTCGTTCGGTTTAATTGGGTTAAATTGAATAGGACTGGTTTAGTTGATTTTGTTGGTTTAAATTTATTAGGACCGATTTCGTTGGTTTAGCTGGTTTGAATTAATTGGGTTAATCCGGTTTGCATGCTAAAAAAACGGGTTGGGTCTTTTCAACAAGTCTTTAAGCCCCCTGGACGTAGCAAACCGACCGTCAGATATGGATGGACTCACGGGCCTAGTGAGAGGACGTGAGGTCTATCAAGAGAGGTCAGCCATGGGATAAGTGTGAACATGGGCCCCACTTGAGAGTTGACGGTCGGGATGTTACAAGTGGTGTTAGAGCCGAACCCAAACAAGTGTGGAGTGGTGGGCTCACACTGTTAGGGGGTAACGATCGTTGTGCGCAACAAAGACATTGCGGTCTCTTAGGGGGGGGGAGAATTTTGAGACTCCAGTTTGCGGAGAGATTTAATTAAATTGATTTGGCCACCTATGTCACCAAAGTGTACTTATCTTTTTGGTCAAAGGTCATGAGAGAACTCCACAGTTAAGCGTGCTGATGCTGGAGTAGTTCGAAGATGGGTAACCTTCCGGGAAGTGGTTGTTGGAACTGTGTGAGTGAGGCCAAAACACAGGAAAAGATCATGTGGTGATCTGTGGGGTCGGTAAACAAGTCTTTAAGCCTCCTAGACGTAGAACCGACCATCGGGATATGGATGGACTCACGGGCCTAGTGAGAGGACGTGAGGCCCATCAGGAGAGGTGGGCCCATGGGATGAGAGTGAACATGAGGCCCACTGGAGAGTTGATGGTCGGGGCGTTTCATGAGGGTTATGATATTCCTACGTTCTTCATGCTTTTGTCATTCTATCATTCCAATCAAGAGGTGAGTTCATGACTATGACTTATTTGAGCAGTTTAATCATTGTTTTGGGTGGTTTCATAATCGTTTGGTTGTTTTCTTTACTTGTTTGATTGTTTATATGTCATGGTGCCTCTGTATGACCCTTGGGAGAGTTATCATCATCCCCGGAGAGCCTGGAGATGGAGATTCGTCGAGGACAAGCAACTGGATCGATGTCTAGAGCATCGGTGTCGATTAATACTAAATTACCTTTATTCAAGTATATCATTTTTGGTAATGTAATTAAATAATGATCAGTCACTAAATTAATGAATATTACAAAATTACCTTCATATTCAGTCAAGACAATGATCAATCAATAACTTACCTTGATTCAAGTATATAATTTTTGGTAACGTAATTAAATACATATTCAAAAGGTTTGACTCTAAAGAAATACAACTTTAGTTTTTTTTTTTTATTATAAACTAGTCGGTTGCCCGCGCTACGCGCGGGAGTTTATTATGTTGTTTATGAGTAATTAGTTCGTATTTTATTTTCTACTTATTTTTTCACTATACCATACTTTACTTTTTAAAAACTTAAATTGTGTTTGTATAGAAAAACTATTGAGTTTTAGCTTCATTAGTTGTTGAGAAATTAAGTGTGTATAGTATAAGTCGAAGTGTGGGCGTAAATGGAAGTGCGGTTGAGAATCATTGAGAAACGTGTGCTATTAGGGTTTTTATCAAATATAGATGTAGATGTTAACATTTTGGGCCCTTTTATATGTTGGCATGAAATTTGAACATGATTTGTGTGTTTCGAGCGGATTGTTATATTTTTAATTGTTTACATTATCTCTTTATATATTGTCATAATTTATTATTTTTTGTTTTACGTTTTCCTTTTTTGGATTTGTCGTACTTTATATCTCGTAATGATCATTTATATACTATTATATGTTTTTCTGATTTTATGTTTTATATATTTTTTGTTTTTTCATATGGAACAATTTTTAAATTTAACATATTAGTATAATTTACTTTATATTTAGTTTATTTCATTTAATATTTTATTTTAATTTTCAATTTTATGAAATATAGTTAATTTTTTATTTTGTTTATTAGTTTAACATATGTGTTGTATTGGAAAAAATAGTTAAATTCATATTGGAAACTTTTAAAATAATATTATTTTTATTTTTACCTTT
>NW_006238919.1:5546665-5558300 GCF_000375325.1 Capsella rubella | reverse complement strand
ATGTTAGAAAATTTTTTGAGACATAAATTAGATAGATTTATATTCTCAAAATTTCTTACTTTTGATTTATTCCCGTTAAATCCCATTATATTTAGGTTTACATTGTGTAAATATAATCATATATATATTTTAAACATTCACTAAAAACTATAATCTGTTATTTATATATTTGTTAGTATAATCGATAATTAGTAAGTTTTTTAACTTTCAATCAATTATCTTTTTTAGTTTTATAATGTATAAATAAAAAAGACCTTTCATATTCATTTTTGAAAAACTTATTTACATAGGTTTAAATATTAAAATTAAATGATAAAATTGTATAATTAATTTTAAAAATTAAATAATAAAATGAGGTGGATGATGATGTGGCTTAAGGAGAAGAGAGAAAAAGCTAACTTTATATATATAGATACTTGTCTCTCTAGTTCATAAAACTCATCCAAAAATAAATAATATCGTTCAAAGAAGGAAATTAGTATACATTAATCATATATAGCTTAAGCAATATTAGGAATTTCTCTCCACTTCATTAGATCTAGGTATTATTTTAATTATATAGCTATATGATTTATCATTTTTGTAAAATATAATATATATTTTTGAAAAATATTCATATTAGCTAAATTACCCCTTTTCAAAATACCCTTTTCTATTCATTTTCAAAAATACCCCTGTTAAATATGAAAAGTTATAGAGTTTATATGGTTTACAAGGTACTTTTAGATAATAACTACTACTCGGAGATTCGATTTAAATAATTTATAACGTTTAAAAACGTTTTAAATCAATTTTACAAGGTTTTTAAAAAGTTTCTATAAGGGTTTATAAGGTTTTTAAAAGGATTTTATAAGATATTGATACAGTATTTATTAAATATATAAAAAATTATACACATCTAAAGGTAATTTGTGTTTATATTTATAAGCTTACACACAAATTAGGTCAATTTTAAATATTTTAGTGGTTTTTTTGATAAAAATTTGAAAAAGGATATTTTTGAAAAGTAGTATTTGAAAAAGTGTATTTTTGAAATTCCCCTTTTTCACAATGTTTATTATTATTTAATGTTATATTTTTGGAAGTAATATGTCATTTTGTGTTTTCATGATAGAGATAGATGTTGATCCTTGGATAAAAACAGATGGACAGTTGCAACGTTGCAAATGTACAACCTGATTTATCACGCACATGTAAGAAGTTTTATTTTTTTCTTTCATTATGAACTTTATTGGGTTTCAATATTTTGGTTATTTTTTAACTAGTAGATGGAAGCGAAAGCTATATGTATGAGCAATTATGGAAATGGTGTGCTGGACCTTTGTGTCATCTTCCAAATCTTGGAGATAAAGTCTATTATTTTCCTCAAGGCCACATAGAGCTAGTTAGTTCTCTCTCTTTCTGTCTATATCCCCTGTTTTGTTTCAATTAGGTATTTAAAACATTTTCATAAAATTCTCAGGTTGAGGCATCTACAAGAGAAGAATTAAATCAAATACAATCAAATTTTAATCTTCATTCCAAGCTCGAATGTCGTGTTATTGCTGTTAGGCTTAAGGTATGAGATAAGAAATACACATGAGCATCATTATCTTATTTTGTATATTTTCATCTCATTATATCCAGAAGTAATTAGTTAATTTTTTAATTTTTGATTCTAGGCGGAAAAAAAAAACTGATCAAGTTTACGCTGAGATTACACTGATACCAGATGCAACAGTGGGTGAAATATAATCAATTTTTTACTTTAGTCTTGATTAGATGATTCCTCTTATTATATCTAACTGATTTTCTAATATTCATTCATGTATAGCAAGTTGTGATCCCAACTCAAAATGATAGCCAATATAGGCCAAAAGTTAATTCTTTTCTTAAGATTTTAACGGCCTCAGATACAAGCACTCATGGCGGATTATCGGTCCCCAAGAGAAGTGCAACTAAATGTCTCCCTCCGCTGGTATTTTTTTTTAGTTTTTCTATTATTTGAATAAAAAATTTAAGCTTTTATTTCACACTTGTGTACTAAATATTGCCTTATTAGGATATGGGTATATCGGTGCCTACCCAAGAGATTTTTACTAAAGATCTACATGATAGTGTTTGGAAATTCAAACACAGTTTTAGGGGTACGAAATTCTTTTATTCACAAAAATATTTGAAAATCGTAATTAGTAACTAATAATTTTTTTTTGTTGAGTGTAGGAACACCACAAAGACATCTTTTAACTACAGGATGGAGTGCATTCGTAACAACAAAAAGTTTAGTTGTTGGTGTTGCTTTTATACTCCTTCGGTAAGTTTAATTTTTGGTGATGCTTTAATACTCCTTTGGTAATATATTATATAAATTTTTAACATATCTTTTGCGTATTGAGCATTGGATTTAAATGATTTACATGTGGTTTCAGGGGAGAAACTGGAGAATTACGAGTTGGTATCAGACGG
Organism: Capsella rubella; assembly: GCF_000375325.1. Taxonomy (NCBI): domain Eukaryota; kingdom Viridiplantae; phylum Streptophyta; class Magnoliopsida; order Brassicales; family Brassicaceae; genus Capsella; species Capsella rubella. The sequence goes on along the minus strand of NW_006238919.1, from coordinate 5,555,855 downwards.
GCAAGACATCAACAAGGAAACATAACTTCATCACTAGTATCAACAGAAAATATGAGACATGGAGTAATTGCTTCTGCATTGCATGCTTTTAATAACCAATGTATGTTCACCGTAGTTTTCAAGCCAAGGTAATTAAAGAACAACGTGAACTCACATTAATGATTCTATGAAATATCATAAGATTTGTTTCTTTAACATAAATGCATGTTTATATTTTGGTTTTTGATTTGTATCAGATCAAGTCAATTTATTGTCAAGTACGACAAATTCTTAGATGCTGTGAACAATAAGTTTAATGTCGAATCCAGATTTACTATGCGGTTCGAGACTGAGGATTTCTCTGAAAAAGGTACTACCATATCAATTTTTTTTTTTTCTCATTCATTCTCTATTATATGAAACATTGTTTTTTATTTACTAAGATATTCTGGGACAATTATTGGAGTTGATAATTTCTCCCCTCATTGGAAGGATTCAGAATGGCGAAGCTTACAAGTAAATTTTCATTCAAAATTTGTAACATTTTTTTTTAAATATGGTTTTGAGTGTAATAAATAAAATATGACTAATTAACTCTAATTTTCAAGGTTCGATGGGATGAACTTGCATCTTTTCCCAGGCCTGAAAAGGTTTCTCCATGGGAAATCGAGCATATACCGCCTTCATCAAATGTTCCCCAATCATTTTTGCTCAAAGAACAAGCGTTCACGACACGTTAACGAAATTGGTAAATAATAAATAGAGACATTCTTATAAACTCCTATTTCATGTGAAATTCTTTTTGTTACCTTCTCACTATTCTTATTATATATATAAAGGCTCGTCATCATCATCACCACATCTCTTGCCTCATATATTAACACAAAATCCAGAAGTGGTACTACCAAGTATGACCAATGAAGGAGGCACTAGTTTTAGATTGTTTGGAGTCTCTCTTGTCGTTCCTTCCAGAAAAAATGAGTCATACCAAGTATCTAATACTTCAAAACTCTCTCAAGAAAAAAAATTTGGTTTGACCCAAACATTTAAATTACCAAAGATGGCAAAAAGTAAGCAGTTTAGTTCAACTAAAAGTTGTACTAAGGTAAGTATAAGATCATCATATTCTTAATTTTTCATACATGAACTTTTTCACATTGTAATCCACTCACACAATTTTAATATATATGATATTATTAAAAAGGTTCAACTGCAAGGTGTAACTGTAGGAAGAGCTCTGGATTTAAGTGTTCTTAACGGATATGATCAATTAATTCATGAACTTGAGAAGCTCTTTGATCTCAAAGGCGAGTTGCGATCCCGTAACCAATGGGAAATGGTTTTCATAGACCATGAAGGAGATATTGTCCTTATTGGGGACGTTCCATGGCTGTAAGATTTTTTTTTTATTATTTATTATAAATTAGTTAATAAATTTAGAGATAATAATACATTTTTGTTATTGTGTGCATATAGTGAATTTTGCAACATGGTGAAGAAGATATTAATATGTTCAAAGGAGGAGATCAAAAAATTGAAGTATGAGAGACCAATCTCTCAAACTAAACCAAAAGCTTAAATGGCAATGTTTCATGGTGTAATAGAGGCAAGAATGGCTAGAGAAGTTCTTATTATATAAATTTTAGATATGTTCTTGTTTTCTAGTATTGTGATGTCTTCTTCTTTTGTTTTTAATTGTCAACAATGTTCATTGTTGTCGTATGTGTCTCTAATATGTATCTCTCTATACTTTATTAATAAAATAAATATCTCTATGTTCTTGTGATATTATGCTTTTTATAATAATTTTTTAATTGAAACACTATATATAGAGTCATTAAATAGCTAGAGAATTAACGTTACATATTCCAAATATATAGTTTACATATTCCAAGTGACTAAATACTTATTTCTTCGATATCTCTTACGAGAGTTTAACTCCAATAATTTATGTTACATTCAACATGCCTTGAAAAATGGGCATGTATAAGAAATAATATATAAATCCTACTTTGAAATCGAACCATTTTAACCCACAAATAAAAGATTATAGTTCTAATTGTAGTAACCAAGCTAGCACTTGAGTTGTCACTACAACATATCAATTTGAAAATAATACTTTTCAAAATTTTTAATATTTTCGGCACGAGCTTTTTATTTTAAGTATGGTGAAAAAATTGCTTACTTTATAAACTATGAAAAATTTGGTCAGCTGCCAAGTAAACTAATAGTTCATAATCATAAGTAAACTAAGAAATATATTAAAAAAAAATTACATGTGATTTACATCAAGGGATTTCTGGAGTGTTTTGTAGCATGTTCTTGGGTTTGTAGCATAGATAAAGAGAGATTCGTGGTCGTTGGTGTTAGGAGGTGTGAGACCCTAGTTTACGGAGATGTTTAATTGAATTGATTTAGTCACATATGTCACCAAAGTGTACTAACCATTTCGGTCAAAGGTCCCAAGAGAACTTCACAGTTAAGCGTGTTTATGCTAGAGTAATCTAAGGATGGGTGACCTTTCGGGAAGTGGTTGTTGGAACTGAGTGAGTAAGACCAAAACACAAGGAAAGATCATGTGGTGATTTCTAGATTCGGTAAACAAGTGTAACACCCGTGTCTGGAAAACCAGGTGGGTCGATCAACACCAGTAAGGGGTGTCGATCGACACTAGTAAGTTGGACCTCTCCATTGGAAGTTGAGTAGGATCATGACTAGTATATAAGATATATGAACCTCTCCACTCATTGCCAATTGGTTTTAGGTTGGAAGCCCACAATCTAATAGTTTATAGGTTTTTTCGTTTTCAAGTTTAGATTTTTACTAGGTTCTTGATTTTTAACTAAATTATGCATTATGTCCTCTTCTCACAAGTATAAATAAAATATAGATATGGTAGAATCTTCATAGACAACTCTCATAACAAAGCTATAGAGGAAGAAGGCACTCTTGAGCGAGCACATGACCTAATTTAAAACTTCAACGCCCACCATTATAGATAGTAGCCATAATAATTATCTATATTACCTAAAATTAAAAAAAAATAAAAAAAAAGAAATAAATTGAATTTGTCCATCTAGCCTTTATGGGGGTTTTGATTTAGGTTTTCACTAGGGTATGAATAATTATAGATATATATATATATTGAAGAATCTCCACAGACAATTCATAACAAAGCTATGAAGGAAGAAGGCACTCTTGAGCGAGCACATGACCTAAAACCCTCACCGTCCGACATATACATGCTTTACTTCAAGGGTTTGGTAAGCAAGGCCGAAACCGCAGAGCTATTGGCGGGATTTGGTGTAGCAATTTTAGACCAAGACGAGAATCTCTTGTTTCAGATGAAGGGACCTCTTCATGGCTCGGACATTACAGATTTTGAGGCTGAGCTTATGGCATTGAAGCTCGGTTTAACCCGAGCCGTAAGTATGGGGATAACTCATCTCTCAATCTATTGTGATCATGATCAAATTTTCGAATTGGTAAGTGTTTCCTTGGCTGTTAAGTTACACATGATTAAATAACATTATTTGATTCTTGTTTTTAATACATATAGGTCATGGGAAGATCTGCACCAGAGGTAAATAATATAGCCTTGTTAATGGATGATGTGCAACGCATCACACAACAACTTAAGTCTACCATACCTGTTTTGGTGACTGACCAGAATCACCAAGCCAGTTTTGTTACTAAACTTGCAATGGAAGTAATAGATTCTGAAATCACCATACGTATGTCGTCTATGACTTGCAGCATCTGTCTCAATAATAATTTCAAAGCTGAGGATATATTAATTTCAAGTCTTTTATGCGGTCATCGGTTCTGCAAGGAATGTGTGAAACGATATATAGAAGTTAAGCTACTCGAAGGAGCTGTACCGCGATGTCCTTATTATCAATGCAAGTCTATGCTAACTCTTAGTAGCTGTGCAAGTCTTTTGATCACACCAAGACTACAAGAGATGTGGGAAGAAAGGATCAAAGAGGAATCAATCCCTATGGCGGATAGAGTTTACTGTCCAAACACTAACTGCTCGTGTTTAATGTCGAAAACCGAGCTTTCTAAATATACCATTCAAGGTTGGTGTTGTTGTGTCAAATGTACTATACCCTTTTGCATCAATTGCAAAGTCCCGTGGCACGATAACATGTCATGCAACGATTACAAGAGATTAATGGGTACGAATCTTACAACAGAAGATAGAAAACTAAAACTTCTAGCCAATAGATTGATGTGGCGTCAATGTGAAAAGTGCAAACACATGATCGAACGTTCAGAAGGATGCATTCATGTAACATGCAGGTTTCGTAACCACACTACCAATATCTTATAAATCGCATTAATATATATCTAATAATCTGATTATGTACTTCGTAATGTGTTCATATATATATTTGGTTTGATATGTATAGATGTGGATACTCGTTTTGCTACACATGTGGAGCTGAATGGACAAAGGAGAAAGGTTGCTGTCATAAAGAAGAGATGGATGCAGACTTACATTGCATAGGTGTAATAGTTGTTAGTATCATTGTAATTGTTTTCCTTGTAATTGCCAGTATAATTATTTTTCTCATTGTGCATTATGTACATCGATAAAAAATAAAATAACTGGTTTTGTAGATGTGATTGGTATTTGAACTATAATTGTGATAGGGGATGGATATACCATTAGCATGGTTACTATTTACAAAATGTTTAAATTGGAATAAGAAAATTGAGCTGAGGTTTCAGAAGCAATAGACAAAATCTCACATTCGTTAATGAATCAAAGACGAGATACGAGCCTTTTGGATAAAGATATAAAAGTCAAAATCGTTACTGTGTTGTGGCCGAAACAACACCTGATCACAATGTAGAGCAATCTTGTCGGGCACAAGTCCGAGACAAGTCATTGAGATCGAGGTCCACAAACAACACAAGCACAACGACCTCGAACCTTAAAGAATCCCTTCACATGTCTTCGCAAGAACAACGTCTACAGCTCGAGTTGAATGGAACTGGTAGTGCCAAAGAAGCGATTCTCAATGCATCTAAAAAGACAAGAAAAAAGGAGAAAAAGGCGGAGGACGGGAGGAGGAGGATAAACAGACATGAGTCCGGTGTTGACCAATGTTGACCAACGTTAACCAAATTAAAAAAAAAATATTTTTGATAAATAACTGAAATTAATAAACTACTACATAATTTTACAAAACAATCTAACAATTTTTGGTCAACGTCGGTCAACATTAGTCAACGCCAGATTCTGGCAAAGAAAGCATCAGAAATAGATACTAAATAGTTATGATATTGTACACATAACTCATGTTTGTTTATGCATGTCCTTATGAAATGACAATATTTCATATTGTTTGCATATGTGACCATTGTGTTGGCGTATACTTTGTGTAGCTGACGATCATTTTTTCGAAAGAGAAGCTCGCAAGGAGTCGTGTGTGCTCCGCTATTTTTTCGTTGGAAAGGTTTAAAATTGTAGTTATCCAGATTCTGAGCCACCACTAATCAGAAAGGAGAGGAGACCTTAGAGCATCCTCAATGCATAATCTTTAAAAGTGAATCTTATGATTTCTTTAATAATTTAATTGAAAAAGTGGATCTTATAATTTCTTTAGTACCTTATATAAGGTACCTTACCTTATATATAGGGTTGAATTATGTATTAAATTTAAATTAAAATTAGCTAAGAATCAGGTTAAGATTCAACATTGAGGATGGTTTTAGGATAAGTTGCTAAAACAAAGGGGAGTAGAGGATCAACCTGTTAAGTAGAATTCCAAAGAAAGACTGTTGACAGCGAATGGAGACATTTCTTTGGCCCCCGTCAAATCAAAATAAAATGCGAGCAGGTTTAAGCTCGGTAGAGGGTTCGAGAAATAGGGTCCTGCCCTTCAGATTCTCTATCCTTGTATGTTTTGTTTGTTAATCAAAGTAGTTTCATATTTTCAGGATTTATTTCCAGTTGTAACTGTTTTGGATTCCTTAAAGTTTAGGAACTTGATGGCAAGTGAATTGACTGGTACCATAACACATGAAATATCCAAGCTAACAAGGTTGAGAGAACTGTAAGCATCTAAAAGACTTAAACATCAATCTATATAAGTAAACTATCTATATATCCTAGTTTAGCATAAAAAGGAAATACTTAAAAGAACGATTAAGAAGCTTCTCAACCATGATGCTTTCTAGACGATACTTGATGACATATCGTGTATCACACCTTTCTCCTTTACTCCAATCTAAGTTCTTTTGTAAGATACTAAATTGGTTTTCACTATCAGAAACTTAAGCAGGAATCCGAAGCTCAATCGCATCATATCCACACTCTCATCAGCTAAGGATAGAAAGCAAATCTTTAACACAATTGTTGTAAGAACTCTTTCCAAGTAATGAATAAACATATCAGATTCCTTGTAACAATCTCTCTATGTCATGTAGTGTGTGACTAATATGATTGCAGCATATATTGTTTTGCTCCCCTCCTTGTTTGTTTACACATTGTAGTTCTGTTTTAATAACTCTGTTTTAATATTTCAAAGATTTTTCTATAACTATTCAAGATTTCTTGCTAGAAAAATAGAGTTCTTGTTCTTGATCATAGATCTTAACAAAATTGTCTCAATATAGTTAAGTTTATGTGTCTTATTTCTTTTGACCTCCATATCTATATTTACACACAAAGAAATACTAATGAAAGAAATAAAAACTATACAATATATATATACATAACCTTATAAGTAATCATCTAGCAACCAAAAACAAACAGATTCATATATATGTTTGAAGTTTGAACTACTAATTAATAGCAAATTAATATATAAAAATTATGAGTTTTGTTGTTTCTTGAAACGACGAGTCCTTCTCCTCTTGTTAGAAACATAGTCTTGTAAAGCTTGAAGTTGAAGAAAGAGTTGATTATATTCATCAGCTGTTCCAGTCTCATCTGCCAACACTTTACCACACCAATTACACGACCTGCAACATCAAAATCACAAATATAGTAAACAACTAAAAAGATAGAAATATATAGAAATAGAAAACAAATTGGTGAAAGAATGAAACAGAAACATACTTGACAGAACCATTGGTTCCTTCACGACGAACAGGAGTTTTGACGCAGCAGTGACCACACCACATCCTTTCTTGTTCTTCTTCACCGTACGTTACTTCTGAAGCCATCGTTCTTGGTTCAACACAGCAACAAGAAACACTAGTTTATGAAAAGTAGTATAAGGTAAGTTTGTTGTTGTTGTGTTTAGTTATATATATAGAGAGGAAGAGAAATCTAAAGGTGATTGATTCCTATTAGGATTTGGAAAGTTGTGTGTAAAAAGGAAAGTTTCTAGCGAGTTAAATTAGGAGATTATGTTGTCTTTGTTATATAGGGTTTTTGTTTAGAACCGACTTGGAGAACAAGTAATTTAGTTTTTGTTTATTCCGACGGACACGTGTTTGATTATTTGAGCGTGACTTTTGATTGAGCGTGGTCAAATCTTTAAATTATAAGGAAAAAGTAAAGACGTGTGTAAGTAATTTAGGTAGCTTTATGTGCAAGTAATTTATAGAAGTCTCTATTTTTGTTATATAGTGTAATAAATAATTACAGTAAAACAACAATATGTCACGTTATTTTTTATTTAAAAAGGTAAATTAAAACTAAACAAAAAAAATAAAGCAAATTAAGTAAACAAATTTTGTAGGATTTTTATTAAGGAAATATATTTTGGTTTGGGTTGACAAATTAGTGGTTCATGTTTAGATTTTGTGATTAAAAATAATTATATTTCGGTTTGGGTTGATAAATTGGTGGTTAAGGTTTAGATTTTGTTATTAAACAAAATTATATTCCGGTTTGGGTTGACAAAATAGTGGTTAGAGTTTAGATTTTGTAATTAGATGAAATTATATTTCGGTTTGGGTTGATAAAATTGTGGTTACGCTTTAGATTTTGTAATTAAACGAAATTATATATTGGTTTGGGTTTAAAAAAGAGTGGTTAAGGTATCAAATTAAAAAGTGAGAGATTCGGTTTTTCCGGATTGGGATGGAATTTAGTAAGAAATTTGGTTTCTGCGGATTGAGATGTCGTTAAATAAGAGATTCAGTTTTTTTTCTAATTGTATAATTGTTTTTTTATACTAGCTTGGTTACTATATTTTGGCTTTGTTAGCAAAACCTTTTAAAGGTTTTTTAGACTTTTGTTGTGTTGACTTTTTGATGTTAATAATAATAATTCTCCAGTTTGACCAAAAAAAGAACAAAAAAAAATATGAATTTTGGAAGAGAAGAGTCATGTTTTTTCAAAATAGTCAGAATAAGTTAACTCCTGTATATAGTTAGATTACACTACTCTTTCACTGAGTAGCCATATATGGGCAATAAAAAGATACATCGGTTAACCTTTTTAAGAGTCATAAGCAAAAGATATAAAACAATGTACATTGCTTTACAACAAACAAAAGAGTGAAGCTCCTCTATGTGGTTCGCTGTCTTAGTCTTCGGCTGCTGGTCTCACCATTGTCAGAGAGTTGGCCCCAAACACTCTGAGACTTTCCTTCTCCGCTGCTACTTGTTTCGTCATAACCAGCTACCGCCTGTAGTAGCTCGGACTGGAGGTTTGGATAGTCATCTTTGAGATCTTCATAAGTTTTTGTCTGCAGAACAGCTATAGTTTCCAAGACAGCCATTAGAAAAAGAAAACTTACAGAAGATTTATATCAGCATTGTCTCGTAAAGCTGTATCGTGATTGTACCTTGTAGGTTTTCAGCAGCGAATTTTAGGGAAACGCTTTTTAGTTCAGTTGCATTATATCTGTCTGATAAAGCTAAGATCTTGGATACGGAGCTGATAGATATGCCTTTGCAGAGGTGAGATTCACACAATAGTCTGAGCCTACTCAGATTGTATTTGTTTGCAGCTGCCAAAAGCTTTACGATCAGTGTCTCATCGATTTCAGACAGCTTTAATAGGTTAAATGAATGAGCCGTTACTGGTTCCACATCTCCCGAGAGAGAGTCTTTATACATGAAGTGTAACAAGGCCTGTATAAGGTGAAACATTGCCATGGATAAAATACCGACAAATAATACACAGACGAGAAAATGATTAAAAGAAGCTATAAAACTCGAAATTCGTACCTTGAAGACTTTAGGTTCCAAATCACTGATCACTAACTCATTGTTGTTCGCTTCCAGTATATTGTAAAAC
>NW_006238919.1:5532357-5546565 GCF_000375325.1 Capsella rubella | reverse complement strand
CCAATTTATGAGCTCGAAACTTCTCCCCAGCAATGTCAAATTCGACATCCGAGCCTTCCAAAGTATCCAGCAAATTTCCAAAATCTGATCCAAGTTCTGAATCAGGGACATGTATAGAGTGTAACCGCGGACAGTGTATTTCCGAAGAAACAACTCCAATTGTACAATTGATTATCAAACAATCGTCTTTAAGGTAGTCAGATGTCTCAAGCAACGAACGTCTGAAGAAACGCTTGTATCCCCTATTCAAAATCCAAACAATAGAATCAAGAATTAGAGAGCTCTAAGGTAGCAGTACAAAAGATAACAGCAAAAAGAGTGTCTAAAAAATTAATCAGCCATTGAAGATACTGTAAACACTCAAAGCTGACGCCACCACACTAAAAATGAAATTTCAGTAAAGCACCTTAACAAGGTTATCTTAACAAAACTATGAAAGTTCAGGTAGCTAGCACACCTTAGAATTTATAGATTTACCATTAGAACCACCCAAACCCTATTCTTGTCCCCAATAATTTACACATATTCAAGATCAGAAATCGAACAAGAGACTAACATTATAAACTAGCAAGTCAAAAACTTTATCGAACCGAGTATAATATCTGAATTCGTCAAAACTGTATTAACATGAACTATCATGCACACATTGACAAACAGAGTTCATCTTCATGATTAGAAATGGAGAAAGAGACCAACATTATAAAACGAGCAAGTCGAACACTTTATCGAAACGAGTATAATACCTGAATTCTTCAAAACTGTATTAACATGAACTATCATCCACACATTGACAAACAGAGTTCATCTTCATGATTAGAAATCGAACAAGAGACCAACATTATAAACGAGCAAGTCAAAAACTTTATCGAACCGAGTATAATATCTGAATTCGTCAAAACTGTATTAACATGAACTATCATCCACTCATTGACAAACAAAGTTCATCTTCATGATTAAAAATCCAACAAGAGACCAACATTTTAAAACGAGCAAGTCGAAGACTTTATCGAACCGAGTATAATAGCTGAATTCTTCAAAACTGTATTAACATGACCTATCATGCACACATTGACAAACAGAGTTCATCTTCATGATTAAAAATCGAACAAGAGACCAACAATATAAAACGAGCAAGTCTTAAACTTTATCGAACCGAGTATAATATCTGAATTCGTCAAAACTGTATTAACATGAACTATCATCCACTCATTGACAAACAAAGTTCATCTTCATGATTAAAAATCCAACAAGAGACCAACATTTTAAAACGAGCAAGTCGAAGACTTTATCGAACCGAGTATAATAGCTGAATTCTTCAAAACTGTATTAACATGACCTATCATCCACACATTGACAAACAGAGTTCATCTTCATGATTAAAAATCGAACAAGAGACCAACAATATAAAACGAGCAAGTCTTAAACTTTATCGAACCGAGTATAATATCTGAATTCGTCAAAACTGTATTAACATGAACTATCATCCACTCATTGACAAACAAAGTTCATCTTCATGATTAAAAATCCAACAAGAGACCAACATTTTAAAACGAGCAAGTCGAAGACTTTATCGAACCGAGTATAATAGCTGAATTCTTCAAAACTGTATTAACATGACCTATCATCCACACATTGACAAACAGAGTTCATCTTCATGATTAAAAATCGAACAAGAGACCAACATTATAAAACGAGCAAGTCGAAAACTTTATCGAACCGAGTATTATATCTAAGTTCGTCAAAACTGTATTAACATGAAACATCATGCACACATTGACAAACAGAGTTCATCTTCATGATTAGAAATGGAGCAAGAGACCAACATTATACATGAGCAAGTCAAAAACTTTATCGAACCGAGTGTAATAGCTGAATTCGTCAAAACTGTATTAACATGAAACATCATGCACACATTGACAAACAGAGTTCAAACTTAGACTCTGCCTAACAGTACACAGCTGAGATGACAAGAGTAACATTTTAAAAACAATTCAAATTCAACAACCCTGCATCAAGAATCAAGAATCAAGAATCAAGATCAAGAATCAAGCCATACCACATACTTCCTTTATATTTAAGCGTATAAGGACCACCATCAAGCGAACGATCGAAATGGCTATGAACTTTATGATTCCCTTTACCACTTTGATCAACAAGGGCAAGCTCAAAAAGCGCTCTAACTTCAGTACCATCACTAGCGAGAGCGACGAACACAGAGACGTAAGAAGAGCTATCCTCTGAGTTTTTACCATCTGGGTAGACAAAGATTGTCCATTTATAACCTCCGACGGAGAAGCTATCACTCGCTACGTGTTTCCCAACTCCAATCCCTTTTGCTAAACTGTATCCTTGAATCACGAATTGGTGCGATCCGTTTAGGGTTTGTGTCACTGACCTTGAGGTTGTTGTTTGTGATTCGATTCTATCTGGGTTCGTGTTGGAGCTTGATGATCTGCTTGGTCTGGTCATTTGCCTTGTTGGGTTTTTCGAATTTTGGGGAAAGTTGTGAAATTTCAGAGAATTTTAAATCGTCGGAGGAGGAAAGGAGGAGAAGAGGAAGATGATAAGTCGGTAGGAGAAGGGTATAATGGTCATTGTACAAAAGAAAGACCCAATTTTTAAGTTTTTAGGGATTTGAATCTTGTTCATCAGTGTGTGAATAGAGATACTCAGATTCGAGTTCAAGTTCAATGGATGATGTCTCTTTACCAATTGATAAATTATCCATTGATTCAAAGACTGAGTAATAAATTTCGTAGCTTTGATTTTTGTTTCTTCTGATTTTGTGTGTTTGATCTGCTTGGGATGTCTGAATTTATTTTATTCGATTGGTTTTGTCTGAATCAGGGACAAGGCTTGTCTAGTAGTGCTAGTGGCGACTGGGAGTTTCAATCCTCCTACTTTTATGCATCTACGCATGTTTGGTGAGTTCTTACCATATGGCAATGATCTGTGGTTATTGTCTGAATTAGCTTTGTATATAACTTAGAGGTTTGTTCTCATGTATTTGTTTTTTTCTGTCTTTTTCGAGTCTTTAGAGCTTGCGAGAGATGCATTACACTCGGAAGGATTTCATGTTCTTGGAGGTTATATGTCTCCTGTTAATGATGCATACAAGAAGAAGGTATGATAACTTTCTTAGTTTTTTTTCTAAACCAATGCTAAAGTTCTTATGCTTACTTTTGTGTTTAATTTCATTTAGAAACTATAATATCATTTGCGTAGGATCTTTTATCTGCAAAACATCGTTTAGAGATGTGTAATCTAGCTTGTCAAAGCTCTGACTTTGTAATGGTTGATCTATGGGAGGTACTTTGTCTCATCCCTCGAAAAGTTTTTAATTAGTTCTCTTTAGAGGAGGAACAAAGCGTTGTTTACAGAACTTTTGGAAACTGTTTTCTACAGGCATCTCAAAGCAGCTATCAACGAACTTTGGCGGTTTTATCAAGGGTCAAGACTTATTTAACAATAGATCAACATGTACCCGAGGGTAAGACAAAAATATGTGGGCTTTTAGCATCTTCTATAGTATATCTCAGTTACATTTTTTGGATAATTGCGCGATCATCTCAATGGGGTTGTTTGCTATGTTTTGTGACAAACTCAAATTTATAATATGAGCTTTCTAATGCTAGAATCTCTCAAAGTTATGCTACTATGTGGCTCGGATTTACTGCAATCTTTCTGTACTCCCGGTGTTTGGATCCCTGAACAGGTAAATTAATGATTTTATAACCAAGACAACATTGTTATGTAAATGGCGATTTGTTTTATCAATTCTACTCACAGTTATGCTTTTTTCATTTTTGGGAATTTGAAGGTAAGAACTATTTGTCAAGACTATGGCATTGTGTGCATCCGTAGAGAAGGACAAGATGCTGAGAATATGATCTCTAGTGACAAAATCTTAAACGAAAGTAGTGTAAGTTTTACCGAGTTTTGATTTTTTTGTATTCCCCTGTATCAATCAGTCATATCAGTCTGATACGGTTTATTTTGTAGGATAATATCAGAATCGTCGACAATCTTGTTCCTAATCAGATTAGTTCGAGTAGATTAAGGTAGCGTGAGGTTCAATCTTTCGCGATAACATATCATTTACGCTAAAAATGGTTTCTCTTGCTTAATACTCTGCTTCTTTCAGGCAATGCATTTCGCGAGGGTTATCGGTTAAATACTTGACTGAAGATGGAGTAATAGATTATATCAGACAACATCAACTTTACACTGAGCTCACATGACAAAAGCTGAGAGAATATTACTCTATCATATCAATATTACTACACAACCCATCAAATAAATGTGATAAACAGATGTAATCAGGTCAGATACATTTGTTGAATCATTGTATTTTAAGAATCATATTTACAGATAATGTTGAATCATATAATTGTGTGTTAGTGAGACTGATTGATTAATCTCTTCGCATATGTTTGGAAAAGTAGTGACTGTGGTGCTTTTTTTATCGCTGTAATCATTTGATTAAGCTATTGGTATGTTTTTGAACAAAAGTAGTGACTGTGGTTTTTCATACCTGTGATTATAATATTCTAGGTGTTTTAAAAGTAGTGTGTAATGCAGTTGAAGGTAGAAGAAACATAGAATCAGTCTTGGCCAAGTCCCTTTTCGAATCAGTCTCATCGGAAAAGTTTCCGGGCTGTCTTTTTCTACACAATTTAAAGAATCTTGTGATGGAACATTCTGTGGCATTTCACCATGGGAATATTCATTATCTCCCCAATGCTTTTAGTTTTAAACATTCCTGCATTAGTGTAGTTTGTGAACTTTCTCTAGTAGTTTGATATTGTTTACCGATTTCAGTTATCCTGCTAAGCTGTTTGTGTTGGAAAGTCTATAGCTTGGCTCTATATGTGTGACGCCTTGCATATTCGTGATTCTAACATTTTCATTTTTTAACTTAACAGTATAGCAGCACCTTTAAAGTTTGATACTCCCTCACCAATGAGGCAATGACATTACATCCTTGATAACCGGTCCAAAAGGTATCTAGTCCTTTCTTTATTTGTCTTCATCAGCGTGGCTTTGACTATATGGATTGGTCGGATAGATGATAGATCTGAATTGGATGCTCGGCTCTTGTCAATCTTGTTGAGAAAGTTTGCTTTTTAGCGGTTTGCGCAATCTTGAGACAGTGTGTAGAAAAGAACAAATGTTCCGGTGGCTAGGAATGATGATATGATATTTTGACCAAAAGAGAAGTATTTGAATGCTGTCTTATGTAGTTCTATGTTTCGATTTTGTCAAAATCTAGTTGTATGTGGTAGATTCATAACTTCTTCTATGGTTTGTTGACTTGTTTAGAAAATGAAATTTGTAGTTCAAGTGAAAAAGCGTTCATATATACACCTTGTTGATATGCTGTTTCGACATGGTACAATCAATGGATGCGAAATTGATCTTGTAGAGTTGATGATCTCTCTTTGTCTGAGTTAGTCTTTGTGAGTGAAGACTCTGCAACATTCTCTGTTTCTGTGATTATCCTCATTTCCTTATGAAAACATATGATTCTTGACAACTCAGACCAAAGTAGCTACTGTAGAGGATTCACTTTTTTGATGCCAAAGTAGCTACTGCATAGTCATATCGATTTTTTTGTCCTAGTGACGCCGGGAAGCACAAACGTGCGCTGCAACATCTTTAGATGAAATCTCATTTAAGAAATGTTCAAGACACTGCAAGATCTATGACCAATCTTCTCAAAATGTTGTGTCTTATGTTTCCCATATCGCCTGTTAAGTATCAGCTTGAGCTTAGATGACTAGATAAGTTGTAAATGTGACTTCTGTAATTAGTAATGAAAACATTCAATACATTATTGTAACACTGACCAAAACATATATTAGATTTGAAGCATGAAACATTAAGGAAGAGTTTGGTCACATAAGTAAACATAGACATACACATATCACAGAGCACGTGACTCAACAAGTTTTGTAAAACCAAAAGTAACAGCCATAGCTAACCATCCACCAATCAAGACCCTAAGCGACGACTTAACCAATGGTGCTTTCCCCAAAACCGCACCTAACCATCCAAACATCACCAAAGCCAACGTCACCGCAGCCACAATCACACCAATCCTCACTTTATACTCTTTCACAAACGCAGCCGCTAACAAAGGCACAATCCCTCCTAAAGAAAAAGCTAATGCAGACGCTGCAGCCGCTTGTGTCGGGCTAGGAAGCTTATCTTTCTCTCCCTGATCGCCACCTCCGCTCTGATCTCTCTTCATCTGAGCCACTTCAATGTCGTACTGAGAGTAAACAGAGACAAACTCTCATATAGCCATGCTACAAGCTCCAGCTACTAAACCAGCAAAACCTGTCAAGAGCATGATCTTGATGTCTTGCTTGACCGCACCAACACCCATCATAAGTGAAGCTGTCGAGACAAGACCGTCGGTTGCACCAAGAACCGCGGCTCGTAGCCATTGAGCTCGTAGAGTAGTCAAAACCCTTTTCTTGATCATTCTCCATGTCCATGTTCACGTTGTTATGAGACTCGGCCATGGTTATATGAGTAAGAGTAGAGAGTGTGGAGAACACACGTCTTGGATTGTGTTTGTATTTATTGAGAACTTTTAATTATTAATTTTTAAATTTAGTAATATTAATAATTTGAATAACAGAAATACTTATATTTTTAACTATATTGGAAAACAAAAATGTGGACTAGAAAAAATTCACCAGATTCTCTCTTATCTCTGATTTTAATTATATTCAAACTTTTGAAGTTTTTACATCCAAAACAAAAAGGTTCATTAGTCACAAATTTTTTTAAAAAAAAATAACAGTTATTATTCTTTTTCCTAAATTAATATGTATTCTTTTTTTTTAAATAAATATTTTGTATTTAGTTGACTATCCAAATATGTAGTACTAGAATTTATCCCGTGCGTAATTATTTTTTTAATCAAATAATTAATATGTAAATAAATATATAGTAAAATTATATTTCTTTTAAATACTTTATAAATAAGGAAATATTCCTAAAATTAAATGTATTATTATTCTATTTTTATCATCTATATATATAAAGTTAACTTTTTCTCTCTTCTCCTTAAGCCACATCATCATCCACCTCATTTTATTATTTAATTTTTAAAATTAATTATACCATTTTATCATTTAATTTTAATATTTAAACCTATGTAAATAAGTTTTTCCAAAATGAATATGAAATGTCTTTTTGTATATTATACATTATAAAACTAAAAAATATAATTGATTAAGAGTTAAAAAAACTTACTAATTATCGATTATACAAACAAATATATAAATAATAGATTATAGTTTTTAGTGAATGTTTAATATATATATATGATTATATTTACACAATGTAAACCTAAATATAATGGGATTTAACGGGAATAAAACAAAAAGTAAGAAATTTTGAGAATATAAATCTATCTAATTTATGTCTCAAAAAATTTTCTAACATAAGTGAGATAACTACTAATAAAAATTTTCTAACATAACTACAATGGTTACAAATTATCTAATTAAGTAGTAGAATGCCATTCTTACATATATCAGATCTTGTTTCTTTGTAACAAACTCAGATATCGAGTTGAGAGAGACGACGAAACAAAGAAGAAGATAGAAGTAAAATTCTCATTATTATGTAAATGTACAGTATAGTTTGTTTATATACAATCTTAATTACTGCTAACATACGCTGACTGTTAATGCTAACATGAGCTAATATGCTAACATAAACTACTCTGATATGCCCCCTCAAGCCTTTGAAGTTGATTCTGTAGAAGCTGGACAAAGGCTTGATAGTGATAATCGTTCAACCATACTCTGAAAAAGTGCTGGTTGTAATGGTTTGGTGAGAATGTCTGCCAGCTGGTTTTCTCCATCAATATGCATAGCTTTAAGAGTGCCAAGCTTCAATTGGTCACGCACAGTGTGACAGTCAATATCAACATGCTTGGTGCGCTCATGAAAGACTGGATTTGTGGCGATATACACAGCTGACTTGTTGTCGCAGAAGAGCTTGACCGTGTGAGTTACCTGAATCAGAAAATCAGCAAGTAATTGTTGAATCCAAATAACCTCACGAGTTGCATCAGCCATACTTCTATATTCCGCTTCAGTGCTACTCCTGCTTGCAGTTTTCTGTTTCTTAGACTTCCAACAAATCAAGGATGTCCCTAAGAAAACACAATAGCCAGAAACAGAGCGTCTTGTATCCAAACAGGTACCCCAATCAGCATCAGCAAAAGAATTAAGACAAAGGTCTGTTTCTGCTGAATAGAAAAGACCAAGATCATGATATCCTTTGATATACTTCAGGATTCTGAGAGCAGCATGATAATGATCATCTGTTGGAGATTGCAAAAACTGGCTCAGCTTGTTAACCGCAAAAGTGATATCTGGCCTTGTGATGGTCAAATAGAGAAGCCTGCCAATAAGTTCTCTATGTGGAGTTGGATTTTCCAGTCTTGTCCATGTATCCATGGTTAAGTTCTTATATGGATCCATAGGAACAAGACTCGGTTGGCAAGCAAGCAGACATGTATCTTCTAGCAAATCTAAGGCATACTTCCTTTGACACACAAAGATTCCTTTTGATGATCTCGCAATCTCTAGGCCAAGAAAGAAACGAAGTGTACCTAGATCTTTGATCTTGAATGCATTATGAAGTACAGCTTGAAGCGCCTCTAGATCAGCATCATTGTTACTAGCAATTGATATATCATCCACATAAACTAGCAATGCTATGAAACCAGTCTCAGTAAACTTCAAAAACAATGTAGTATCTGATTTTGACTATATGAATCCAGCATTCAGCAAAACAGATGTGAAAGTTGGTTCCATTGCCTAGAAGCTTGCTTTAATCCATATAATGATTTGTGCAATCGACAAACTGCATTTGGAGGTAAAGTAACATTGTTACCTGGAGTATAACCTTGCGGAAGACTCATATATATCTCCTTATCCAAATCACTATGAAGAAAAGCATTTGAGACGTCCATTTGAGTAAGTCGCCATCCTTTCTTTGCTGCCAAACCCAACATAAGCTTAACACTCGTCAGTTTAGCCACAGGAGAAAAAGTTTCAATAAAATCAACTCCTTCTTGTTGAGTAAAGCCTTTTGCAAACCAGTCTGGCTTTGTAACGCTCAATAGTACCATCAGAGTTATACTTGATGGTGAAAACCCATTTGCAGCCAACTATGTTCTTCCCTTGAGGTAAAGAGAATATGCTGAAGGTGTTGTTTCTTTCCATAGCCTGCAACTCCTCATTAAGAGCTCCTTTCCATTTGTCAGATGCCATGGCTTGCTTAAAAGTTTTGGGTTCAGTTTCCATGGAGTATGAAAGAATGTAAGAACATAAAATGGGATGGAATTTGTTGTATGATAGAAAGTCAGAAAGAGGGTAAGGGGTGGTGTGTTTGGGTGGTAAAGGTGGAGAAATTTGTGCTAAAGCACAGTGATACTCAGAAAGATAACTAGGTGCCCTCGTCTGTCGCCGTGATCTCCCACTAGGCAAAGAAATATTAGTAGTTCCGGGTAGTACAGTATCGCTAGTATTAGTAACAGTCCTAGAATCCCCATTCACTAATGATGATGATAACCGATTATCAGATGCAATAGGAGAACTAGGAACTAATGCAGGTGTACTAGCAGAATGTGTAGGAGATGAAACAGGAGCATGTTCATTAGAATCATATATGTAAGGCACAGAACAAGGTAAAACAATATGGGAAAATAAATCATTAGGAACATATGTTTTATCTTTGAAAGGGAAAATGTTTTCATGAAAGATTACATTTCTGGATATAGAAACAGTATTATCATCAATATTCAGTATCTTAAAACCTTTATAACCACTAGGATAACCTAAGAAAACACTAGCCTGAGCCCTAGGAGTAAATTTATTCCTATCCTTTTGTAGAGTACTAACATAGCATAAACATCGAAAAGATTTCAAAGAAGTGTAATCTGGAACTTTATGCATCAGAATTTCATATGGTGATTTATTATTTAGTAAAGGGGAAGGAAGCCGATTGATTAAAAATACAGCAGTAAGAACACAATCAGACCAATAGACCAAAGGGATGTTTGATTGGAAAAGTAAAGCTCTAGCAACATTTAATAGATGTTGATGTTTTCTCTCAACGACAGAATTTTGTTGAGGTGTATAAGCACAAGAAAAATAATGCAGCATACCATGTTCTTTAAGTAAATTTGTAAAATTCAATTCAGGTGCATTATCACTTCTTATAGCTTGAATCTTACACTTGTATTGAGTAAAAATCATTTTTTATAAAATCTGGAAAAAATTTTGACACTTCACTTTTCTGTTTCAACATATAGACCCAAGTGACTCTAGTACAATCATCAACTATGGTAAGAAAATATTTATAACCAGCAACAGACTCTATAGAAAAAGGACCCCATATATCTATATGAACTAACTGAAAAGGACTAGAAGACATATTATTCTGAAATGGAAAAAGACAACCGTTTCTGTTTAGCTAAAGGACAGACCTGACAATGTTCAGTAGCAGAGATAGTAGATTTAGACAAAGAAAGAGTACCAGATAAAGCTTGTAACTTGGCAGGTGAAGGATGTCCAAGGCGCTGGTGCCAGAGATTTCCATCAACTGACAAGGATCCACAGAAATGAGCATGCTGAGATGAAGTGGATGTAGTCGAACTATGAAGAGAATCGAGATCAAGTATGTAAAGATTATGCAGCAGTTTACACTTCCCATTCATCGAGTCCAGAGTAGACCCCTGAATAATACCAAATGTTGGATAAAAATGAGCAGAGTTCTGATTATCACGCAACATGCTACTAACACTAATGAGATTGAAATGAAATGATGGAACATGCAACACATTGTAAAGTATCAAGGAATCAGAAAGATGAATAGTGCCAGTATGTTGAATGGGGAGTCTAGTACCATTAGGCAAAGCAACTGTAATATCAGAAACTAAGAAAATTTCTTTGAATTTTGTTAGATCACTACACACATGACTAGTAGCACCACTGTCAACTATCCAAGAATCAACAGGCAAAGCAGATTGTAAAGAAGAAAGACAATGATGTTGAAAAGTGAGTTTTTGATTTTCATATCTAAGATTGGTGGAAATAGAAACTGTACCTGAGGAAGATTGCACAGCCATGACACCATGTCCAGTAATAGTAGAGAGATTCTGAGGTGAAGCAGTGTGCTCGGGAGTATGAGTGCGAGTGCTCAGTTGATGAATCAAAGTTTTAGCTTGATCAGAAGTCAACTGACTAACATCCACGTTGAGTGGATTCACAGCTGGGGCAGGATAATATGGCATAGGATTATTGTTGACAGCTTGAACTGGATAAGAAGGCGTCTCAGTATTGCCACTGAAGACATTAGCAATAGTCCGTTGATTTTAGCCATGAGTATCAGTCGGATGAAACTGTGGTACATAAGAACGTGGAGCAGGAGCAGTAGTAGTTTGGCCCCGTGGTACAAGAGGTTTGGATCCATTGTTCCCATTGTTACTTTTATTGTAATTTGGAAAACCAGGAGGATATCCATTTAGCTTGTAACACTTCTGGACTGTGTGTCCCACTTTACCACAATGTGTACATATAGGTCTATTCCCTCTAGGTCTATATGTATTATAAGCTGCCACATACTCATTGGACTCACCACCAAGATAAGCATTGTTGTCATAATATCCTGTAGCTTGAAATGCCATATTCTCTGATTTCAACACTGGCTTCACAATACACTGACGCTCATCTTGAGCTACCATGTTAAACACTTCTTCAAGACTCGGTGTTGGGTTCAACATTAGTATATGCCTACGAGTCTGCTCATAAGCCTCATTTAACCCCATCAGAAACTTGGTTATTTTACTCCGTTGTTGTAACTTTTCCCAGAGTGTAGCCGCATTACATTCACAGTGGCCACAAGTACAAACCAGAAGTTCTACATAATTTCTGTGTTCCTCCCACAAAGTCAACAATTCAGTGTAATAAGCACTCACATCAAGAGAACCTTGTTGAATGCGACTCAACCTTTGCTCAATTTCATATACACGCGGTGCATCATCTTGCTTAAACCGAGCAATTAAGCTATTCCAGATTACATGAGCACTCGACATGTACAATAGACTTTGTTCGATTTTCTTGGATACATAACTCATTAACCATGTCGTTACCATATCATTAACAAGAGACCACGAACCTGCATCGCGATGTCTGTCGGGAGGCTTTGGAATCGTTCCATCAATAAACCCCAATTTGTTGCGAACATTCAACGCCATACGAATCGATCGTCTCCAAGAATGAAATTCAGCTCCGGTATCTAATCGATCTGCAACTAATTGCAATCCAGCATGATCAGAACTGTGAAGAAAATAACGATTCTCGTATTGATCAACAATATGATTTGACGATTCAGCTGAAATAGTTTCTTAATATCATGTGGCCTAAAGCAAAGGCTTTACTTGCCTTATGGTAGGGCCGGCCCTGAAAAGAAATCGAATCACAGAGAAACAAAATGCGATCGAGAAGGTCAAGAAACAGAAGAGAAATCAATCAGAAATCACTCGCGAACATGAATTGAAGAAACACGAGGAAAATGATACAACAGAAATGAGAAAGAATCAAGAGAGATTGAATGAGAATGAGCTCAGCCGAAGAACAACTCATGATCGGGATGAAATGTTTCCTAGGTGAAGTGTTGGGTTCTTTGTCATCTTTTGAAAGTCTTACCATCAAATTTAAAACCTGCATCAGTTAAAGATCATCATTTGTTAGCCATGCATGGACGATTTCTTGAAACATACAAGATAGAAAAAGAGATTTTAGAGGGTAATATGAGAGATAGAAAAAGAAAAACCTTAACGTGTTTTATCACTTAATGTGGAGGTATGAGAAAGGTTGTAAAAATCTGAAATTTAGGAAGTTGTTTAGAACGTGTTTTATTTTTTTTTGTTTTTACTAATTTATTTTTGTTTTACTTTTCCAAATTAATTCTTTTAATTTTATTAAATTGTAAAACTTTTGCAATGTGTTCAGTTTTATTTGCCAAATGACTTGTGATTGAGGGAGAAAAATTAAGGATTAGTTTTTCTTTTTTTCATTGATCGTGGTTTTAGTTTGTTTGAGATTTTTTTTTAAATTTTTTAAAATAAAATCTAATGTGGCTAAATTTTATTGGACAAGTGACTTGTGCTTTATAGTATAAAGGATTACAAAGATACTAATTAACAATGTAATCTGAATAAATGTATAACCTCCAATTTTCGATTTTTTTTTCTTTTGTTTTATTTTTTCATCTAATTTTCATTATTCATTACGTTTAATTCGTAAGGTGCTGAAAATTAATAAAAAATCTGATATGGCTAAAAGCCTAAAACCA
Source organism: Capsella rubella (assembly GCF_000375325.1). Classification (NCBI taxonomy): domain Eukaryota; kingdom Viridiplantae; phylum Streptophyta; class Magnoliopsida; order Brassicales; family Brassicaceae; genus Capsella; species Capsella rubella. The sequence continues at coordinate 5,533,173 of NW_006238919.1, read as the reverse complement.
AAAAGGCAGTTATATATTTCCCTAGGTAATTGAAAGACCCCCCCCTAGATGTCTCGGCATCCGACAATCAAGGGTACCGGTTCGGCCTCATTTCCGGCCGAAGAACCAAGATTTGTCTTGTTTACTTAAGTTCGGCTCATGGCCTTGCTTTGTAAACCCATGTACGCAGCGGAATAGTTTACCTTGACCCATCTCTTGTGACTTAGCCATACAACCAACCAACCCCATTGGCTTAGTACACATTAGAGACGGTAACTTGTAGCCCCACCGATGCACGGTGATAGTCTATCATTCCCTCCTTCGACTTATCGGACTTGGTATGGAATGATTACATCGATAGATTCGGTCCCCCTATCAAAGCATCGATCATCCAGTGACCCAAACGATACCAACAATGATTCATCAATCTCACGATCGATTGATCTGGCCTAACGACCCAATCATCGGTCATTCTTTCCTTAAGGTCGAACCATCGACCATCTTCCAACCGGTCCAATCTATGATCAGACCATCGATTATTTCCTCGCACCATCGATAGAGAGGTAGCGTGCGTATCAGTTCGGTCGAGTCTCTTGTACTCGCCGAGCTGCACCCCCTTTTCTACTTAGGTGTTTATGGAAAAATGATGATCCCCAAGTGTGTGGCGTCCATCCTTTATATAGGATGCCAATGGGTGTTCCATGAAAGGACACGCCCATTCCTTGCACCTTTTCGAAAGGTTGCATCCCTTTGGAGAGTTGCACCCCTTTGGAGAGTTGCACCCCTTCCGATCACAACCCTACATGCTACCGAGCTACCACAGTCCACCAGCTCGAC
>NW_006238919.1:5530672-5532257 GCF_000375325.1 Capsella rubella | reverse complement strand
AGTCCATCCAGCTGAGTCAGTACTCAATCAGTTCACCGAGCTCGGTTGAGCTGTCGGCCAGCTCATGCAGCTGAGCTAACTAGTCCACCAGCTAGTGTAACTCACCCTCAGCTGAACTAGCTAACTTATCGTGCTTACTAGCTTGTTTAACTTTCCTTCTAGCTGTTTGAGCTAGTAGTTTAGCTACTTAAGATCATCAAGCTATCATTTTCCTTAAAACAAATAGCCCCCTTTCATAATTTTGGGACGCGGGCGTTACAAGTCTACCCTACTTAAAGTGAATTCGTCCTCGAATTCGGTGGGTGTAGATATTTCTGCCTTTTGCCCATTAAGACTTGATCTATTTCGAATCTTTTTCTTATTCGGAATTTGGTTTTCTTTAACCAATTTTTGTTCTTTAGCCGCAAGCATTATCAATCGATCCTAGGTCAATTTCCCAATAGATCATGTCTCTCCTCTTCCTTGTTTGTTTCCAGCTAGGAAAATATTGAGATCTTAGTTTATCCAGCCTTAATTATTTCTCGACCTTTAGGTTTTCCGACCATTTGGACGTTATTTCTCCCGACCTTTAGGTCTTTTCCGACCGTTTGGTCGGTATTTCTCCCAACCTTTGGGTCTCCCCTAACCTTTAGATTCATTCGACGTTAAGTCGATATTTTCCCGACCATTAGGTCCTTTCCGACCATTTGGTCGGTTTTCTCCCAACCTTTAGGTCTTCCCGACCTTTAGGTTTTCCCCGACCTTAGGTCGATATTTTCCCCGACCCTTAGGTCTTTTCCGACCATTTGGTCGGTTTTCTCCCAACCTTTAGGTCTTCCCGACCTTTAGGTTTTTCCCCGACCTTAGGTCAATATTTTCCCCGACCCTTAGGTATTTTCCGACCATTTGGTCGATTTTCTCCCAACCTTTAGGTCTTCCCGACCTTAGGTCGATATTTTCCCCGACCCTTATGCAATATTTTCCCCGACCCTTAGGTCTTTTCCGACCATTTGGTCGATTTTCTCCCAACCTTTAGGTCTTCCCGACCTTAGGTCGATATTTTCCCCGACCCTTAGGTCTTTTCCAACCATTTGGTCGATTTTCTCCCAACCTTTAGGTCTCCCCTAACCTTTAGATTCATTCGACGTTAAGTCGATATTTCCCCGACCTTTAGGTCCTTTCTGATCACTTGATCGGTTTTCTCCCAACCTTTAGGTCTTCCCGACCTTTAGGTTTTCCCCGACCTTAGGTCGGTATTTTCCCCGACCCTAAGGTCTTTTCTGACCTTTTGGTCGGTATGCTTATGTTCGACGGGTTAACAATCAATTCATGTGTGAGAGCATCTTGGCGAACACTTTTCAGCTCCCACGCATGTTTTTAGTCCCATCAGAGATTTCCTTTCCTCGCCCGAACATAAAGCATAGTCGCATCCATCCTCCCAGAAACGTGAATGCTCTGATACCAACTTGAAAGACCCCCCCCCCCTAGATGTCTCCGCATCCGACAATCAAGGGTACCGGTTCGGCCTCATTTCCGGCCGAAGAACCAAGATTTGTCTTGTTCACTTAAGTTCGGCTCATGGCCTTGCTTTGTAAACCCATGTACG
>NW_006238919.1:5525397-5528571 GCF_000375325.1 Capsella rubella | reverse complement strand
TCCCGAGGACTCGACACTCTAAGATGGTGAAAAGATATTCCTTCGGTTCAACGGACGGTTAAGCCACGAAGAACAAGGATGGTGGAGCGAATGGTCGCACAAGAGATGCGGAAGACTCTTGATTTACCGAACTTGAATACCTTAGATATGACACACTAAGACGAATTCAAGGGTGACAATGAGAATCACTCTCGACAAGACCCCTGGATATGACACACCAAGACGGATCATGCATTAATCAATGGATATTACGCACCATTAACCAAACCAATGGATATTACACACCATTGCCGAAAAATGATAAAAACTCTCAAAAGGTTCCAAAAATATCAAAAATTCTTATTCTTATTATTCATGAGATAATCACATTATAAAGGGAGAAAATACATCAAAAACGTCCATAATAATAGCTCAACATGCAGAGCATCTAGGGAGATGAAATTCAAACTTTAAAGTGCATGTAAGAGAGAGATATCGAAAGAATTAAATGCTATTTTGTCATGGACGAAAATTGATTGTTCTTCATTTCTTTTGGGCTTAATTCACCTAGTTGGGCTTCTCTCATGGACCAAGATTGTAGAACAACTTGGTTTGTAACTTAATTCATTCTGGCCCGTTTGGAATCCTTCGTTGAATGGACGCATATCTAAATCGGGTAAACTGGAGAACATCTTATTTGTAAAATCAATAACTCCTTCGTCTCAACTCAGTTTGACTTGATTTTTCTTTGAGGAGTTCTGTAGTTGAGTTGAGCATCTTTTCCAAGTTGTTTCGTTCATAAATTCCTCGTGGTTGAGAAGATACGCTTAAAACAATGACGACATATCTTGAAGCTTCCCATAATCATATCAATATGCGGGGGTTGTTATATACAATAAGTTAAGTTAATTTTAATTTTAATTTATTTAATAATTGTATTTTTTTTAAAATAGAATAAATCAAATTCAATATCGTTGACAAAAAAGATAATATCAATAACGTTTTTTACAATTTTATTTATTCAAATCAAACATGCATATCTCTTGAATTTATTCGTTCGCTTATTGTTCAATTTTGATAGTAAATTGCTTTAGTATTTTTAAGCATTTTAGGTATAAAAAATATATTATTAATGATAAAAATGAAAATTTACTATAATGTTCAAAATGGTTTATTTAAGTTTTTCCATATAAACTAACACATAACCTAAGATATTTTGTAATTAAAATCTAAATTATTTTGAAAGTAACAAATTATATATATTTTCTATAACATCATATGAAATGAAATCAAAAGTTTAAAAACAATTTCTAAAGAATAATTTTTCTTTTTTCATCTCTTTTTATATTCCTCGTAATTTAAGTTATATTTCTAAATTTAATTATAATTGTTTCATCCTTGTAGTACAAGATAGATAGAAAATTGAGTAGCAAATTATTTTTTATATAGAAAATCAAGTATAAAATTTGTAGTTAATAAAGATAGTAATGATCTTTATATATTATTGTTGAATACCAAACTAAATATAATGATTCTGGTTCTAAAAAAATATATTACATATTTTTGGAGGAAGAGATAGTTAAGAACCATTGATTTGATAATTATATAACAAAAATGTTCTTATGCTAAAAACAATACTTACTTTAAAAAATATATATACATGTGTATGTATGTGTAAAAAATAAACAAACATACAAAGTAAAGAATGAAGATGGATTCTTTAGCTTGATTTTCTTATTGTGCGATGGAAAGGACAGTATTTTTGAATCTCCATTGATAAAATAATTTAATTATAGCCGTAAAATATTATTATACATATGTATTATACACATTCAAAAATATAAGAAAACAATGGAGAAAGGAAGAAGTACATAAAAACAAAGAGGAAATAAATTTGGAAAAAGTAAAAATAGTTAACCCAAATATATAATTATTCTCTTACAATGATATCTTAATTGAGTCCATGAAAGAAGCCAAAAACATTAAAGAAAAAAAAAATTTACTATAGGAGATAAGGTGTAGGAGGACGTGAGAATGATTTTTATAGACTAAGAAATGATATAAGTTACGTTTCTATAATAATTAAATTTGAGGAGTTATTATATAATTTATAGTGTGTTAATTGAAATTGAATAGAGAAAAAAAAATAGTCAATTCACAACTTATGTAATTCTAGTTACAATTCTAGTAGTAAAGTGTGGATTTAAAGTATGAATTAATGTATATGATTAATTGTGTTGCAATTTTCGTTTAATTAAAAATAAATACTAAATGGACCAATAAGGAGAGAGTGAAACCTTTCTTTTATATATATGATCTTCAGTTTGAAACTGATATGGTGGCGTCGTGATCAAAGTCATGCATGTCCAATATATATTATCTTATAAAGAGTTATTATTATTTTTGAAAGATCAGACCCAGGGTTTGATTTAAAACAATCTTTACTTTAAAAACTTAGAAATAAGCAAGAGGTTTTTACATGTCTTAGAAATCTTAAAGAAAATAAAAACTAATAGTGAGATTATGGCATAATTTTTAATAAATACACATTTACTTATTCAATTATATAACAAATGACCTCTTTGTGTCTATAGTAGACAGGATCAGACAACGTGCTCTCTCTTGGTCCAACAAGTTTTTTTCTACTGCAGAAAAGCTCACTTTATTAAAAAGTGTCCTTTTTGCTATGCCCACATATGTGATGTCCTGTTTTCTCTTACATGTCTCTCTTTGCAAGAAAATCCAGTCCTCTTTGACAAAATTTTGGTGGGATTCTAACACAGACAAAAGAGGCATGTGTTGGACGGCTTTGCTGGGTAAACTAGCATGGATAATCTTCAGTAACCCCGACTATTTACTGGTTAGGGTCCTCAAAGGAAAGTACTACCATTCCTCCTCTTTCTTGAACAATAGCTGTCCTAGTTCTGCCTCCCATGGATGGAGGAGTATATAACTAGGGAGAGACTTGATTAAGAAAAACTTGGGATGGGTTGTGGGAGATGGGAAGTCCATCAATGTCTGGAATGATTCATGGTTGTCTTCCTCAAAGCAACTCTAGCCTTTTGGCCCTCCTTTTTTTGTGCTCAGAAATTTGTGTGTTAGTGATCTGATGGTGCAGGGATCGCTGGAGTGGGATGTGCATAAGACCGGTGATGTTTTACCAGCCTTTACTTCTGTGATTCAATGCATTAAACC
>NW_006238919.1:5524971-5525297 GCF_000375325.1 Capsella rubella | reverse complement strand
CTTTCTCCAGCTTGTTAGTGGAATCTGTTAGAGAGGCTGTTAGCTACTAACCGTCTTATTTATCTTCCTACAGTGGGCCTTACTTCAGGTCCTCTAGCCCCTTGGGTTTGTTGGAACCTCTGGAAGACAAGAAACCAAATAGTGTTTAACTCTAGGTCTTTCACGCCTCAAGAGACAGCCTTAAAATCGGTGCGGGACGTCAAAGAGTGGACATCAGCTCAAGACAAAGTTCCCAAGTTAAGTACGCTTGTCTCTAAACAAGGAAATTTATTTAGTAGTTAATGTGGTACTAAAATATATGGAATCATGAATTTATAATGATCAAA
>NW_006238919.1:5514003-5523078 GCF_000375325.1 Capsella rubella | reverse complement strand
AGTATTATTTAGTTAAATTTTTGAAAACTAATAATAATCAGTTTTACAAAATCCCTTAAATCTCTCCCTAATAAGTATCATATTAATTCTTATTTTCCATTTTTTCTCAAATATTTCTCTAAAATATTTATATGATCTTATTTGTTTTTAATGTATTTTATTAAATAAAACATATGTATAGTAAAATACAAACTTTCGCATATAATGCAATTTGAATTTTTTAAAACGGACGTATATTACAATCTTTTTAGCATATGTACAAAATCCCTTATCAAGTAGAATTTTTTTGATAATGGTTCAAAATCTTTATCAATAAGATTATAACCTTCCAACTATGAAAAACGGCACGATAAACATGGGTTAAATTTTTATCGAATATAATATGGGACGGGTTGTAAGACGGGAATGGTTGTTAACTACATATAGCGTTTAAAATATTGAACTTTTAATAAGTTCGTCAAGATGGTCTAGGGGATCCTCCATCGGCAGACCGTCGAATTTGTTGCCTTGGACCATGGAGATCAGACTGTTCTTGATTTCAAAATTGTTGTTTTGCACAGCTAGGGTACAATACCATTGTAATTATATTCACATATATATTTTCTTCTACTGTTAAAATAAGTTTGTATAGTCTACTATGTTTCTATATCGTGTTCTTTTTTATTGATTCTTCTAAATATGTAACTATGTGTATTTTTCCAAAAGTATTATTTAAGGGGGAATTTCAAAAATACTCCTTTTCCAATACCACTTTTTAAAAATACCCCTCTTTCTGGTTTTATCAAAAAGTCACTATAAAATTTGAAATTTATCAAAAACATGTGTGTAAACTTATATTTATAGACACAAATTATCTTTATATGTGTGTAAATTTATATATATATTTCATAAATACCGTATAAATAACTTTTAAAAACCTTTTAAAAACCATTTAAAAACCTTATAAAAACTGTGTAAACCTTTTAAAAACCTTATAAAAACATTATAAATGCCGTTTACAACCTTTTAAAATCTTATAAATATTTGGATTTAGTCTCCCAGTAGTAATGATGACCTCGATGTACCTTATTAACTATATAAAAGTTTATAATTTTTCATATTTGAAAAGGGGTATTTTTGAAAATGGATAGAAAAGAGTGGTATTTTTAAAAAGGGGTATTTCTCAAAAATTCTCATTATTTAATTTTAATTTAAAACAATACTATATACCAGTATTATTATAGTTTTTATTACAAATAGCTTTGTCAATCTTATTCTTAATATTTTCACTATTTGTTTTTGTGTGCGTGTGTCTGATGTTCAGAATAATTATTTTATTATGTTTTATTTCAAGTAATTTCTCTTAAATATATCCATTATTTTAATTTTTGAGAACTTGTTTAATATTTTCCCGTATTTTGGATATACCTTCGATTAACAATTTTCACCATTTTTCAATTTTTGAAAACGATAAATAGCATAGATCACTCAAACTATTTTAATTATTTAAATTATTTTAGAATTCTACATCATAACGTGGACCAAATCCATCTGCTTTTTAATCGGTATCATTAATTTATAATTTAACATTAACAGACATAATCTCAATTATTATATTATAATTCAAAATAATATTATACACCAAATTTTAATGAATAACATGAATTTATAATTTAACACTAAGGAATTAATAACCTATTATTTTAATTAAAAAAACCCTTTAAAATTTTGTGTTTTCTTATAATTTTTTTTTTGTTTTCTTTATCCTAAATACAGTATTTATACCTCTTGAAAGTAATTTTTTCCATTAAGTATATGGTAGCTTTCTTTTTCTCCTATTTCTAGTCTTTTTACAAATATTTACACATCCTTTTTATATGTTATGATAGAAATATCTAAATTTCTATTTAAATATATTTATATAATCTATGTTTATATTGTACTTTGATATTTTTCCTGTTTTATTTCATTTCATTTTTTATTTATATAGTTTAAGTTTAGATTATTGTCTATTATTTTTAAAATAGAATTTAAACCTTTAAAATGAGTGGATTAATTGATGCATATATACTATTAACTAGATTTTGACTCGCGGTAAACCGCGGGATAAAACTTTTCTTTGTAATTCATGTTTTTAAAATTTTATAGATTTTCTTGGAGTTTATTTAATAATTATCAAGATTGCATTATATAAATTTTACTGAATTTTTTTAATTATACATGTTTTATATCGGTGTTGTTCAATAAATAGTAAAATGACATGTATTGAACTGTGATATTAATAATATTATAATTTTTTAGTATTATCAATTCAAACCCGTTCTTTCTTACAACTCGTCCCGTCATATAATATGTTGAAAGCATATTACAACATTTCCCGTCCTTTAACCCGTCATGTCATATAATCGCCAAAATAAATAAATCCATGTTGAAAAATATGGCAAGTCAATAATATTTTAGGATAAACCTTGTGTAAAGCTAAAATATTATTAACACTTAAACTTATTAAAAGTTCAATATTTTAAACGCTATATGTAGTTAACAACCATTCCCGTCTTACAACCCGTCCCATATTATATTCGATAAAAATTTAACCCATGTTTATCGTGCCGTTTTTCATAGTTGGAAGGTTATAATCTTATTGATAAAGATTTTGAACCATTATCAAAAAAATTCTACTTGATAAGGGATTTTGTACATATGCTAAAAAGATTGTAATATACGTCCGTTTTAAAAAATTCAAATTGCATTATATGCGAAAGTTTGTATTTTACTATACATATGTTTTATTTAATAAAATACATTAAAAACAAATAAGATCATATAAATATTTTAGAGAAATATTTGAGAAAAAATGGAAAATAAGAATTAATATGATACTTATTAGGGAGAGATTTAAGGGATTTTGTAAAACTGATTATTATTAGTTTTCAAAAATTTAACTAAATAATACTGTTGAACTCCAGGAATTATTTCGAAAAGTGCTGCAAAAATGTTAAAATAGTTTGGGGAGCACAAGCCATAACCAAACAGCCCCCCTAATTTTTAAAAAAAATATCATGAAAGTTAAACATGTTTCCAAACAGAGTTAGTGATAGCAATAAATAAATAAATAAAAACAAAAACTATCTATATTTGTGGAAATCATATAAATGTTTTAACATAAAAATTGGACAATTAAATTCAAAATTAAATATATGTAAACATATCTAATATTAATTTATTGTTTTAATATATTTTCTAAAAAAATAATTTATATCGAATGAAATCTAATAAAACAAAATCATCTATATGTAAGAAAGGCAAATATAATATATTTTAGGAAAAATAAAAAGATAAAAACTATGTTAGCTTATGAATAATCAACTAATCAAATTCTACATAGTACATATACATAACTAATTACATCATCAAATTTTAAAAAAATATATAATTGTTCTAAAAAATATATATATAATGTAAAATTTAAGTAAATAAATACATAAATACATGTCTGCTAAAATCATGCGAATAAAAATTATAGATCATATAAATCTCTTATTTTCACATGAGAAATATTCATATTCAAAAATAAATCTCGCAAATATAGCACAAAAAAATACAAAAAAATGAATTTTAAGAGAATATTTCCGTTTTACGTTTAAAAATTTATTATTCAGGAAATTATAATTAATTCAATCACTCTAATAGTTAGCACTTGACATAACTAATTATCAATTAAAAAAATATCATTGGATTATTTTTTCCTAACTATAATGCGATTTCAAATCGACAAACTATCCAAAAATAAAATTAAAAATAGACCTACAACATAATAGTTTGATCATTATAAATTCATGATTCCATATATTTTAGTACCACATTAACTACTAAATAAATTTCCTTGTTTAGAGACAAGCGTACTTAACTTGGGAACTTTGTCTTGAGCTGATGTCCACTCTTTGACGTCCCGCACCGATTTTAAGGCTGTCTCTTGAGGCGTGAAAGACCTAGAGTTAAACACTATTTGGTTTCTTGTCTTCCAGAGGTTCCAACAAACCCAAGGGGCTAGAGGACCTGAAGTAAGGCCCACTGTAGGAAGATAAATAAGACGGTTAGTAGCTAACAGCCTCTCTAACAGATTCCACTAACAAGCTGGAGAAAGGCAAAGAGCAAGGCAAAAGATCCCACACATGAGCCGCAAACGAGCAGAGAAACAGAAGGTGAAGAATGGATTCAGGTTCACCACAAGCTATATTCGCAGGGATGTGTCGGTTAGCTAGTTGTTGGCCAGTTGGAATAGCTCCATGGAGAAGTTTCCACAGAAACAATTTGACCTTGGGAGCAGAATGAATACTCCATACTTCTTTTTCCCAATCCACTAGAGGCGCATCTAAACTCAAAAGCTCATGCTCAACCGCTTCTCTAGCCACATGATAACCCGTTTTAGTGGAGTAACTCCCAGAGGAACATCTCAGCCACACCTTATATGGAGCACCTAAACGGCTTGGTTTAATGCATTGAATCACAGAAGTAAAGGCTGGTAAAACATCACTGGTCTTATGCACATCCCACTCCAGCGATCCCTGCACCATCAGATCACTAACACACAAATTTCTGAGCACAAAAAAAGGAGGGCCAAAAGGCTAGAGTTGCTTTGAGGAAGACAACCATGAATCATTCCAGACATTGATGGACTTCCCATCTCCCACAACCCATCCCAAGTTTTTCTTAATCAAGTCTCTCCCTAGTTATATACTCCTCCATCCATGGGAGGCAGAACTAGGACAGCTATTGTTCAAGAAAGAGGAGGAATGGTAGTACTTTCCTTTGAGGACCCTAACCAGTAAATAGTCGGGGTTACTGAAGATTATCCATGCTAGTTTACCCAGCAAAGCCGTCCAACACATGCCTCTTTTGTCTGTGTTAGAATCCCACCAAAATTTTGTCAAAGAGGACTGGATTTTCTTGCAAAGAGAGACATGTAAGAGAAAACAGGACATCACATATGTGGGCATAGCAAAAAGGACACTTTTTAATAAAGTGAGCTTTTCTGCAGTAGAAAAAAACTTGTTGGACCAAGAGAGAGCACGTTGTCTGATCCTGTCTACTATAGACACAAAGAGGTCCTTCTTTTTCCTCCCAAAGTGCTCTGAGAGCCCCAAATATTTGCCAGCTCCACCTTCTTTTGATATACCAAGGATATATTTTGCCGCTTTTCTAACAGACAGAGAAGCTTTCCGGGAGAAGGAAATGGAGGATTTAAGCACATTGATATTTTGCCCTGAAGCCGCTTCATACTTTTGCAGAATCTTCCTTAAGGCCATACACGCTTTCCTGGAAGCTTTGCAGAAAAACATCGTGTCATCTGCAAAGAGCAAGTGATTCACCCTTGGACACTCCCTCGCAACTCTAATCCCCAAAAGTTGACCTGACCTTTGCGCTTTCATACAAAGCCCTGACAACACCTCACTACACAAAATAAAGATGTAGGGTAAAAGGGGAACTCCCTGTATTATACCTCGCAGAGGAGTAACATTGCCATAAAGGGAGTTATTCACCAGAAAGGAATAAGAAACAACAGAGACGCATTGCATTATCCAGTTAACCCAAGCGGGATGGAAACCCATTCTCTGAAACACTTGCTGGATAAATCCCCACTCCACTCTGTCATAATCCTTGCTTAAGTCCGTTTTGACAGCCATATAGCAGTGCTTTCAACCTCAGAAACTTTAAAAAAAGGCAGAACCTCATGTGTGATTAACACATTATCTGCAATAACTCTTCTTGGAATGAAAGCTGACTAGTTCTCTGACACTAAGGAGGGAAGAATTGGCTTCAACCTTGGAGAGAGAAGTTTTGAAATGGCGTTGTAATAAACATTACATAACGCAATGGGCCGAAAATCTGCAACTTTCTTTGAAGCTTGGCCCTTTGGAATAAGCCTAATGAAAGTATCATTAAGATTTGGGGGCATAACACATGATGAAAAGAACCCTTGGATTTCAGAAACAATAGCTGGACCTACTGCTTCCCAATTAGATTGAAAGAAACAAGCAGAAAAACTATCCAGGCCTGGAGCTTTTCCTAGATGGATGTCAAGCACAGCTGCCTTAATCTCAGAAGCCGAAGGCGGTGCTATAAGCGATTGGTTAACCACATCTGAAAAACAAGGCGACAGAGCTTCCAATATGGTACTCTCCATACTTCCATCAGCCACACATGGAGAAGCAAACAAATTCTGGAAATAAGATGCAATAACACTCCCAATTTGATCCTCCTCAAAAACTGCAACTCCATCTTCATTTTCCATCACTGACAGTTTGTTGATAGCCTGTCTTCCCCTTGTGGCTGCGCGAAAGAAACCTGAATTTTGATCTCCTAAGCATAGCCACAGCTGCCTACTCCTTTGTTTCCAGAAGGCTTCTTCCTCCTTGTAAGCCTATTTTAAATCTGCATTAATCTTAACAACAAGGTTTCAATAAGAACAGAGCTTGACATTGCCTTTTCTAATTCATCATGATGTCTCTTGATACATAATTGGTTGTTCCTTTGCTTTTTTCTATTCCAGCCAACTAGTGCAGATCTACAATTGGCTATGCAAGTATAAACTGAAGCGTTACTCTCTTCTTGCCAAGTAGTTTGGACTAAGGTTTTAACCTCTTCATTATCCTTCAACCTTCTGTCATACTTACAATCCTCTCCTCTTCTTCTTCTTCATAGAGAAATGAGTCAGAAGGGGACAATGATCAGACCCTTCAAACCTCAGATACTGGCTTCGACCATCAGGAAAGGATTTAGCCCAAGAGCTATTACCCATAGAACGATCCAATCTGTAGGAAACAACATGTTTGTGTCTTACTCCTCTCCACGAGAGACAATTTCCAGAGAAGCCCAGATCTTAAATATCACACTCAAACATAAAGGATCTAAACTCTATAAAAGAGCTTTCAGGACGAAGTGGTCCACCTTTTTTCTCTGAGTTGCTCATCAGGTCATTGAATTCACCTGATAAAAACCAGGTACCCTCTCTTGATGCTGCTAAATCCTTTAAAGCACTCCAAACAATGATTTTTTTACTCATGTCTGGATTGCCATATACAAAAGTAGCATAAAAGGTACTATGATGGACAGTAACCTTTGAATAAATAAAGTTATCACATGCAAATATCCTTCTTCCAGAACAGTGCTAGTCCTCTTCCTCCATGACCATGTGGTGCTACTAATTGGCTGTAAATATAACTCAAATCTTCCATCGCTTGCAGGGTCGTGGTTGGTGCATTTTTAGTCCCCATAAAGAAGAAGATATCAGGGACCGAGACGGGGCCGAAAATACGCACCTCGCGAGTTTTTGGAAGTCCCTTCTTGAGAAATATTATCTTGGTTCTGACCACAGGGGCCTGGTTGAGGGTGAGGGCTATTTGATTCCCCTGCATCTTGAGCATAAAACCTGCTGCGAAATGTGGATCCATATCTAAACGTCGTTTCGGAGAGATTGTGGAGAGAAATAATCTTTGTTTCTTCTTGGACTTTCCTTCTTGAGAAACATTGGGGATTGGTTGTTGCTTCTTCCTATACTAAGAGCCTTCCCTGGTGGACGTCCAACTAGCCTACTACCTTTCTTTTTCACTATGCTTTTCTTCTTTGGTCTAGGGGGAGGGATTAACATATTTATAGAGCCCAATCTTAGAGCAACTGACACTCTTACCGGGCTAATAGATCTTGAAGGAGAAATGGGGAGAGAAACCTCCTGGTTTGACATTGTTAAACTGGCTCGAACCATTCCCTAAGCTGTTTCTACAAACTCTCCGTTTTCCTCTGCCTGTTTAACCCTCTCTTTTCTTGATGCACTCTTTGTTGGATCGGGACCAGTTAGCATATTGTCCCATAACTTCACGCAGCTCTCCTAAGGCCACTTCGACTGCTTCTAGAGGCAAAATAGGTTCAGTTGCCTGCACTTCACGAGCCACTTCTTCATCCTTGCTTCTGGTCCTGGTTCTAGGAGCCACAGAGGCTGGGCTATCTATAGATTTTCCATACCCTTCCCTACGCTGCAGGGGAGAGTGATCTCTTGCATTATGATGTGAGCTACTAGAGAAGTATCTAGATCTTTGCTCAACATCCCTCTGGGAGGAACTGTGTCCTAGTCTCTCTGGTCTCCTCTCATCAAATTTGATGAACGGGACCAAAAATGCGAATTTTTGAATGCCTTGGATCACGGCGCTCCGGCGAAGTATCTAGATTTTTATGATTTCATTTCTACGAATTTTTAGTAAGTTTCCACAAATGAAATAAAAAAAATTGGTGAGTAGTTAAGAAAAAAATCCTTAGCTATCTAATTGAAAACAAATAAAATGTCAAACTGATATCATATACATGATATAATAAATAAATATCTACAAATATTATCTCACACATACAATAATTATTGTGAATCGATTATTATTTCAAACATTCACAAATTTGATAAAAATAATTAATTCATATCTTTTAAATGATACAACAAATGAATATACCTACCAATAAAATTCCACACGCACGTGCAGGTCTAAATCTTTTTCCTATTTCTCTATATGTTGTGCTAAAATATATGATCAAAAACGAGTAAGTTATTATTAAAACCACGGTTATGAGATGGAAAACATAACATATATACGACAAGACGGGATTAATTTTTGTCCCAAAATAGATCAACCACACTTTTGTTACTATTTTATATGTGTAGTTGCCTTTACTTATCGCAAAAAAATTCGACAATTTTTTTTATTTAAGCCGAATAAAAAAAACTTAAAAATAAAACAAAAATACTAAACTACTACAACTTTGGGTTATGAATGTTAATAATACTCCTATAAATTATGTTTACAATCATGACCCCACACATATGTAATATATAAATATATAAATATATTTATATAATCTCTGTTTATATTTTACTTTGATATTTTTCTGTTTTTTATTTCATTTTGTTTTTTATTTATATACTTTTAGACTTTTAGTTTAGATTATTTTCAATAATTGTTTTAAAATAAAATTTAAACCTTAAAAATGAGTGGATTAGTTTATGCATTAACTTTAAATTTATTGCTCTTTTGATCAATATTTTGTTGAAGAAAA
>NW_006238919.1:5500186-5513903 GCF_000375325.1 Capsella rubella | reverse complement strand
TATATATATATTTAACAATGATTCATATCACTAAAATCTTTGAACTATACGATAAAATTTCTTGATGTTGTTACAACATTATTAGTGTATCAAAGGGACACATGAAAAACTTTGTAGTGCACACAAGAAAAAAGTTACATTTAACCCAAATTTGGTTTCAGAATACATAGGCGATTTGAATTGTTGCACCCAATTCAAAGTCTCATTGATTGAGGAAGCATATTAGGTAGGTTTAACTTCTTGTGATAAAGTTGATAAGTTTAAATATAAATATATCATGTTATTTATTGGAATAAATCTCAAATATATAAAATGTCATTTGGTGAAGTTACTAGATTGTAAAGGGAAAATCATATTTGAAACTAGACATTTTTTTTTTGTTTCTTCTTACAGTTTATTTGACTTAACATTGAGACATAAAGAAGAGTTTGGTCTGGTCACACATGTCAGTAAACTCACACACTCACGCATACATATGACCTTGTGAACCAATAAGTTTTGTAAAACCAAAAGTAATAACCATAGCTAACCATCCACCAATCAAAACCCTAAGCGACGACTTAACCACCGGTGCTTTCCCCAAAACCGCACCTAACCATCCAAACATCACCAAAGCCAACGTCACCGCAGCCACTATCACACCAATCCTCACTTTATACTCTTTCACAAACGCAGCCGCCAACAACGGCACAACCGCCCCAAGAGAAAACGCTAACGCAGACGCTGCAGCCGCTTGTGTCGGGCTAGGAAGCTTCTCTTTCTCTGCCTCTCCTCCTCCGGTTTGATCTCTCTTCATCTGAGCTTTCTCTATGTCGTACTGAGAGTAAACGGAGACAAACTCTCCTATAGCCATGCTACAAGCTCCGGCCACTAAACCAGCAAAACCGGTTAAGATCATGATCTTGATGTCTTGCTTGACCGCACCAACACCCATCATTAGTGAAGCTGTCGAGACAAGACCGTCGTTTGCACCAAGAACAGCTGCGCGTAGCCATTGAGCTCGTTTTGAGTAGTCAAAACCCTTTTCTTGATCTTTCTCCATGTCTAGGTTCATGTTGTTGTGAGATTCCATGGTTAGATCTTTCTTGGTTTTCCTAAATGAGAAAGACTTGAAAATGTAAGTGTGGAGAACACACGCCTAGGTTAAGTTCTATTTATGGAGAGAGAGAGAGAGAGACTTTGTATTGAGTATATAATATTATGTGATGAAGTCGACAACGACACTTATTTGTGGTGGGGGCATAAATCATAATCACCACTAACATAAAACACTTTTGACTATATTTGGAAAAATATTGAATTTATTTCTCTGATGATACATAATATTTTCAAACCTTGGAACTGGAATTAAGCAAAAAGGTGTCTAATCGTGTTGCCCACTAGCTACGATTGCATGAAACGGATAAATGAAGTTTTGGAACTATACATGAAGTGGTTAACGGCTGGTGTAGTTAACAAGCTTTCATATTGTTATGATCTATTTGGTTAGTGTCAGTGAGGAAAAATAGCGAAAATCAACCTAGAATATATATTTGTTGACGGTATTTTTATACACAAACTACAATATCCGGTAAATAGCAACATAAACTCACAAAAAATTTAAATTTCCAACTTAAACTATATGAAATCACCCAAAATCAACATATACCGAAACGGTATTAGTTAACTATATAAGGCGATGAGTCTGACGATACCGTGGCAATGACGGGACATCAAAGTTGAGTAAAACGACGTCGTTTTGTGAGTTTAGGGTTCTAGAATAGAAGATTTGTTGAGTGTTTGCTTTAGCAATTATTTGATTCAGGAATCCTAAAATCACGAAACGACGTCATATTACTTAATTCTGATGTTCCGTCATTGTCATGGTGTTGGCTGACTCATCGCCGTTAAATGGTTAACTAACACCGTTTTGGTATATGTTGATTTTGACTGATTTCATATAATTTAGGTTGGGAATTTGAATTTTTTTATGAGTTAAGCTTGTTATTTGCCAGGTATCATATAGTTTGGGTATAAAAATACTGTCAGCAAATAGTCTGGGTGATTTTTCGCTATTTCCCCCTCTAAGTGACTTAGTGTTACATTATATTATTGATCAACAAAAATGTGTTCCGAGCTTGACAAATCTAGAATGAGGTGACGAGACTTTCTCTCGTACGACGAACCATCGGTTCCAACATTGGCCTAAAGGCTAAAGCCACATTACTATTGAGTTTGGTAGATCAATGAAGCCATGAGAGCCGTGAAAACGTATAGTCTTGACTCTTGACTCGTGTGCAAGTGAAAAAAACTTTAAATAACATAATTAAGAGATGGATTGCTAAATTGGAAAGCACTGAGAAATGAATTAAATTATATATAGCAAAAGATAAAATAAGAGAAAAAGTTGATAAATAATAAAAAGAAATAAGAGGGAGTGTGTGTGGGGTTTAAATTTGACACTTCACGGCCATCGTCACGATCACTCATATATATGCATGCAAACGTATTCGCCTACGTGCTCTTAACATATTGTAATTACTAATTTATGTATTTATAACACATATGCATATGTATATTTTAAACCCTTTATTTTGTTTTTCATCAAAAGTTAATATATATATATATATATATATATGAATTAATGTAATCTTGATACAATTGTTTGGATAGCCACTGCGGCAGATTAAAAACAATCAGAATAAAACCAAATTTGGCTAATAAATGTGCAACATTATTACAACTTCGCCTTGTAAGAACAAAATGAGTATATTGAAACAAAGAAGCCCATAATCGAATATCATATAAAACGCAGTCAATAGATCTATCAACATGAGTATTGCTGATTATTTTATTTAGAAGTTCACTGTCGCCTTCAAAATAAATTGCATGGAGGTCTCTGATCCAACATTGTTGCATTGCCGCTACTAGTGCTTTTGCTTCCGCCTCTAATGGAGACATAGCTTGATCAAAAACAGCAGATCCCCAACCAAGTGAAGCACCATTCTTGTCCCGAATAACCCATCCTCCTAGAACTTGTTTAGTGTTAATATCAAACGTTGCATCGTAGTTGCATTTAATAGAATTATCTGGAGGTCTAGTCCAAGTATGACCAACTACTGTAGTAGTAATTGACTGGGAAGGTTGAGATGGAACCGATAGCTATCCACATATGTGATAAGATCCTTATAATGAAGATTAACATTCGCCTGAACACTATGCAATGCCTTCGGTGGATGAGAATTTGTAACATTATCAATATTGACCCTAGCTGTTTTTCCATCGCTAATGATGTAACAAATACCTTTTTTTTGATATAATTTTAAGATCTTCTAAAATAGAAGCTCAGCCATAAGATTGTTTTGTTCTACTCTTTGCATCAAAAATAGACTCATTTCTAAAATATCTAGCTTTCATAATACACGCAAAAAAAGAATCTGGATGCTTATGAATCCTCTAAGCTTGTTTAGCCAACAAAGCATCATTGAATTTCGATAAAATTTTAAACCCCATACATCCTTCGTATTTGGGATGTTGAAGTCTTTTCCAAGCAATCCAAGGTATGCCACGTTCATTGTTTCTACGTTCCCACCAATATCTTTGGAGTTCATAATCTATTTCATTAATAACACTTACCGGGATTTTGAAACATGACATAGAATAGACTGGCATTGCGAGAGCCACATATTTTAACATAATTTCTTTACCAGCCGGGGAAAGCTTCTTCACACTCCATGAAGCAGTTCTTTTCTTAACATTTTCAATAATATAGTTAAACATGTTTTTCTTTTTTCGTCCAAATTGTTATGGGAGACCTAGATACTTCCCACCACCCCAATGATTAGAAATTTGTAAAATATTTTTTAAATTAGAAATGGGTAACGAAACCTTTAACAAAAAAAGAAAGAAAGAATTGGGTAACGATGTCATATATTATTTGTTGATTATAGTGTTTACACAGCTAAAATTATATTTTTGAAAGTTTTATTTGTAAACTTGGTTGCTAAAATCTTGATTATATTTTTTGATCTATGGACCTTAACAATTTACGTCTGACCCAAATCTGATTTAGCATTGTTGATGTTCAAGATTAAGTTTGTCATTGTAATATAGATCTAGTTGTACCAAATATTACCAAGTTGTAATTTTTGGTTTTAGAAAATATTTAGTTACAGAACTATAATAATTTTACCACGTTATACCTATATATATATATGGTTTTGTACAGGTTTTTAAAACAAAATTCTAAAATTTCAATAAAAATAAGAAACTCATTTTCACTTGCAAAAAGTTAGGTTTTTCTGTTGTGTGAAAGAGGGACAAGATTCGAAATCTAGAAAAGTTTTTAAACGACAAAATACCAAAAAACTGTTAAACCTACGATTTTTTTAGGCATAATATCCAAATCCAAATATGGAAATTTAGGGGCGTTGAGAACAAAGAAATTTTCCAACCCAAACCCGATCTAAAATATCCGAACAGATCCTATACTTCAAGACCAAAAATTCAAACTTGAACTCGACCGAACCAGAATAAGTACCCGAACATACCCATAATATAAGTACCATATTAGTAACATATATATATAGTAACTTTTTTTTATAGTAATTGAAGTATCCAAATATTTTAGATATTTTTGGGTATTTAAACTATTTTTAGTAAATTAGAGTAAAAATTACTTTAGGTTTTAAGATATTTTGGATATTTTTCGAGTAGTTTGGACTGAATTTTAAATACAAAATTTTTAATTATTTTTTGGAAACTTTTGATTACTCGAATTCGAAACTGAATCTAAAATTTAATTGTATCTGAATGTGTTCTATACCTCTAAACACGAAAACTAGCCCTGGGCATAATATCTAAATCCGAGAATCCGATCCGAATCCGAACCGAAAAATCCGATCCGAATCCGTATCCAAGAATCTAAATTATCCGAACGGATTCTAAAATTCAAGATCCGAAAATTCGAACCCAAACCCAATCCGATCCGAAATCCGAATGGATATCCAGGCATGTCCAAAACATAAGTACATAGTTATATACTAATAATGTTCATTACATGTAACAACTTAAGTGCTTAAAATATTCAAGGTTTCAATTACTTTAAGTAAATTCATGTATAACAACTATTTTTTGAGTATATTTAAGTAATGTAGTCGTAGTTTTTAGATATTTTGGACATTTTTGCGTAGTTTAGATAGATATGTACACAAAATTTTAGATTTTTGAATACTGTGGATAATTCGAATCCGAACCCCAAAATATCTAATTCAAATCCGATCAAAAACCAAAATTTGAAAATATCCAAATAGATTTTATAATTCTAAATCTGAAAACCCAAATCCGAAATATCCGATCCAAACCCGATCCGAATATCCAAACCACATTTAACCCGAATTTGAATATAACGGTGATCCAATTACTTTATTACTTTTTCAAAATTGCAAAAGATAAAACTAAAAATAAAATTACATTTTTTTTTTTGAATTCAGAATTCAGAATTCTACGCTTAACTACTGAATCCGAGAAGCCTTTGCCGTCGAAACCATTCTCCGGCAAGTTCTGTAAATTTGGGAGTGAGAGAGTGACTGAGAGATATTTACAATAATGGCGACGACGAGCCTCGTTTCGCTTCTGGAGAAGCTTAAAGTGGATGAGCCTTACCTTCCTCCGCGAAATTGGGAATCTTCACCTTCCGCGACTAGCCGATTTCTTCCTCCAACTCCCGCTTCTGCTACTCCTTCGTCTTCTTCCTCTGTCTCCGTAAGTTTAGTGAAAGTCTCTGTTTCTTTCTATCATCTCTCTGGCTTTGATTGGACGATTTGGGGGAGAAAAAGTATCAATTTTGTTGAGTTATGTAGAATCAATTTAGGGTTTTTGAATTTGGGTGCGGGATAGTTATCTAGGGAAGATTACATTGTGGAGAAAGCTTTACGTATTGGCTTTTAGTGCTACATTATAAGGTGAAGATGCTCTCTAAGATGACAACTTGTTATTGAGAACACTGGTTAATGTATTTAGTGCTTAGATTAGATATGTATATAAAGTCCTTTCATAGTCTATGGCGCGTTATCAAGATAAAATGTGTGTAGATCATGCGTAATTGAAACTATGTTCTTTCTTACGTTTGTAATAGGAATCTAGCTTGGTCAGGCTGGCGTTGAATGCTCTGCAAGGTGTTGAGTCTTCTCTTATTAGTATAGAACAGCTCTCTTCTGCATTATGCTCTGAGCCAGCTGACAGGACCCTCCACAAAATTCCGAGCTTGTGGCATCGGTTGTCAAGCACTGATGCGTTGGGACAGATTCTTAGAAACATTGGCTGCTTTGGTTCTTTGGTGTTTCTTCTTCACAAGTTTGTCGACCATTTCACAAGCTTGAATTTGGATGTGGAAACAGATATTGAGGGACAGGGGAGCTATAAAATATGTGGAAATGAAGAAGCTAATAACAAGATTTGCTATACTCTTGTTAATCAGGCTTTTGCTATTGCTGTCAGAAAGGTCCTCGAAGGCTATATATCTGGACTGGATACATTATGTGCATCTATAGAACTGAGGCGTTCATCAAACATTGTTGATGGGTCTGACCATGGTTCCTCTTGGTTAGGCTGCCTTACAAATGTCGTTCATCCAAAATTTACATTATTAGAAGTTTTTCTGCATACTACAGAGTTACGAACACAGATTGAAGCTCTAGCGAACATATGTGATTTGTATGATATATCCCTGTCTTATTGTACTTCTCCTTGGGAATGTCTGATTAAGGAAGCCACCACGCGATTTCAGGGGTTCTACAGAGGAAGCAACCTGCTTACTTACTTATATTCCCAACTACAGGTCAGGCTATGTTATGTTCCTCATTTAGTATTCGTCCTCATTTTTTCTCTAATGACGCACATAGTTATCGATTAGTGTAGCCTTTACTTTGTGTCATTAAAACTCTGCATATCTTTACTCTCTACTCTCTACTCTCTAGATTTTCCATTTTTGTGACTGATGTATACACATGTTCTAAAGAAATTTGAAAGAATATCAATACATGGCATTTAAATAAATCTATGCACCTTGTGATGTGGACCACTTGATATGGTGATTATAGCTGCAAGTTATACTTAAACGAAGTGATATACATAACCTGACTAGTCTGAAATCGCACTCTCTTAAGCTATATGTACTGAGCCAGGATCTTGTACAGTTAAATTTTGTTCTGACTATTTTTTCCCACATATCCTGTTGTAGGTTGCTGATCCTCCCCACAGTGCTATGCTTAAGTTTTTGTTCCTCAAAACATGTGAGCCATATTGTGAGTTTATAAGATCTTGGATATATAAAGCCGAACTTAATGATCCTTACAAGGAGTTCATTGTGGAATGTGTCAGTGAACCAACATCATTTTCTTGGAATAAGCCTGGCATCTCCCCATTGGAAACCGTGAGGGTAATATTATCTTTGTGTTTACCGCATCTTTTATTTTAGTATCTTTAAACCATTGGTATCAGATTGCTTTCTTCTGCTGCACTGTAGGAGCGAGAAGGAAGGTTTGTTCCATGTTTCTTAAACGGCTTATTGGTACCGATACTAAGGGCTGGTCAACAGCTTCAAGTAATTACAAAACTTCTTGAACTGTGTAATCTTCCTGCATCTGGACACAAAAAATACACAGATCTTCTTCCCTGCTGGACGTATTATTCTACCAGTACTCCAGGGTGTCCATCTCCATTAGTTTTCAGTAAATTACATATAGAAGTGATGATAAAGAAAAGAGACGATTACTACAGAAGGATGCAGGAAAAACTTGGTGACTTTTCAAAAACGTTTGAACTGTTTCCTGGGCAGGTATCATGCATCCTTTGATTTTTATCTGCCAATTTATTAGCGCTTGACCTCTTCTTTTTATTTCTGAAGCTTTGGTCGTTTTCGTTTATTTGTCTAATTGTACTCTCTCATTGCTATGCCAGTTCTAACTTCACTCGTGTTATAGGACATATGTTATTTTACTCTTGTGAAATCAAATTTTCCCTAGGTAATTTAATATCTTACTAATAGTTAAGTTGAAACCTTGTTTGTGTATCCCAAATGACATCAAATGTCTAATTTCAATCCTACATTATAAACTATGATATCAAAATCAATATCATTGGGAGTCTCTCTCATACAGTAGCTTTCAGATGCATTGGTTAAACAAGACCTAAAAGTCCATGTACGTGCAAATCTTAAATGCATGCTCCATAGTCAGATTCACTTTTGCGTTGCACTTATGGATTCCTTCATATTACACTATTCAGCTCTGTAGGAGCGTCTCATTCTCTGGTTTTATATAGGGACCTTTATATGTTATCCTGTTTTTAATAACATATATTTGGATCATATGAGAAGTTTACTTCTTTTCAGTTCTATCCTGTACTGACATTTTTATTTTAGGTTTCTGGAGCAATATCTTTACCAATAATATCCTATGGCGATGGCAATGAAATTCAGAAAAGTTCTGTGTTCTTAACACTGGATGAGAGTTTACTAAGTCCTTCAACAGTAGCAATTGACTTGACCAGGTGTTTATCCTGATTCTATTTATCATTTACCCCCAGCCTGCTGAACATGAATTGATGACGTTTTCTTGGGATTTCAGGGATCAGAGTGATTCGTATTCTGATGATCAGAATATAGAAGACAGATGGTTTTCAGAGATAGATGCGTCATGCTCTTCTGAATGTTCATCGGCTAGGGATTCTTTCGAAGCATCCGATTTACTCCTTGATTCACAAAGTCCATTAGTGGGACCTCCAAAAAATTATGTATCAGCTCTACGTTTCTCTGGTGCCTCTGCTGGGAATTGTAATCAGAATCTGGTTCAGCATAGTGATTCTGGTTATATTGACAATAATTTTGTGAGGAAAAGTGAGAAGGCTGATACTAGTCGTCAGTTGATGAAAACTGAGCCAGAAGAGTCAGTTGAAGTATGTGAGGATGATAAATTTAGGGGGCCTCTTTCTATTGAGTCATGGCCTCTTGGCGGATTACCTAGAAATCCATTTTGTGTTGATAAGAAGTCTGAGGAAGATTACAGAGAAGATCCACAAAATGTAACGGGAGCTAGGATGGAAGAGAGATATTTAATGAATATTGATGGAAGTAAACTATTATTAAACAACATTTCCACCAGTGGCACTTGTCCAGAGCATGAAACAGAACATGAAAAAGACACAAAGGTAAACTACCCTTTCGAGGTGCTCAGTATGAATCCGTTACTGAGATGTGATTTTTTGTCCAAGCACGGAAACACAAGCAGGAGGGACCATGGAAAATCGTTGCATTGGTTTGATTTTTCTGCAGTAGATGACCCTTCAAAAACATGTATTGCCAGGATACCTGTAGGGTTCCCTATTGAATTTCACAAGGAATCTCATAGTCCTCGGATAGATAGAGACTGTCATCGCGATGCCAACCAAGAATTTAGCATAGATAGGTTTCAGGTTGAAGAACCTAAAGTTTCTTGCAGTCATTTATCTTCGGGTTTGAAAGGCTGCGCTGAAGAAATATCAAATGCATTTGGTGGAGGTAGATGGGAGGGTATGCTTTGTAGATCAAACAACCCTGAAACTAGTGCATTTAGTGACTGCAGACATGGATCCTCTGTCACATTTGAATTGCCACTTGATTTTGTTATAGACAAATGTCTACTTCAGGAAATACATCTGCAGTATCCTTCTTGATACTTTCATTTGCTATACACATACATAATTTTAGGTTTATAATTTAACATTTCCCTGGCATTTCCTTTCTAGGGATGTTTTCTCATGATAACATGTTATCTTTCATATATCAATTTTTCCTTAATAGACAAAAGATATAATTTTGTAAGTAAGCTATCTATCAAGTTGCTGGAAGAAGGATTTGGCTTGCAAGAACATCTGCTAGCTCTACGCAGGTATCATTTTATGGAACTAGCAGATTGGGCAGATGTATTTGTAGTGTCCCTTTGGCATCATGTAAGTCTGCTGTTATTCTATTGTATTGTAATTATTTTTTTAACATCTCTAGATGATGCTTATATCTATCTTTTCTCATTTGGATTTCCAGAAATGGATTGTTACAGACGCAGATAAAAGAATTGCAGAAATCCAAGGGTTTCTAGAATCATCTATCCAGCGATCCTCATGTGAACAAGACACTTGTAAAGATAGGTTATATTTGTACCAAGGACAGGGCACACTGCATCTCCCGGCATCAACCACTGGTATGGTCTTCCGCTTGCAAATTAATTACTACTTTGCGACTTGCGTGGTGTGTTTTAGTCGTATACTGATGGGTTGAAATTTTCAGGAGTGCGATCCTTTGATTTCCTAAGGTTGGGTTATCGAGTGGACTGGCCAATCAGTATAATTTTAACATGCGATGCGCTGAAAGCCTATGCTGATGTATTTGGTTTTCTAGTTCAAGTGAAATTAGCAGCCTATGCAGTAACTGATGTCTGGTGTTCACTGAAGGTAAAGGTTTGACTTTGTTGATTCATTCCTTTTATTACATAGCACCCCTTAACATGAAATTTTGCTGCAATTTTCTATATTCTTCGTGGAAGATGTTATTTGAAAATTGTTTTTAATGGTCTGCCTATATTTCTCGTAGCACTATTTAGCTTCTGGGTTAATGGCACACTCACTATACTGTCTTTTTAGGATGTAAGACATATGATGCATGAGAATAAAGAGAAGATATTGAAGCAAGAACTCCGGTGGTTGAACATATTGATAAAACTAAGGTAAATTTATAAATAAAGGTTTCACATTTTCGTAAGTTCATGGCGACTCATTGAGCTAAGTATCTTTTAGGCAATTTGACTGCATGATTAGGTATGGTGATCATATTTCTTCTGGCCTGACCATCTATAAGAGTAACAAAAGACATTGATACCAGTCCATGCAATATCTGTGAAAATGCTAAACATCTTTTGACAAACATTCGTATTGTTTCTTCATCACTGTCTTGTATGATATGCACAATGTATCATTCAGATCACGGAGTCTCCTTGTTCTCCTGAGTATCATTTGATGTCTTTCTTCTATGTGCTAGGCATCAGATCAACCATTTCGTAACAGCACTACAGCAATATGTTCATTCAGAATTGTCTCATGTATCATGGTCCAAGTTCCTTCATTCCCTTAAGCATAAGGTCTGGGCACGCCTTACTCTCTACAGTCTATTTGGTCATAATATAAATATCCGTCTGTCATGGTTTGCTGAAATATTATGTTACCTAAAAGTAGGATTTTTCATGAGTTCCTCAAACAAAATTTTGTAACTTTAGCTTATTGGCACTGTGTTAACCTCATTGCTTAGCTACTCTGAAACTAATGTGCATAGTGTATAACTTTATTGTGATTTCAGTGGTGGTTTATCTCTATTTGGTTTCCTGCATAAGAATAACACATCCCACCACATCTGGCTTTTTCAGGTCAAGGATATGATGGATCTTGAATCTGTGCATATGGCTTATCTAAGTGAAGCTCTGCGCATGTAAGTCATGTTTTGTATCGGTTTCAGAACCCATAATTCAGCCGTAAAGCAAAATTTTGCTTCCGACATTTTTTGGATCTGTAATTTGACTGACCTGATATAATTATTCTCTTTGGACATACATATTTTGATCTAACAGCCTGTTATCAAACCTTTGCAGATGTTTCCTCTCTGAAGAAACACGAGTAATATCTAACATCATAGAGAACATCTTGCAATGCGCGCTGGACTTCCGGTCTTGTCTTCCCAGAGGCATGCAGAGTACAGGTCTAGTCCCAAACGATTTCTGTACACAAACGCTAGGCATAAACACGTCTCAGGTAAAGAGTGTACATATCAAATCCTTTTCTATAGTTTGTTGCGAGAGCCTATACTTTATCTTTACATCAAACAGGTGAAGATGGTGAAGCAAAATTTTGACAAAGAGATGAAGGAGCTGCATAAGTGTCACTTGAGATCACCAAAACATGGGAAATCTGGGCTAACTCGCTTCTGGGACTGCCTCAATTTCAACCTTTATTATTCAGATATCCTTCATGACTCTAACATCTTCTCTCTTATTCCTTAAGAAAACCACATTCTCTGACACTCTTGTGTGTTGTGTATTTTTGTATAATATTTTAATTCCAATGCAGTTTCCCACACAAATAATTGAGCTTATCTTAACAATTATTTTTCTTGTCACTCTCATATTAAAAAGTATATTCTATGTCAGAACAACTACACTATTCGTGATAAAGACATCTTATTTATATTGTATTTTCTATTTTTATTAAAGATACTTTTTGTAGGCAGAGGAGGTGATGTAGAAGTGTACACATATGTACATACGACAAGGTAGACAAGTCAAAAGTCTCGATTTAGTGGTGACAGCGCAGTCCACTTTGGTGCCTTGAAGATCTCGAATCAGGGTTGGCCAATTATTTTTGCGTTTTATGTATGTGGACAAGGAACATTTCGTATACACATTACTTACGTTAGATAAGTGATTACAGAGGCAGACAAAAAGAGAAAGAAAAAAAGAATGAGCTTGGTTTTCGCCATTAATGGGCAAAGGTTCGACCTTGAGCTCTCCTCCGTTGACCCATCAACAACTTTGTTAGAGTTCCTTCGTTATCAAACTCCTTTCAAGAGTGTCAAGCTAAGCTGTGGCGAAGGTGATTGCTTGTCTTATTATTCCTTCTTCTTATTATTTGTGGTTCTTTGTCTCATATAGTCATATTGTTGTTGTTTGGTTCAGGAGGATGTGGTGCTTGTGTTGTACTTCTTTCCAAGTACGATTCTGTTCTACAAAAAGTCGAAGATTTCACTGTCAGCTCTTGTCTTACCCTTCTCTGCAGCATAAATCATTGCAGCATTACGACTTCAGAAGGACTTGGGAACAGCAGAGACGGTTTCCACCCGGTTCACAAGCGAATATCCGGTTTCCACGCTTCTCAGTGTGGTTTCTGCACACCAGGAATGAGTGTTTCTCTCTTCTCTGCGCTCCTAGACGCTGACAAGTCTCAATCTTCCGAGCTTACGGTTGTCGAAGCAGAGAAGGCTGTCTCGGGAAACTTATGTCGGTGCACTGGCTACCGTCCTATTGTTGATGCTTGCAAGAGCTTTGCTTCGGATGTTGACATTGAGGATCTTGGACTCAACTCTTTCTGTAAGAAAGGGGATAAGGATTCTAATAAGATATTACCTCGATTTGATAGTGAGAAGAGTGTCTGTACATTTCCGGAGTTTCTCAAAGATGAGATTAAGTCTATGAATTCAGGAATATACAGATGGTGCAGTCCGGCGAGTGTTGAGGAACTCCAGAGCTTATTGGTAGATTACAAGGCTAATAGTAATGGAGTTTCTATGAAATTGGTTGCTGGTAACACAAGTGTGGGATACTATAAGGATGAACGAGAGCAGAATTATGACAAATACATAGATATAACTCGAATCCCGCAGTTGAAAGAGATAAGGGAAAAACAGAATGGGGTTGAGATAGGATCAGTGGTAACAATCTCTAAAGTTATTGCTGCTTTGAAGGAGATTAAGGTCTCACCGGGAGTAGAGAAGATGTTGGGAAAACTTGCGACTCATATGGAAAAGATTGCGGCTAGATTTATCAGGAACTCAGGTAGCATTGGGGGAAACCTTGTCATGGCTCAGAAGAAACATTTTCCTTCTGACATGGCCACCATACTTCTTGCAGCTGGTGCATTTGTTAATATAATGAGCTTGTCAAGA
>NW_006238919.1:5498440-5500086 GCF_000375325.1 Capsella rubella | reverse complement strand
CTCTGGCTTACCTGAATGCTGCTTTCTTAGCTGAAGTGAAGGATACAATGGTAGTGAACTGTAAATTGGCTTTCGGGGCTTACGGGACCAAACATGCCATTAGGTGTAAGGAAATGGAAGATTTCCTGTCTGGTAAAGTAATCACTGATAAAGTTCTGTATGAGGCTATTACCTTACTTGGCAGTGTCGTGGTGCCTGAAGACGGTACAAGCAATCCTGCTTACAGGTCAAGCTTGGCGCCAGGCTTCCTTTTCGAGTTCCTTCACACCTTAATAACTCATCATACTACAGATAAACCTTCAAATGGTTATAACCTGGATCCACCAAAACCATTGCCAATGTTGTCTTCTTCACAACATATTCCTATAAACAATGAATATAATCCGGTTGGTCAACCTGTTACTAAAGCTGGAGCTTCCCTTCAGGCTTCTGGTGAGGCTATTTATGTGGATGATATTCCATCTCCCACGAACTGCCTTTATGGAGCATTCATCTATAGCAAAAAGCCATATGCACGGATAATAGGTATTCATTTCAAGGAAAATTCGGTACCTCAAGGAGTTGTTGCAGTCATTTCTTGCAAGGATATTCCTAAAAATGGAAAAAATGTGGGTATGAAGACTGGATTAGGCTCCGATCACTTATTTGCAGAGGATTTCACCATTTCTGTAGGCGAATGCCTCGCCCTTGTGGTAAGTCCAATCCTATTTTTCCATTAGTTCAGTTGCATCACCAGCAGTTTTGACACCAATTTGTAAATTCAGGTTGCAGATACGCAGAGACATGCAGATGCTGCAGCAAATCTTGCAGTCGTTGAATATGAAACAGAGGATTTGGAACCACCAATCTTATCTGTAGAAGACGCGGTCAAGAAATCTAGTATGTTCGAAATTAACCCTTTCTTATACCCACAACAAGTTGGTGACACATCAAAAGGAATGGCTGCAGCTGATCATCGAATTATCAGCTCGGAAGTATGTAATGTAGTCTGTCCTTCAAATTTTTTAAGGTAAATCTTTGATATATATGTTAATCTTTATTACTTTTGATGTGAAACAGATACGTCTTGGGTCACAATACGTCTTTTACATGGAGACGCAAACAGCTCTTGCAGTGCCAGATGAAGACAACTCAATTGTAGTATATAGTTCAAGTCAGACCCCTCAGTACGTACACACCTCTGTTGCTACTTGCCTAGGCATCCCTGAAAACAACGTACGTGTCATAACCAGACGTGTCGGTGGAGGATTTGGAGGAAAAGCTGTCAAGTCAATGCCAGTAAGTTTTCACGAACTTTTCTCTCTTTTTTCCTCGCTTTCTGCAGGAAATGGACCAAAATCTCAAAGCCTTACACTGTCTCAGGTTGCAACAGCGTGCGCGGTTGCTGCTAATAAACTGCAGCGTCCTGTGAGGACTTATGTGAACCGCAAGACTGATATGATAATGACTGGTGGAAGGCATCCAATGAAGATAACGTACAATGTGGGATTCAAATCCACAGGGAAGATAACAGCTTTGGAGCTAGAGATACTAATTGATGCAGGGGCAACTCTTGGTTTTAGTACGTTTATTCCAACAAATATCATAGGAGCGCTAAAGAAGTACAACTGGGGAGCTTTATCTTTTGATATCAAACTTTGTAAAAC
>NW_006238919.1:5482656-5498340 GCF_000375325.1 Capsella rubella | reverse complement strand
CAATCATGAGATCCCCTGGGGACGTGCAAGGTACATATATCGCTGAAGCCATCATCGAAAATGTAGCGTCTAGCCTCTCCTTGGAGGTTGATACAATAAGAAAGATTAATATCCATACATATGAGAGCTTAGTTCTGTTCTACAAGGATAGTGCTGGTGAACCACATGAGTATACTTTATCTTCGATGTGGGATAAGGTTGGCGTATCTTCAAACTATGATGAGCGGGTTTCATTTGTCAGAGAGTTCAATGAGTCTAGCATATGGAGAAAACGAGGGATATCTCGATTACCCATCATTTATCCGGTTTCCATGTTTGCAACTCCAGGGAGAGTAAGTGTTTTGAGCGATGGAACAATTGTTGTTGAGGTTGGTGGAATCGAGCTAGGACAAGGGCTATGGACAAAGGTGAAGCAGATGACTAGTTATGCTCTCGGTATGCTACAATGCGATGGAACAGAAGATCTTTTAGAGAAGATAAGAGTTGTACAATCAGATACATTGAGCATGGTCCAAGGAAATTTCACAGGAGGTAGCACAACATCGGAGGGGAGCTGTGCAGCTATTCGTCTCTGCTGCGAAACCTTAGTCAAAAGATTGAAACCTTTAATGGAGAGATCGGGTGGTCCAATGAGCTGGAATAAGTTGATTTCTCAGGTATTCTTCCTTGATTTGCTGCTTATTATTGGTGCAACGAATTAAAGACTGAGCTTCTTGTTACATCCATACGCAGGCTTATGCTCAATCCGTGAACTTATCAGCCAGTGACTTGTATACTCCAGAAGATGTTCCCATCCGGTACCTTAACTATGGTACTGCTGTCAGCGAGGTAAACTTTGTTTGTTTTCCTATCCCAAAAATCTTGAAATTTGGATGAAGAAATGGAGTAACTTTGGTGCTTCATTGGTGTAAATAGGTTGAAGTAGACCTTGTGACGGGACAAACTACGGTTCTACAAACAGATATCTTATATGACTGTGGTAAAAGCCTCAATCCCGCTGTCGATTTAGGACAGGTAATATAAATAAAGAAAGCACACAAAGCAAATGATTCTTTGTGTAATGTGTTTTGTATGCATCTTCTTCAGATTGAAGAATCTTTCTGTTGATGTGTTTTGTGTATTTCTTCTTCAGATTGAAGGATCTTTTGTGCAAGGACTTGGGTTCTTCATGCTTGAAGAGTACATAACAGATTCAGAAGGACTGGTTTTGACAGACAGCACATGGACATACAAGATTCCGACCGTTGACACCATTCCTAGAAAGTTCAACGTCGAAATACTAAACGGTGGATCCCATGAAAAACGCGTACTCTCTTCTAAAGGTCAGTCACTCGTTCGACACAAAAGAGATTTCGAAAACTTACTGCAATCAACAAATATGATCATATTGTTTTTGTAAAAATGCAGCCTCAGGAGAGCCTCCTTTGCTACTGGCAGCTTCGGTGCACTGTGCCACCAGACAGGCCGTTAAAGAAGCACGCAAACAGCTATGCATGTGGAAAGGTCAGGATGCTTCATCAGGTTCAATGTTTCAGTTGCCTGTTCCGGCTACAATGCCGGTTGTGAAGGAGCTATGCGGTCTAGATATCATTGAAAGCTATTTGGAGTTGAAATTACGCAAAAACTCAAATTTGTGAGCAACAACAATTATATCTATTAATACTACATGAACAGAAGTACTTGTTTCTTTCTTCCAAAGTACTTTATCTCTGGTCTCAATCTAGTCATTCATGATTTTGATGATTAAATAAGAAAACTGTTTTTGAGAGAACAAAACAAAAACCAGCCAATTCAATTGATTTAAAAAATTTATCAAATATTATATAAATGATATAGCAATAATCCTTAATGACAAATACAAAATTCTCTTCAAAAGTTAAATTAAAGAACAAAAATAACCAAAGAAAATCTTAGCAATTGAGTGAGTAGGGGAAAGGAGGACTGAACAAAACTACCTTTGTATGAAAAGAGAACAAAACAACAAGAAGCTGCCCCAAAGCCCAAATCAAAATACAAGAGGTATAGGGAAGCTACCTTCGATCCCAGCAAACACCATCAACCATAATAGATTCCAAGCTAGATCGTGTCCAGCTTTGACCTTGACCATATCAATTGATACTACCAACGTTCAGAGATCCCTCCATAGTCACTATAGTGTTGAGTTCTGCCATACCTTGATGGTGCAGGTTCATAACTGTGATTCTGATGATGATTATGCTGATGATGATGATGATGATGATGATGATGCTGATGATGCTGCCTTGATGGTGAAGGACCCGAGAGATGCCTACTAGACTGAGATCCCAGGAAACGCTCACCAGGACTGAATGTTGACGATCTATAGTCATTACTCCTATGTCTAGTGGATGACCTAAGGTTATAACCCGATGGTGTAATGGGAGACTTTGGCCTACTCATCTTTCCTCTTTGGAAAGATTCTTCTTCCGGTTCCTCTGTGATCCAACCGCCTCTGTGTTTTCGTTTCAATGGTGAAGTATGGGGCGGTTCTTCTTCATGTGTTTTCTTCTTCTTCTTCTTCTTAGTCTTCCCATTGGATTCATGGGGAGTAGAATTGTGTTCCGGGATTTCTTTATTTTTCTTGCGTGATTTATGTGATGTTGTAGATGTATCACGGTCCCTCTTAGAAACCTATATGTAGCAAAAAGGCTACGCTGTGAGTCTTTATAACATGAGAGAAAACAAAAGAAGCGAAGCGCTCAAAGCACCAAATGTAGTAGTACCTGGGAGGAATTGGGGCATTCACGAGCGAAATGTCCTACTCTATTACAACTGTAGCATAAACTTGTTGAGTCTCTTCCATGTGAAGTACTTATGCTCGACGAATTAGGGCATTCACGAGCGAAATGCCCTTTTTCCCCACACCTAAAGCATTCACTGGCTTCCCTGTTGTTATCTGGAAAGCTTACACTGGAAGAGTTAGGGCAGTCACGCTTCAAATGCCCTTCTCCCCCACACTTATAGCATAATGGACTGACAGAATCATTTTCGTTGCTTTCATCATAGTGTCTACCACATGCCTACAGAGAATTTTAAATTAAGTAATAAGTTCTGCATCTTTATTTTAACTTAAATGAAAATAGATGAATTCTGTTTAGAGAGGGCAAACTCAATCAATGACAGTTTGGCTAATTCAAAATCAGATTCTCAATAACTTACCAGTCCGGTATGACCCTGTTGGCCACATCTGTAGCAAGATACAGACCATGACGGTGAATTCCCAGGTTGAACACAACATAGATGGCCAAAGCTTTTACAGACATAGCATTGTATATCCTGGTCAAAGTAAATACAGCAAGATAGCGTTACCACTCGACCTTCATTACAATCTAACTATAGTAAAGCAATCAGACACTCAAGAAAGGTAAAATCAGATGTCATAGAAGATATATCCTAATATATCCAGACATAATCATAATACGTTTCTTTTCGTAAACAGTCTCCTTTTCTATCCGAATTTTAAACAATAATTAGAAAATAACATAAGGTATAAGAAATAACCATAAGAAAAGTAATGAACGTCTCGGAAAAAAAGGCTACCTTCAAATCTTCCGGAGAGTACTCATACTTGCACAGAATCATGTCATGTCCATAGTCTCCACATCTTAAACAGAGAGCTCCTTTAGACCCGCTTTTGTACTTATTTGGACAATCTTTAGCTCGATGTCCAGATTTTTTGCATATATAACAATCATGTCCCTGTGGAAATAAGCAAAGATGAACTCAGCAACCCTATGCAACAAAAGAGACTAGTCCTCAAACTTCTATGGTCTACCATAAAACTTTAAAACCGAACCTTCGAACATTGCTTTGCACCATGTTCCAAACTCCCACATATAAAGCAAGGCTTTCTACGCTTAGAAGGAGTTGGACAATTGACAGTTATATGACCTTGCTCCCCACAACTATAACAACTCACCCAACCTGCATCAGGAGGGTCAAAGTATCTTGCTCCACGCTGAGATAACACAAGACCCCCAACAATGGTCATCATCACAAAGATACATACTTTTTTGATACCCAAAAAGCATAAGGGAGATAAAGGGCAGTGACTCAATCAACTCACAAGAAGCTTCTTTAAAACTAAATTGCTGACTGGTTCTTCAGTCTTTGGTTCAGCAGGTCTCTCAACCTCATCATCTTTATCTTCACCTTTTACTACATCCTTCTCCTCATCTTGGTCTTTCCAAACAATGGGCTGATACAATTTAGAATAAAATCAAGAGGCATTAAACACAAGCATCAAACTTTCCAATTGCAAAAATGAAAGACATGTAATTTAAAGCTAGAGAAAGCAATTAAGACAGACGATAACTGAAACTGTAATGAGAGAAGATATAGAAGAGAAACAATTCACACTTACAATTTCATTAGCAGCTTCTAACTTCTTCCTCTTCATCTTCTTAACCTTAGACGTTCCTCCATTAACCATCACAGTACTAACAACACCAGAATCAGAGAGATCCGAATCAACCTTGTTCCCAACATCACGCCTCGATAAAGCTTTCTCTAATATTTTCAAGCTAAGATCTTCATTAGCTTCATCATCATCATCTTCATCATCGTTTTCTTTAATGGCTATTGGATCTTCTCTGCCCTCGTCTTCTCCGTCATCAAAATCGAACTTTTCATTCCTCGGCATGACTAAAGAATCAAAATTTCAAAACCCAAAATCTAATTTCTACAGAAATCGAATTGAACGGTGTAATCGGCCTTAGTTTTTGTTATACGGCCGCCGGAGGAAGAAGATGATTAACAAAGTAGGGTTTTGAATAAGAGTGGTATTTTTCTTTATTTCATATTTAGTCCTCACTTCTTTTTAATTTATTTTACACATTCATCCTTTCCTTTTTTATATATATTAACTACAAAAAATGCCATTAAACTTAAGCATAATATTTTTTTCGAACTTAAAATATTGACGATGCTATTCATTACCTAATTACAGTAGAGTAAAAGAGTTTGCAATTTTAATGTATAACTATTTATTTATCTTACTAAATAATATGACGTATAACGATATACGCATAAGTTCTTAAATCAAATTTTGGTGATGTTGTTCGAGTAAGAATAGTTATAAGTTAGATGATTATTTATTGGATTAACACGATAACAAAATATATGTATTAATACGTTTATGAATATATGGTGTTAAATTATATTATATCGCGATAAGTTTATGATTTAAGTGATAAATTCATATTTATCGTGCTAAATTCATTTATTATTATCAAATATATAAAAATAATAGTCAGGTCGTCATGAATTCAATTTTTATTTGAGATATATAACTATTTTATTAGCATGATATATAATAATGTAGCTTTTAATAACATGTTAATGGAACATTAGCAATGCAAAACAAGGTTGATTTGAAAGATATGCGTGAGAAACTGATATAAATGTATGTGAGAGTATCATTATATCATATGTATAATTATATTATTCCAAATATAATTCAAAGTGGAATTCTAAAAGATTGTGTAGGAATTATAAATCTTATGTTATTCAAACATGGATTTTAAAAAATCGCATGAAATCTAGTGTTATTGAACTAATTGTTTCAAAATTCATCTTAAAATCCACTGTTATTGAAAAAAATTGTGGATTTGATTTAAGGGGGTGTATTCAAGGTAGAAATTAAAGTGATTTCAGTTTTTTTGGAGTTTTTAAATGATTTTGATGATTTTCTCGAAGATCATATGATTTTTGTAAAATATTTTCAAATCTCACATAAAACCATGGAATTTGGATTTATGTTATAGATAATATCTATGTTATGTGAGAAACAAATTTTCTAATCCATGAATGTTTGAATACTGATTACGAGAAGTAAATCCTTCAATATTTATGAATAACGTTTTATTACGTATGTGAATATAATTAACCAAATGTGTATCGGCATAACAAGTAAGAAATATTTTATTATTATTTTTTAATTAAAAATAATAACAATAATAAACCACCCACTTCAAATTATCACTATAAATAATATCCATTGTAACCATATTTCATCATCACTATTTTTTCCACAATCTTCAAATTTTCTTTTGCTCTTTGTCGATAAATAAATATAAAAGTTTTGAAATCAACCAAAAAGTGAAGATGAAGCTCATGGTCGCACAATTCTTCATGATCTCTCTTCTCCTCACATCTTCTCTTTTCGTACATTCAAACGCTGGTTCTGGTAAGTGTTATATATATACTTAGGCATGCCACTGTTACAGTTTTAATTTTTCTTAAATACGGTTATGATTATGTGATGATTATGATACAATTAATATCATGGACAAAATATTATATATTAAATAATAATTATTTTATAATATAAAATATATGTAATGATATGATTCGGATTTTTATAGTAAAATAGTTAAATAAATGAGTTTTTGATTAAAAAACCTACAAATAATTAAATTAATAGTCATGAACCTAAACTAGTTAAAATAAATCATTTTTTATTTGATTAATGGATATAAGTAATGGAGTGGATTAGAATTAAAGTTGACACATCAAACCATTTAAAGCACTATTTAAATGAAATAATTTATAAAACGTTTAACCATACGGTTAACTATGCCGTTAACCGTATAGTTAAGTTATGACAAACGGTTATGATTAGTATTTTCTTTATAACCGTGACTGATTTATATTTTACAGTTAACAATGATAGTTTTTAACCGTTTTATACGGTTTACCGTCCAGTTATAATTATATTTTGGTCATGCCTACATACTTAATCTTGTTAGTTACTTTATTATATTAAAACTACTATATAGTTGTTTGAAATTCTCTAACATTTTATATGTAATGCTTAATGAATTAGCAGCATGCGATGGAAAGTGCAATGTGCGATGCGCAAAGGCAGACAGAACACATGGAGAGTGTCTTAAAGACTGCAATATATGTTGCGAGAAGTGTAACTGTGTTCCATCAGGTACCTTTGGTAACAAAGATGAGTGTCCTTGCTACCGTGATTTGATTAACTCCAAAGGTGGATCCAAGTGTCCTTAAACATGCATGTTTTTGAAGATATACAATTTATCATATACTCATCGCAGGCTTGATATCTACTATATGTAAAAAGTCTAATCATGTTTTTGTTTGATGTATGAAATACAATCTATGAGCTTAAAAACTTTTATCTTGTTCTTAAACACATCAAGAATAAATCATATCAAGGTTTATATATCTCTCAGCTTTATCTTTACTGAGACGAAAAAATTGTCAAATATTTCAATCACTACAAAAAAAAGAGTGACACATAGCTTTAGATATGCAAAGCTTATTTGGAAAATGTCTACAAATTCATTTGTCAATATCTACAAGAAAATTATAATATGTAGCTAATTGCATTGAAAGTGATTAACAATGAAAATCTTTGTTATGCTTCCCCAATGTACTGTATATACATGTCTATACACATATTCTAGATATTATTTTTTGGTTCAGACAAGGATGTATGTTCGGAAGATGATCAAAGGCTGGTCTTGTTCATGTATTGCTTCGTTCAATACATGAGACAGGTCAATTCTCAAACTGTCTAAACCAGTCGGCGATAGTTCTCGAAAGAACTCGAGTTTCGCTAAGAGGAATCGTCTTTAGCGCCTGAGCCACAGCGTCTGCTGGTGTGTAAACAGACCCAATCTGCCACTTTGGGTCCTGGAGTGAACATAATCAAACCCAATTAACAGGATGGAGAAAAAAAACAGAGCAATGTTGTTAACTGTAGATGTACTAGCTTTAGTGTATTACCTGTATGCAAGGTGTCAGATGGTTTCCACTAAGCCGGACTTTTTCAAGTGTACCGCCGATAGATTCTATCCTAGGCCTAAGGGTTTCTTCAAGCAAATCAGTCTCATCGATTGCATCGGAGTTGAATTGTACCTGCGACAAATGTTGCAGTAGACCAAGATCAAATATTAGGATTGCTGGTTCCAACCAGACACAAACTATTCACTTCTATGCTTCCTAGATCAATGTGTACAGATATGACAGTTTGCTTAGCAGTTGGTTCACTCTTCAGTCGACCTACTTAATGCAACAAACAAACATCTCTATAACGAGAACTGGTTTTTCTGGTAGATGATTATATAAGTATTTAATGATTGGAATGTCACTGAATTCTTGACTAGAACAGGCTCAATCTACACTTAGTAATAATATCTTTGAACCATCAAGCTCATATAACTCTAAATGAACCTGTGTGAGCATTACCAGTAAAGTGTGTGGAACACTGTATGAGCACTTGAAGCGATTGCGATTCTCAAGTGGTGACGGCCGAAATTCCGACACCCCTTGTCCAACCTTCAAAGAAGGAGAAGTTCAATGTCATTTATAATGCCTAGGCCAATTACAAGGGAACTACAAAAGCTCAATCTTCGACATGAAGTCAAGAAGTCCTTACTGAAGAAATACCTCACCAAATACTGAGGGCAATTGATCCACCAAATTAGTAAATGACTTCAGAGCTTCTTGATCGTTATTTAGAATCGTTGTCCCAGCAGTATCAAGTAAAAGTTTCAACACATCACCTGTAAGTGAGCACAAGGGCAAAGATTATAGCTTCTTTTGATTTCACAAAATTTATTAAAGTCTCTTTGGTGCATAGGTGAGACAGAAAAGATCAAAGGCATTGCCCTACAGCTTATGTCAACATAAAATCATATCCCTGGATAAATTTGGACGCACTATCCAAGTTGAAAAAGGTCAAAGAAGGATAAAACAGGACAATATGAACAGGAACTAGAGAAGTTCTCTTATTTTTTGCTAAAGATTCAATGGACAGAAAGACTAAAACTGTTTCTACTAGCAATCTCTAATAAATAAATTATTTGAGAGGACATTCGAATTAAACTTTGTAGCGTAAGTAGTAACACCTGAAGCATTTCGAGCCATTTCATATACTGGAGAAGCTTCCACGACTGGCATCATCTGCTGAATAAGAGGACCAAGCTGCAGAGAAACAGAGGTAATCTAAGATACAAAAAATCATAGTCTCATTTGGAATCATATAATGAAGGTTTAAATAGGACAGCGTAGGAGAACAATGACAAGAGAATATAACTATTACATTCTAAACCAAACAAAAGATATCACCTGCTCAAAATACGGAACTGCCTCTGTCGCTGATTTGTTGTTAAATGAAATGATAGCATTAACCTTTAAAAGAGAGAGAACATATTTGTCACAGTTGCTTAGAATTAAGACAAAGAAAAGGTTCTCACTCTAATCTTGCTGATTTTACTGATATTGACACTTAAGCTCACAAGTAACCTTAACCTTTGGTATCTTCTCAGAAAAATAACTTCCGGTCAAAACTTGTAGCAGTGCACCATTACTGCATAAAAGTCGACAGTAGTCAGCCTTCAGAACATAGAAAATTCATACGGTTCGAGCAAAAACACACATACAAAGAGAAGTGAACACATTTACTTAAGAAGTTTCCCAACCTGTGACCAACTGAGAAAAGAGGAAGGTCAGCTAAATCTTCAGCCTTGAAATTTGCATTTGGAATTCCTGATGAGACAATCTTGTCCAAACATGAATTGAACCTCTCATAAACCTGCTTAGCAGCTTGTTCATGATCAAATGTAACATTGTACGGCACTGATACTATTAAAAACCCTTCCTTTGCCAGTAACTCCTTGAGGTAACTAAACATCACACAGCCACAAAGGAACTACCAATCAATTCAAGACCATTACAAAAAGCTCATGTACCCAAATCTAAGCAAAACCCATGAAATTAAAGAAAGCCATATCTACAAAGTCAAAACCTTTCTTTATCCTAAGCACTGAAATGATCAATCAAACTAGTCCAATCCCAGTAAACACCAAAACTCAGAATCATCGATAAGACCTATTTGAATCTCCAGTACCTGTAAGTGAGTTCAGGAACAGCACCGACGAAGGCACCTCCCAAGAATTTAACAATGGCACGAGGTTTCTTGAATCTAGGAGGAGGAGGGATGACTAAACAAGTGTCAAGCCTCGTGTAAACCTTATCGTTTCTACTTCGATTGTAACTGCCACTCGCTGTCACAGTGAGAGACACAGCTCGAACTCGTTTGCAGAACAGAGTCGCTGGAATCACTTGAGTACCCAGAAAACTCGAAGTCGCTAAAGCAAACTCCATTGTTGTGGAGAAAGACGAAAGCAAAACGTAAAGGTTCAATTTTTTTTTTTTTTTTTTCTTCTTTAAATTTGGTAATGAATTAGCTTTAGTGAACACAAATGGTTCCACGATAGTGAATACTATTTTTTCATGAACATGTATAACTAAAATTTTGATTATAAATAGTTTAGTTGACTTGTGATGATCATCACATGACTTGTATCTTGAGCTTAGTTGAATCTTTGTGAAGCTTCAACAAATCTTCTGTGAGCTGAACCTTTTTGGGGTCATTCGTTGTAGTTGCAAAATAAACTTTCAACAATTCAAGACACTTCATATTGAGTAAGAAGTGTGTGATGTGTTTCAGCTCGTCTACACTTCCTTGATACTCCATGATTCTGAGGGTATATACTTGGTTATTTGTGGGAATGCGAACTCCTACGAACCGATGTTTTCGCCCAAATGTGTAACGATGCAGGTCCTGAAGTGTTAAGAGGATCGAGAAAACTTTAATTTCATGCCATAGTAAGTAATACATATAGAGTAAGGTTTTGATTTGTACTGAGAGAAGGAGAGTTTTTAGGTTTGGAGAATGCTCTAGTAGAAGTGGCAGAAACACTCTCCAACCTCGTTTTTTACTCGAAAAGACTAAATCGACGAGGTTGTTGAACATTAGTAGTCCACCTTTGCAGCAAGCCGAAAGCACCTGAAAAGATACACAAAGAGAGTGTTTTTCATGTTTCTTTAAGTACCAAAAGGTGATGAGAGACAGAGAGGCCATACATTGAGACACTGACCTCGACAGCAGAGGAAGTCAAATGAAGGGTCTTGACGTTTTGTATTCCATTGATGATATCTGTCACATCCATGTCAAATCGATTGTCCCTGTTAGGGAAACTAAATTCTAGTGTAGCTTTGACAAGTGAATCCAAATTACAATGTGGAGAATGAGGCCTAGCACAATCAGAGTAGTAGAGGTCCACGACACTCGGTGTGTCAAGGGACTTAACGCCAGACGACTCCCGAAAAACATCACCGTCATAGACAACTGAGAGTGTCTTGATTGTTTGGCTGGATATGAAATCTCTACCAATAAGAAACTCAGAATGTATGGTTAACTCGTCAAGTGCAGGGCAAGCAGCGAGTAACACATGAGATAATTGACAATCTTTTAAAATAGATTGAATCAAGGAAGAGAATCTTTAGTGTTGGGAGAGATGCATTCAAAGGAATTCTTGGGATGTATAACTCTTTTCCCAATGACAGATTAACCAGTGTTGTGTTTGTGAATACTATGGATGGGTAATGATCTCGGGGAGACCGTACGGATAGTTGAAGCTCATGGACTCCGTGTTCCAAGGCATTACATATCCAGCGGTCAATGAGATCTCCAAATCTAAATGTTTCCATAAGTTTAAGTGACAATTTGTTTACATGGTTGCCGCCTTGGAAAGCCAAATTATCCAATGATCTGGTCACGAAATCCATGAAATTGTTCCCTCTTTCAATCATTGACGAGTTCCGAGGGTCGTAGTCATCAGGGTCGAGACTTTGCCAGCGGTCGAAGTTGTCAAAGTCGAGACTCTGCCGGAACCAGAACAGAGTCCTCCACCTCTTGGAGAGAACATAGGTTGTCACAGCTTGTTTTGTAGGAAGTAAGGACAAGATTTGGACAAGAAGATCATTAGGAAGATGATCAATCGACGCCATAGACACAGAATCCAACCCTAGTGGCCTAAGTAAAATTTTAGGGATTTTTTCAATGGTGAAGGGCGATGAAAGGTTGCTTCTATGGTACGGGATAATGGATCTCTCTCGGTAGGGCTTCCTTTTGAGTCATCTAGTAATTTCCTTTTTGGTAACGTTTGATAATGAATAGCTTTTAGTGAACTCCATTGTCCAAGATAGTTAATATTTTCATGAACTTGTAAAATTAAAAACACATTTTAAGTTTGGATTCTGGCCACAGAGCTAAATCGATGACAAAGATGGTTCATACAAAACAAAGTAGCAAAGCTGCTTTACACCGTGAGACACACAGAAAGAAGAAAAAGGTCAGAGACAAACGCTTTGTAACAGACTCGAGGGTGTTGGCTGCTGCTGCTGCTTAGTGAAGGCTACGCATGATACCGTGTATGTATCCTCCGGTCATGATAAAAGACATGATTGATACGACTCCCGCAGGAAATATCTTCTTCGATCTCATGTATCGGGTTCCCATCACCCACGTTAATGCACCCGCCATCACTTTTTAAACAACGCAGGTGTTAACAACTTTTTAGCAAATTGTTAACTAAGATAAGGTATGACTACCAGATGTGAGGACATGACACGGAACTACTCTGTTATTATATATGTTTTTACTTACCTACGCCAATGGTTGATGCAAGAACTGGTTTTGTTGGGAGCTGGGTGTACACATAGAGTAGAACAGCAGCTGTCAGTCCACCTGCAAGTAGTGATTTCTGGCTACCACTCTTCAGATAACCCATCAGTCCACCAACTGCATCAAAAGTCAAAACCATGTAACAGTTCATCTGAGTTTGAGCATCAACTCTCTAGGCAAGCATAACATCAGTGTTCTTAAAATACGTTTCAGTCTATCTATGAGTCCATGATAAAATCAGAGTTCAAATTCACCTAATAAGCATACAGATACAGACAGAACTAATCTGGATTGTTAAACTCGTCGCGATCTGAAACAAATTAGTAACATCACCACATAAAAATAGTCTTAAAAGGCATCAACAAGGACAAGGAACTTTTCAATTTCAAACCTAAAGCTATCACAGTCACATCCAGAAACCTTTATTATTGCATTCAAGTTAAGCAGAACTCAAGTAACATCTCCAATCTCTAGCAACTACGTAAAAGCATCAAGTTAAGCAAATACTGCATCAACTTCTTAAAATCATCCAAAATATGGATTCCCCTAAAACACCACAGTTCAAGAATACAAATCAGTTTCTCATCCCCGATAAAAAAAACTGTGATGCTTCTACTATCCCCTGAGAAATCATGGTGGATCTACAAAATCCCAATTTTTTAAAGGTCTAAATGAAGAATCAGGTAAACCCCTAAACCCTAAAAGTTCCAAACAAATGACTAAGTTCTAATTCCTTATACAAATCATGGATTCCACAAAGAAGGAACCAAGTATAAACCCTAGAGGTTCAACAAATAGTAAAATTGAATCTCACCTCCAACAAGAAAAGCGTAACCAAGAGTCAACTTCTGGGACATAGACAAAGGCGTATTCTTCTTTCCATCACTCTCCTCCTCATCACCATCACCTTCGTCGTCATTCCCATCGCCGCCGCCTCCACCACCGCCGCCAAATTTATCACCCCCAATTCCACCACCACCACCACCGTAATCGATCGTAGGCTCAACTTCAACAGCTTTGACTCCTGAACCAACGCAGTTAGCAGTAATCGTCTTCTTCGAGTAAGAGTGAACTACAGCAGTAAGAGGAAGTCGTCGATGACCAGATGCGAACGCTAGAGGATGAAAACCATCGGAATTGAGGAATCTGAGAGTTCGGATCGGTGAAGCAGTTGAGGTATTGAGTAAGAAGAGATTAGGTCTGACGTGAAGGAGAGAGGACTGTGCAGAGGAACTCAAAACCAAATCCGCCATTTTCTTCTTCTTCGCAAGCTTTTTTTCGTTTAACGACTAATTTTAATTTGGTTTCAGAGAAAATCAAAGAAGAACATTAATCAAAATAATGAACCTAAACCGGCTGATTGGTCATGTTTGTAAACCGGTTTTTATTAAGGTCTTTGCAATAGGTAACTTCGGTCCGATTCATTTATGAAATTTATAATTTATTGTACAGTATGATTGGATTAATGGTAAGATTTTGTTTGATTATAAGATAACTACTCCTAGAAGGAACATATAATTGGCCTGAGCCTTTTCCAGAACTAAATTACTTTGTCAATTGACACAAATATAATACAAATATAATGTGAATTATACTATCTCACAGATGATATATATCCAAAATGGCACAATATTTGCCATACATTATGATGTTTTCCGAAAAAAATGTTGAGCGTGCATTTGGTATTCCAATTTCGTAAAAAACATAAAATATATGTTACACTTGTTAACAAGTCGTGTAAGTATAAATAGACATGTATATGTGGATATAGGTAATGTATAAATTAACTTTTTAAGCTTTTTG
This sequence comes from Capsella rubella, assembly GCF_000375325.1. Lineage (NCBI taxonomy): Eukaryota > Viridiplantae > Streptophyta > Magnoliopsida > Brassicales > Brassicaceae > Capsella > Capsella rubella. Next base: position 5,484,017 of record NW_006238919.1, on the reverse strand, counting down.
TTTGCAGGGAATTAAATACAAAAGAAGGACATGTCCATGTGGATGGGGTTAAGATTATAAGTATTTCAAACACCGTAAAATTAACCATTGTTTTTTTCCTTAACGATTTCAAATTTCTGATTTAATCTATCTCTCACTCACTCCATTGTTGCAATTTAGATATATTTCTCTTCAATCGCATTTGATTTTCGTTGTGATATTGTTTATTTCTATGTAAACTGCATTATCAAAAGATTATGTTGACAAAGTTCGAGACCAAGAGTAAGAGAGTTAAGGGTCTAAGCACAAATTAAAGACGAAAAAGAATACAGAAACAATATGAGGGAGAAAAGTAGGAGAGAGGGTGTTTGTTTTAGTTACTACTTAGATTACTTAGATTACTTAGACTACTTAGAGCAACTTTAACGGGCTATCCGTTCGGGCCTTATTGCAATTTTTAATTGGATTATAATCCAAACAATTGTTTTGTAAGACCCATCCGTATGCTGGGTAAGACTCTTTTCTGGGCGAGTCTTATGCCACGTGTCCGCGTCTGATTCGTTACAATATTGGGGTAAAGAAAACGTTTTTTCTTTTGTCGAAAAAAACAAAATCCCCAAATCATCTTCTTCTTCTTCTCTCTCGTTTGTTTTCGTTTCGAAATCCGTCGATTAGGTCATTTTTTTTGTTTATCTTCTGGTGTTAATGGTGCTTGATTTTGATCGCTGCTTGTTGAATCAGATCGCTTTTGTTTGATTTTTGCGTTTCTTTTTCCTTTCTTTCTTGTCTGTTTCGTTTTGAGCGCTGGGAACTTGGATTGTTCTTCGCTGATTGATGATCAATCTATTGATTTAGTTGTTTTGTTTTGGATTAGTATTATCCGATTTTTCGATTCTATTTGGGGTATTCCGATTTGATAGCTTAGTACATGTTACAGTAGTTGGGTGATTCGAGTGTTTGATTTGTGTAAATCAAGAAATCGAGGATGGATCTGTGATCTTCGTGTATCTCTGATACATTCAGCCTCTCACGTTGTTAGATTGTTGCTTAAGATGGTTATAGGGTTGCATTAGAACAGTGAATAATCGTGGATTGGAGAATAATCATTATGATATTTCTAGAAGTTTCTTATGTTTTATATGATTGGATTCGAATGGAACTTATAAGGATTTGTTGTTTCTATGTCCTCTGGTGGTTAATTTGTTCATTAGTGAGAAGAATTTATATGGCCTGTTTTGAGTTTGGTATATGATTGAATGACTCTCCTTTTGTTTGCAAGTTTTAGTGGACATTCGATATGGTTGATAACAAGGATGAAGGAAGCGCCAAGGGCTATGCTTTCCCTCTCAGGAACCCTAATGTTACCCTGAATGAGAGAAATT
>NW_006238919.1:5446078-5482556 GCF_000375325.1 Capsella rubella | reverse complement strand
CACTCACCGCCAAGCTGCTGCTCATCCTTGGAATGACTTGGAGATTGGTACGTTAATCTTGTGATACATGAAATCTTGTAACATGTATCCTTGTCTTTATAGCCGTGTGATGTGAGTCAAAGCCATTCATGTCGCTGTGATCAATCATGTTTGTGTGGATGACTAAACGTTCATTCTTTGATGTGAGTGTTTGTTTATTGAATCTTTCTAGTGTCATCAAATCATGTAAACAGACTGATCGAGTTACTTCTCATGGCAGGAGTATAACTATGGAGAAGAGTTTGTTCTTCTAGTTACTTTTGCTAAGAACGCTTCCACCAAGAACATCAAAGATGCAATTGATTCTTTTGCACAGCTAGCTTCATCTCTTCCATCATTAATTGTCCAGTCCACACAAGGTACCTATGAAAAATGAAGAGGATCTTGTAGTCGAGGCAAAAGATAAATGTTGTGGCAAAAGAAATGCTTGATAAGAACATGTTTATATTTGGAGCTACTTATATTTGATAAGAAAATCTTAAATTTTTTTTTGTGAAGGTTTATAAACTTTTTGTTCATTTCATAAAATGTTTTGTATTTCATTTTTATGTTTGAATCTTTATAAGTTTCTGTTTTTAATTTATATGTTCCTATCTTTTATGTTTCTAATTTTTATCGAAATTTTTAAATATATGTTATAAATAATATTTACTTGTATTATCTTTTTCTTTTTACTTTCTAATATGTTTTATGTTAATTTATATAAGTTTTCAATTTTTAAATTATTCAATTAGTTTTAAATATTATTAATATGTTTAACAATATTTTATTATTATAAATACAAAAACCTAAAAGTTCAACCAATACTTGCCTATTTTTGTTTGGTTCTTAAAACACACTATTACATTATTAATATACTATAATTACCCTAAGATGCAACCTTGGGGTTATCCCTTTGCTCATGCTCTTACAATGGTTACTTTTTAAGCTGTTGAATAATTCAACTGTTGAATCACTACAATGGTATGTTGAAAAAAAAATGACATCGCCACAACATAGTTGAAAACTTTGAACACTGTTGAAAGCAAAAAAAAGTGGGTCTCACAGCGCCACATGGTAGATAATGAATGGATATGTTTTTTAGTTATATAATAATATTGGGAAAATTCCATAAAAATTCCCCATCTAATTTTAATTTGGAAGCTTAATACCCAATGTTATTTGATTGGAAATAACATGCATGGTTTATTAAATTTTGGTCTATTAATACATTAAATATATAAAAATTGTCGAATCGAATAAACCGTTTAATTGGATTGACGGAATCACTAAACCGAGGTTGACGAAATTACTAATCCTTAAACACACGGGTAATTTGGGGTTATCCAAAGACTGCATTGTCCTTCGCTATTATCCCAAATCGAATTGGGATCGATAAACCCTAAGTTTAGTGTAATTCCATTAACCCCAGTTTAGTGATTCCGTCAATCCGTTTACCGTTTGTTAAGCGGTTTCTTCGATTCGACAATTTCTATATACTTGATGTATTAATAGACAACAAATTAATAAACCATGCATTTTGTTTCCAACTAAATAACATTGGGTATTAAAATTCCAAATTAAAATTAGATGGGAAATTTTTATGGAATTTTCCCATTTAGATAAGGACATGTGTTCTGTTTTTATTGGATGCTGCTATTTTAGATATTTCTTATCCAACCCTATTATTTGAGATCAATTACAACATATAATATTTACTTTTTTATACTAAAATTCATCATTTTTCATACTCAATAAAAAAGAGACTTGTTTCACATGATTCAGACACACACAAAAAAACTATCTTTTCTTACTATATTTTTACTATCACACTTCATAAACACATGTTTATTTCCTTACCCTCTTTTAAAATAGAAACAAGAAAAATAAAAAAATAATTTTATAAATAATTTAATATTTACTTATTTTGATGATATTAACAGTGATTCATAATATGTAATCTCAAAACACATAAACATAAATCAAATGAAAAATATGAAATAGAAATGGTGGGGTAGGTGTTGTAAGTTTATTAAACAAAACCATTGTAAAGTATAAAAATTATGTAGGTGTTGAATTATGATGTGGAAGAGAGAGAAGATCATGTGGAGTGTTAAAAGTAAAAAGTTGGGTGTTGTAAACACCAAACCAATGTGGATAGTCCAATGGGGGTGTTGAAAAAATTCAACATGTTGAAAAAAAACAAATGGGACCATCGACGCCACATGTTATGCATTTATTGGTTGCACAATTTTTTTTATATTTTTATTTTTCTCCTAATAATTTAAAGTCAATTATTTTAATCTAAATAAATTTATTAATTTTAACTTTTTATATCAAAGATCATCATTTTTTATACTTTATAAATAGAAACTTGTTTCATTCAATTTGTACATAGAAAAGAAAAACGTATTTTATGGTAAAATGTTATTGGGAAAAATGTTATTTCAATCTCGAACTTACAAATTTTGGCCATTTTAATCCTCGATTTTCACTGTGGCCATTAAAATCATAGACTTCTCGTTGACGTTATTTTAAAATCACCATCTTCTGTTGATTGAAACAGATTGAACATGTCGTCAAATTAAATTCTCTAACAGAGGAGTTAACAACCGTTTAGGATCGTTAATCGTTTTCTATTGAGTCGAAAAATGAGAATCACAAGGGCAAGCGACGTCGTGCTGCCTTAAACAAAATGTCTAAACCCCCAAATCGACGTCGTTTGTCAATGCTCAATTTGTCTCAGTCAACGAAAAATCTATGATTTTAATGGCCATAGTGGAAGTCGAGTATTAAAATGGCCAAAATTTGTAAGTTCAGGATTTAAATAACATTTTTCCCAAATGGTAAAAGTGTAGAGTTTTGAATTTTATTAAACAAAACCATTGTAGAATGCAAAAGCTGAGTGGGTGTTGAATTATCATGTGGACGAAAGAGAAACTGATGTGGAAGAGAGATGAGATGATGTAGAGGGTGTTAAATGATAAAACCATTGTTGATAGTCTTAGAGCATCATTATCGTTGTATTCGTTCGGGCCTTCGGGCATTATTAATAGCCCAGATAATAAAAACAGTTTATTATTAAGCTCCATCCGCTTCTTCTCGAACAAGCGTTGGACTTCGATTCTTAGGCCACGTGGCGCGCTGGAAGAGGGTAAAATTAATGATTTTTGTAAACGTTTATTATTTTCTCTTTTGTCAAAAGAACGAAAAATCCCCAAATCGTTTTTTTTCCTCTTTCGAACCCTAGTTTCAGAGAGCATGTCAACGATTTGTATGTTTTCTCGGTATGATCTTTTGTTTGGGAGTCCCTTCTGAGGAGAATGTTGGTGATGTTTGTATGTTTTCTACAGGATTTGTATGTTTTCTCGGCATTAAGGTTTGATAGAGGATTTGTATGTTTTCTCGGTATGATCTTTTGTTTGGGAGTCCCTTCTGAGTTGTATTTCCAACTCGATGTAGGTTTACTGAGTTAACTTATAAGAAATATATGTTTAAGAAAGGATATGATAACCTTAATGCATTTGATAATTGTGTTTAGATGATCCTTAACTATTTTTTGTTTTCTTTGTTTGTGAGGATCGAAGTTTAGGATAGCCTGGATAACTCAAGCGGATTCATACAGCACATTTGACTCCTTCCTTAGAGGTATGTGACTCAATCGTTTTAGTTCATAGGTAATGTATTTCATGATCTTGAATGCGAGCTTGATGAACTGTAAAAGAGTTGTGAACTGAAGTATGTATTGAAGTATGGTGTCTTGGGATAAATTGTTGTTGTATATTGATCTGAATCCTTAGGTCAGATATCTGAACTTTGTTTATTATTGCTTTCAAGTAAACCGTCTGTGGAGCATTCTGAGCTTTGTTTATATAATAGCTTTCAACCCTGAAAGTGAACTATGCTTGCATAAATTGTCTTATATATAGAAGATCCATCTGATTGGTTGGTTAGTGAACTAAGAAATTGTCTTATATATATTGTTCTGACATAAGTAATTGCCTTTATAGTTTAGAATTAATCTAGTTACAAGAAAATAAAAATTTACACTCAAAACTTAACTATATTCTTTTTTCTTCACTGTAAAGAATTAGAAACCATTGTTAATGGTTGAGCACTATTTCCATAATGATATTTGAATGGTGATTTGATTGAAGTAGGTAATTCATTGTTTTAACTTTTCTGTAATAACTCTACAAAGGCTCGTTATGAACTTTGTTGTAATTAACTCCTTCCATCTACCTTCTGAAGCTCAGAGATTTGATCCTCTCTTTCTTATCTCTCTTGAATCATCTCTCCTAAACATCTCTCCAATATCATTTCACCTTCTGTTTTCCTTTTTCTTTAAACCAATCTTTCATCCTTCTGTTTTGCTTCTTCTTTAATCCTTCTGTTTTGATTCTTCTTTCACCTTCTGTTTTCCTTCTTCTTTCACCTTCTGTTTTGCTTCGACTTTGAGACATCTGTTTTGCTACTTCTTTCAACCTTTCTTTTTGCTTCTTCTTTTCATCCTTCTGTTTTGCTTCTTCTTTGACCTTCTGTTTTGCTTCTTCTTTGACCTTCTCTTTTGCTTCGACTTTGAGACATTTGTTTTGCTACTTCTTTCAACCTTTATTTTTGCTTCTTTTTAAACCAAACTTTCACAATGGATTCAAACAATCCGTATGGGGGTTCACCTGGATACTTTAGCTTAAACAATTTTCCTTATGAAAACTTCTCCCAAAATGTCAACTTTGGGTCTACTCCTCCCACCCAATTCCAACCTTTTAGCCAACAACCATCTCAAGGAAGCCAAAATCCTTCTCTTAACCAAAACCCTTCTCCTAGCCAAAACCCTTCTCAAACCACCCCAAATGCGTCTAGGGAGAGACGGCAGTGGAACACTTCTAATGATCTAGTGTTGATCAGTGGGTGGCTTAACACATCAAACGATGTGATTGTGGGCAATGACCAAAGGTCAGGCACCTTTTGGAAAAGGATTTCTGACTATTATGGAGCTAGTGAACATGTGTTGAATGGTGCAGAACCAAGACGGCCTGATCATTGCAAGCAAAGATGGGGAAGAATAAACAAAGAGGTCAGCCACTTATGTGGAGCTTATGGTACTGCTGAGGGGGGGAAATCAAGTGGCATGAATGATGTAGACGTTCTCAAGAATGCTCATACAATCTACATGTCACTTTACAAGAAAAAGTTTAGGCTTGAGCATGCATGGGTGGAGTTGAGACAGGAACATAAATGGTGTAGTCTAGGTGTCATGAACCCTAGTAGCAACACATCAAGCAAGAGAATGAGAAGTGAGGATGCTCCACCATCTTCTGGTTCAGTTGCAAATGAGCCAGAGAGCAGGGCTGAAGGTGTTAAGGCAATGAAAGGTAAAAGGTTTAGGGGAAAAGATAAAGCTGCACCTTCGAAAGACTATCCTCAGCTGTGGGAGAACAAACAAAAAGATAATGAGGCCAAGAAGGAACTCCAGAAGATGTCAATTCTTGACACTCTTTTAGCCAAGACCCAGCCATTGGATGAAGATGAACTTGCTCTGATGAACAACTTCATGGCTGAGCTTTTCTACGTAGCTAACATGTCTAACATGTCTAAGTCTAAGTATTATCAGTTGTCTGTGTACTGTTCTTGTTTAATAGCTATTCTAAGTATCTTCTGTGTAATGAATCAGATGTTGTGTTTATGTCTTTAATGAATATGTTGTGAAATATGTGTAATGAATCAGTTGTGTTTTTTGTGTAATGAATAATTGTGTTACTTCTGTGTAATGAATCAGATGTATCTTCAGTTTAATGAATCATACAAGTTTTATGTGTATTGAGTAATGACTCAGGTGAGCTATCTTTGTAATGATGGTGTTTTAGAAATTCTTGACAATCGGTAAACCAATTGTGATACCAGTGTTTCAAATGATGTTGTTTGTGATATACGGATCTGATCTCATGTTTCTTGTCTCAATTCATAACTCTTATCTGATGTATGATGATATGTGTTTTGATAGTATTGTATCTTCTGTGTAATGAATCAGTTGTGTTTTGTTTTTAATGAATCTGTTGTGAAATATGTGTAATAAATCAGTTGTGTTTTTTGTGTAATGAATTAGATGTATCTTCTGTTTAATGAATCAGACAAGTTTTATGTTTATTGTCCAAGTTGTGTAATGACTCTGTTGTGCTATCTGATATGTGTTTGGATAGTATTGTATTAGTTGTATGAATCAAAATGAGATCCGAGAAGGTGATAATTATCTTGTGTATTGAACTGTATTGCTAAGTCATTCTGTTTTGGTAAGTCACTATGTATTGCTAAGTCATTCTGTTTTGGTAAGTCACTCTGTATTGTTAAGTCATTATAGCTTACTGATTGTGTATTGCCTAGTGAATGTGAATTGGTGGTTTAATATGGTTGGTTTCTGGAATCATGTCTGCTTGGTTTAATCTTGTTGGTTTCTGGTCATCTTCCTGTCTACTTGATTTGAACTTGTTGGTTTCTGGAATCATGTCTGCTTGGTTTAATCTTGTTGGTTTCTGGTCATCTTCCTGTCTACTTGACTTGAACTTGTTGGTTTCTGGTATCATGTCTGCTTGGTTTAATCTTGTTGGTTTCTGGTAATCTTCCTGTCTACTTGGATGAAGATGAATGATGTTGTTTTACAAATTCTTTATAATGATGTTGTTTTACAAATTCTTGAAATCGGTTTTACAAATGTGATACTAGTGTTTCATATGATGCTGTTTGTGATACACGGATCTGATATGATGTTTCTTGTCTCAATTCATAACTATTATCTGATGTATGATGATATGTGTATGAGTTGTATGAATAAAAATGAGATCTGAGAAGGTGATAAGATGTTTACTTCATAATTGGTATAGACATTTATGGTTGATGTTCATATCTTCATTCTTACTTCTGTTAGTTTGTGTTCAGGTGAAGCAATCAATGGGGCAAGATTATTCTTACTCTTGGGATTCATCAGACGAGCAAAGTCACCACAACACAGAGGACACTGTAGAAATGGAGACTGAAGCATACATCTTGATGGATGAAGGTCATAGTGCATATAACATGGTGGATAGAACTGAACCAGAGATTGAGGTTGGCTTCCCCAACCTCTGTTATTGTGGTGGGCAGCCTCTACTGAAGACATCTTACACCCGAAATGATCCGGGGAGAAAGTATGTGTCTGTTTCTGATTTATGTTTCTAATTACATCTTACTTATGAGAGTTTCCAATAAATGAATGGTTTTGTGTTTCCCAGGTACTTCACTTGCGAGAATGTTGGTGATGGAGATATGCATCTCCAAAGTGGTGGGATGTGGCTGTGATGGAAGAGATGACTGAAAGGGCCAGCAGTGGACCTTAAAGAGATGAGAGAACAAGAGAGTAAAAGTGAGGAGAATGTTGTTAAGCTTCAGAAGCTAGTAGAGAAGTTGGGAGATGAGGCAGAGGAGTAGAGTAACATTAAGAATGGTTCTTGGTGTCAGCTTTTGTGTTTTGTCCCTTTTGATTTCAATGGTTTGTTTAAGTAGGATGTGAATTGTATTCTGGCAAAGAATTTTGAGACTTGTTTGATGCTCCCTTGTACTATAGATGGTAAGAACAGTTTTGTTGCAATGAATCGATAGTTATCACTTTATGAGTCACATGAATTTGTATTCTTCTGATAATTGAAAGTGAAGGAATCGATTATTGCAACTTTATGTGACTGTATATTTTTGTTCTTTCTTTGTTCACATGATTTACTAGTCCACTACATGGCCGAGTAACGAATCACATGTGTTTGTATGTTTCTGTCATGACATTCCTATATAATACGGGAATATTTTCAACACTTAATACAACACAATCTATTATCATTTTCTTATGGTCTACTCTCTCTCATTTCCTTTCTACTCTCTCTACTTTTTTAAAAAAATCAATTCAAGCCACAAACACAATCTATACTTTTTATATCGTTCTCTTCTCGTTCGTCCTCATCGACATTATATACTTTTTATAAACTTCTTCTTTACTATTTATTATGGCTTCCTCGTCAAACAATTTTCATTATCATTATAACTCTAATAATGATGATGATTTTGACAAATATTATCAAGACCTATTTGATAATCAAGTAGATGCGACATTGGAAGATATACCGCCGGAAAGAAAAAAACGGACGTATATCGAAAGAAATCGGGAAGAAGGCCACAAACGTTTGTGGAACGATTATTTTTCTGATAATCCTACTTACCCGGATAGGCTATTTCGAAGACGGTTTCGAATGAACAAACCATTGTTCCTCCGTATTGCCAATCGTCTCTCAGCAGAAGTTGAATATTTTCAACCAAAAAAAGATGCAACATTCCGAAATGGTATATCACCCCTCTAAAAATGTACTGCAGCAATTTGACTTTTAGCATACGAGGGTGGGGCAGACACTGTTGACGAATATATACGTCTTGGTCAAACCACGGCTCGTAAGTGTTTGAAAATTTTTGTCGTCGGAATTGTTGACTTGTTTGGCGATGAATACCTAAGGCGCCCTACAGAAGAAGATCTCGAAAGGCTACTTTATATTGGAGAACAACAGGGTTTTCCAGGGATGGTAGAGAGCATTGATTGTATGCATTGGGGGTGGAAAAATTGTCCAACCGCATGGAAAGGTATGTATTCTCGAGGAACCGGAAAGCCAACTATTGTTTTGGAGGCGGTTGCTTCACAAGATCTCTGGATATGGCACGCGTTTTTTGGAGCACCAGGTACTTGTAATGATTTAAATGTTCTTGATCAATCACCAGTATTTAATGACATTATACAAGGTCAAGCCCCTCAAGCAAACTACTATGTCAACGGAAGGGAGTATAACATGACTTACTATCTTACGGATGGTATTTATCCCGACTGGGCGACATTTATTCAATCCATCCGACTACCACAAACCCCGAAACATTATTTGTTTGCAAAACTTCAAGAATCTGCACGGAAAGATGTTGAGCGTGCATTTGGAGTCCTTCAAGCAAGATTCGCCATGGTTAAGAATCCATGTCTTCTCTGGGAAAAAGGAAAAATCGCTTATATTATCAGAGCATGTCTCATACTTCATAATATGATTGTTGAAGATGATCGACATTCATACACTCTCTTTGACGACCAAGAATTCGAAGAAGATGCCCCGGATATAACGTTTTCGAACAATAATGCTACAAATCTCGACGGTATAGGTGTTCGTCGCAGAAGAATATGTGATAAACAAGCACATCACCAATTAAAAGAGGATTTGATTGAGAATATATGGACGAAATTTGGACATCTTCCAAATGATTAAAAACGTTTATAAATTTTTTATCATCTGCATAAAATGTTAAGTGCTTTCATTTCTATTTTTGTATCTTTTTAAGTTTATGTTTTTAATTTTTAAGTTTGTATCTTTGATGTTTCTAATTTGTATCTTTTTTTTGTTATATATTTTTCTTTTTAATAATTATTAAATTAATTAATAAAATTATTAATAAGTTTTACATTATTTTATTATTATAAATTTAAGAACCTACAGGTTCAACCAATAACTATCTAATTTTGTTTGGTTCTTAAAATTAACTATTACATTATTAATATATTAAACATCCACTAAGATGCATCTTTGGGGTTATGCCCATAATGATGCTCTTACAATGGGGGTGTTGAATAAAAATTCAACAGTTGAACCCATACAATGGGGATGTTGAATAGGCTATTGAATCTATGTGGATTAAACGGTGTTGAAAACATTCAACATGTTAAAAAAAACAAGTGAGACCATCGACGCCACATGTTATGCATTTATTGGTTGCACAAGTTTTTGATATTTTTATTTTTCTCCTAATAATTTAAAGTCAATTACTTTAAACTAAATAAATTTATTAATTTTAACTTTATATATCAAAAATCATCATTTTTATACTCTATAGATAGAAACTTGTTTCATTTAATTTGGACATAGAAAAGAAAAACGTATTTAATGGTAAACTGTTAATAGTGTAGAGTGTTGAATTTTACCATTGTAGTATATAAAAGTTGAGTGGGTGTTGAATTATCATGTGGATGAAAGAGAAACTGATGTGGAAGAGATATGAGATGATGTGGAGGATGTTGAATGATAAAACCATTGTTGATAGTCAGAGCCGTCGCTAAAACTTAAGGGTCTACAAGCTGAATTTTTTTTTGGGCCACGTTATTAAAAATAAAAAGTGGAAAAAAACTAATATAAAACCAATTGTATATGTAGTCTTATAGGTTTGAACCTTGGAAAAGACAAATGCAACATTAATACTTAACCACTAGACTACGAGAACTTTGTAAAATTTAGGGTCAAAAAATGTATATAATTTTGAGGGCCACAATCTTAAGTTTCACCACCTTGGCTTCAGAGCCGGCTCTGTTGATAGTCTTACAATGACAAATTAGATATTAAAAGAAAATTAAGTAAGCCATTTTCGCATAATATTTTCCAAAAAAGCAAAGTGACTTTCCTTGGTATTACTTTTTAAAAAGTGACAAATTGTGCTATTATCTCTAAAAATCATGTCACCCTCGTCGTTTCAGCAGGTTTGTTTTTGGTGTGTTATGTTGGGTCTTGATTGGATTGTTTTTCGTTTAGTGGGCTTGTGGCTGGTAAACGCTTTTTAAATCTTTATTTTTATTGAAAATTTAAAGTAAAAAAATATATATATATATAGGGATTATTATACTCTATACCACTTTTATGTGGAAAAAAATTAAAAATGCCAGTTTGCTCTCGATCTTATTGGGAGTGCCATATCCAAAGAAAAAGTGAGGGAAGAATTGACCAAACTATCCTCTGGAAGAGAGAGCTAATTTTCGTGGGTTGTTTTAAAAAAATGAACCGATGGGACACTTTTTGGGCAGAACAGTGAGCACTAATTGGAGAGAGTAACATCTATTATCCAAAGGACAATCAATTTAGTGGGTGTTAAGATAATAAAGTAGATTTGAATTGCTAACAATGGAGGACAAGTGTGAGAGATGTTTTTTGGAAGTGTATGTTGTCTACATAGATCCGAATCAAGTCCATCGGATCTGGTCCACTAGTGTCATATGGAAGTGTATGTTGTCCATGGGATCGCATCTGGTCCATGGGATATATTACATCTAGTCCACGGGACATATTACAGACATCGCATCTGGTCCATAGGATCTAGTCCACGGGATATGGTTTACCGAATCTAATCCATTAGATCTGGTCCACTAGTGTCATCTGCTATGTTGTCTACATAGATCCTAAATAACAAATTTTGTCCATCAATAGATAGAAAATGGAAAGGACAAACGGTAGAGCTTCCAACAAAAATATAAATTGTCTGTATAGTTTACCTGGGCTGAGGAAGGTTGTCTACTGGACTAACTGATGGACATTTTTGTTCTGTAGATCCGATGGACAATCTGTAAAATGAATGTTAGAGGACAAGTTTAATTGGTGGACAGAAAAGAAGTGAGATCTGGTCTACTGAAAATAACTTATCCTTGTGTTGTTTGGAAAAAAAAAATCAATCGATGTTGAATAGAAACGAACAGTCACCTTGGGAGAAAGTGAAGCTTTATGTCTTTTCATTCAGCAGTATCAAAGTAAAAAATGAATTGAGTGAGAAGGGTAAAATCGTCTTCTCGTCATGGATGTGTGGCAAGAGGGAGAATGAATGGAAAAAAATGGCACTCCCCAAAATTTTATTTACTGTACATGTCATTCTGGGCAATTTTCTCTATATATAACATAGAAAAAAAGTTTTTTCTCTTCATGTTAAAAACCATTGGTTTTTAATTCTAAAACTGAAGGCAACGGAAAAAAAATTGACACAATGATATTTAAATTTTGCATTTTATATTAATAGACCTTATTGGGCATTCTCTATAAAATCTCCATCTAATCTATAGCATTTTTTTGCTTTTGCGCTTGTGTATTTTGCCAATTAAAAATAAAATCTTAAAAAAATGCTGAACCGGTCGATTGAAATAAGTAAATGAAGAATCAACGGTCAATCCATGTTTAATAATAGCCGTTAAGCAAACCCGTAATATCTTAAGAGAAAATTGTTGGCTTGCCCTGAACAGTAACAAAACTTCTAAATAATGCCATTTAAAGAAATCTCTTCTCCCGCCTGCCACAAGAGCTTTGTAAAAAGACCAACTTACCCCATTATCTATCTCTTCTTTTTCATCTTCATCTTCATCTTTTTTTTCTTATTCCAACAACACACAGTACCGACGGACGAGATCCGACGGACGAACTCCGACGGACCAGATCCGGCGGACCATAGCTAATTCCGGTGAACTATAACAAGCTCCGTAGACAAGTTTTGGCAGACCAGATGCGACGGACCAGTTCTGACAGAGCATAACTCCAGCAAACGAGTTCCGGCAGACCACAATCAGTTCCGGCAGACCACAGTCCGGCGGACAAATTCATGGGGACCAGATCCGGCAAACCAGTTCCGACAGACGATATCCGATGGACCAGATCTGATGAACCCGAATCGGTATACCAAACTTGTCTATACTACAGTTCTCTTGAAACCACAAATAATTGAGTAGAAGATGAAACAAGTGATGCATCTATGGAAGTATCCATCAACGATCTATCTAGGTGTACACTTTGGATCACACATTTGTGCGTAGATGAACTAGATCCGGTGAACTAGATCCGGTGAACCAGATCTGATGTCTGTAATATGTCCATTTTTGTTTCCTAATTTGTTGTCCATCATACGTGTAGAGTAAAGTATATCTAGTTTTTCATAAACGAACTTGTCCACAATACATATGTTAGATGAATAGAAAAGAAATTGTCCATAATCGAGTGTGAACAAAAATCAAAAAATGTCGACAAAATTTTTTTTGTCTATTGATTAATGTCCGTAAAAGTCAGCTTTTTTTGTCTTCCTTCTTTCCTATTTTTGCAAAACTCACTCAACACTCACTCAACAATACTGAGGGTAAAATCGTCCAAATTTCCCTCTTTGTGGCACATTTTGAAAGACATTATTGATAATGGCATTTCCACAATTTTGAGTTTCCAAAGTGGCATAATACATAAAATTCCCATATCTTAAGACGCTCCGAAATATATACTTTTGTCACAAAACAAAAAATCACTTTTTTTTTCTCTCTTCTTCCAAATTTTTTTTTTTTTCTCTCTTCTTGTTTTTTCCAAGTGAAGAAGAATGCTTCGAAGAACTAGGGGAAGGAGATTCATGTTAAGTAATCTTAAAGATAAGTAAGTATTTCAATTCCTCTATATCGCGAATCTATTAATTTAGGATTTACATAAGTTTTTGTGTAATTGTTCTTATATATGTTTGTATTGATCTAGGGTTTCCTGATTTTGTACAATGGCATGGGTTTGATTTGGTTTGGTTTCTTCCTTTGAATCCTCTCTTTGTGTTTTTTTTTTAAAAAAATTTAGGGTTTTTGGATTTACTAAATTGTTCTTGTGTTGTACAGATCTGTTTGGTTTGATTTGGCGTGAAACTAATACAATCGAATGGGTTCCTTCTCTGTTATTGTGATATGATTTGGTTACTTCCTCTGATCCTCCCTTCGTGTTTATTTTTTTTGGGTTTTTGAACTTAGTAATCGTTCTTGTGTTGTGTTTTACATATCTAGGGTTTTTTTTCTGTTTGGTTTGATTCAGCCTAAACTATTAGGGTTCCTTAATCCCTCCTTGTCTCCGCTTCATCAAGGTATCTCTCTGTCTTAACCGTTTATATTGTGTTTTTGGTTTTGTGAGTTTTTAAACAATCTTCATCAATGTTTTTGTTTGATTTAAGCAATTGACTTTGGTGTCATTGTGATGTTTGGAATCAAGATTGTTTTTGTTTTTGGTTTTGGTTTTGTTTTCTTGATCCAACATTAAAAATATTATTCACTTTGATAAGAATCCAGATCCTTTTTTTGGTTTTGGTTACTTGATATGCAGATTCTTAGTTTTGGAGCTTTTAAATTTTGATGTTTTTGTGTTCTTTCAAAACCCAAAAAAGATCAAGGGCAGATACTAATCTAATAGTGTTTTGTCAGATTCTATATTGGGGACATTGTCAACTGTTGGCTTGGTAGTGCATGTTGGGAATTGGAAATGAGGTTGCGATTTGTTGGATGATCCTACGACTTTATAAGTCTTAAGAGAAAAACATTGGAAGGGAATTGTTGGCTTGGTAGTGCATGCTTGTTGGGGAAAATTATAAGATAAAGAGTCAAATGACTTGAATGGGAATGAGCTAAGAAAAAAGACATGTACAAGAACTAAAGTGTTCTAATATTTTGGTACCCTTGGCTTGGAAAATCATAATGGGAAAGAGCCTTAAGACATTGGAAGGAAACTGTTGGCTTGATAGTGCATGCATGGGTGGGGAAATTTATAAGACAAAGAGTCAAATGACTTTGAATGGGAAATCATAATGGGAAAAAGCCTTTAAGACATTAAGACAAAAGACATTGGAAGGGAACTGTTGGCTTGGTAGTGCATGCATGTTGGAAAAAACTGTAAGATAAAGAGTCAAATGACTTTGATTGGGAATGGGCTAAAACAAAAAACATACAAGAACCAAAGTGTTCTAACATTTTGGTACCCTCGGCTTGGAAAATCATAATGGGAAAAACCTTAAGACATAACAAAAGACATACAAAAACCAAAGTGTTCTAATAGTTTGGTACCCCCAGCTTGCAAAATCATAATGGGAAAGAGCCTTAAGACATTAAGACAAAAGACATTGGAAGGGAACTGTTGGCTAGGTAGTGCATGCATGTTGGAAAAAAACTATAAGATAAAGAGTCAAATGACTCTAAAGGGGAATGAGCTAAGACAAAAGAAATACAAGAACCAAAGTGTTCTAACAGTTTGGTACCCTTGGCTTGGAAAATCATAATGGGAAAGAGCCTTAAGACATAAGACAAAGACGTTGGAAGGAACATGTTGGCTTGGTATAGTGCAGGCATGGTGGGAAAAATATTAAGACAAAAGACATACAAGCTCCAAAGTGTTCTAACAAGGTACCCTCGCTTGCAAAATCATAATGGGAATGAGCCTTAAGACATAAGACAAAAGACATTGGAAGGGAACTGTTGGCTAGGTAGTGCATGCATGTTGGGAAAAGTTATAAGATTAAGAGTCAAATTACTTTGAATGTGAAAGAGCTTTAAGACAAAAGACATACAAGAACCAAAGAGTTCTTAAAGCTTGGTACCCTCGACTTGCAAAATCATAATGGGAATGAGCCTGAAGACAAAAGACATTGGATGGGAACTATTGGCTTGGTAGTGCATGCATCTTAGCAAAAATTACAAGGTAAAGAGTCAAATGACTTTGAATGGGAAAGTGCTTTAAGACAAAACACATACAAGAAATAAAGAGTTCTCACAGTTTGGTACCCTCGGCTTGGAAAATCAATAATGGGAATGAGCCTTAAGACAAAAGACATAAAAGAGCCAAGGGTTCTCAAAGAGAGGCTTAGAAGAATCATAAGACAGAAGGTAAAAGATATGGTGGTGCATGCAAAGTAGAGTAAATAAGATCAGTTATAATTTGTTGGATGGTAAAAACGACCAGCAGAGTAAAAAATGGCTCAGAACGAGACATAAGGAGTCAAAAGACTATGGAAGGGAATGAAATTTAAGACAAAGAGAGAATAGAACCAAAGAGTTCTAAAAGAGGGGCTTAGAAAAATCATAAGCTTAAAGGTAAAAGACTTTGGATGGGTAGTGCATGCAAACTAAAGTAAAGAAGATCATTTGCGATTTGTTGGATGCTAAAAACGACCAGCAGAGTAAAGAAGTCTCGAAACCAAACAGTGAACTCAGAACTTATAGACCAACGACTTTAAAAAGTTGTAAGACAAAGAGACTTGACAAAGAATATGTAGCAGACTTGAGACCAAATAATATATACGAATGAGAGATTTACGTACAATGAAGACTAACAAACTCTGTTTTTTTTTTTTGCAGGTATATGCTTATGTTAAGACTTTGACTAGAGTTCAAGTAGCAAACTTCTTTGACAGATATATTTTTCAAACTTTTTTGTTTTTGTTTTTAATGCGCTTTTCAAACTTGTTAGTAATTAGTTCATACTATCATGTAATCACAAGTAATTTGTTTGTCTTAGTGTTTTTGTATCATCAGGTCTCTTACTCTATATACTATGGAGGAATCTTAGAGTCTCTTGTAGATATTTATTTTGGCATAAGTGCAACTTCTATAGAATTATGATTGTTGTTTCCTTGAATCTTGAAAGTATTTGTTTTGTGTTCTGCTCTAAATTTTTGTCAATTGTTTTAAACATTCTATAATTTTACTTTGGTTCTTTAAACATTACAATATGTGTCTTTGGTAGCATTTTATGAAATAGATGCATCTTGGGATTGCATATACTTGAATGGATTTACTTGAATCTTGAATGGATTTGTTTTTGTATTATGCTCTGAATTCTTGGTGATCAATTCAGACTTGTGAAGTGACATTCTCATACTTATGTATCATACACTGCATGTTTTAGATTCTACTACTTGTATTTTGTTGGCATGGTGTTTATTACACTATATAATGATTGAAATATTTATGTTGTTGCATTCGTAGTGTCTATTCTTTGGTCTGCTGCACCACTGTCGATACGTTCGCGCTCTTACCGAGTCGATGAAACTTGGAACGCTTTTAAATCATTTGGTGTAACTTCTGCAGATTATGATTGTAGTTTCCTTGAATCAAGAGTTTGTGTTATGCTCTAAACCTTTGTTGGTGATTGTTTTATACATGAGAATGGCATTCTAGAAGTACTTTACTTTGTCTCTTGGAACATTTCATTGTGTGCCTAAAATACTTGTAAATGATGTGTCCCAATTCGAACAAGCTAAGTCGAAGAAACTGGACATATGCACACAAGTAAATTCTACATATTCTACAAAATATACCTACTAATTTGGAAAACATTCTCTGCAATCACACACAAAAAAATTGATTTGGTTAAAAATAATTGAAAACAGTTTGGCCCATCACCAAGTGACGAAGATTAAAATCAAGTTAGTGTTTATCTTTATCCTGGTTTTATATGTTTTTTTTTTCCCATAAGTGTTTTACAATTCCACTTACACATCTCGACCCTTTCTAAACTTACAACCATGAATTATATCTAACCCATCCATTTTCTAGACAACAACAGTTTAAGTCCTGGTTTTATATGTTATCAAAATTTTCTAGCATTTTATGTTTTATTTCTTATGATATTACGTAATCTAGTGTATGTTTAATTTTATGATTAGCACATTAGAGTATTTAAGTATTAGGTTTTATGCTTAATTTAAAGAGAATATTTTTTGTATATATATATAGTATTATTAATATTTGTAATATCATATAAAAGTAAAATCAAATATATTTTTTTTTTTGGTAATAAAATTAAATATATTTTAATAAGTAGCTAAATGTATTTAAAATATATTAATAGAAAATTATATAACTTAAGATGAAAATACATTTAATTTTATTATTTGTAAAAAGTAAATTTCGAGATGAGTTAAGATGAAAATTACATTAAAAAAAAATTATAATTCGAGATTCTCAAATTTCTACAAAAAAAAAAGTTAATAATATATTGGTGAGAGAGATTCAATAGAGCACACAAATAGAGAGATTAAATTAAAATCTAAAGGCATAGGAGATCGGTTGATGATTCGCCTCGCTTCTCTTCAATCCTCCTCAAGAGCTTTCTCTCTTACTTCTCCTTTCGTGATTGAAAGCTTCAATTTTTATTTCTGGGTATCTTGCAGCAAAGTGGTTCCCTTCTGATTTCATTTCGTTGCTTTCAACCATTGCAATCGATTCTGAGTTCTGCAAGTCTGATACAAGTCTCTCTATGTTTGCTGTAAATGATTGGTTTTTGAGTTAGGCGTTAGATTTGATTGTAAAGGTCAGATTTTTTTCTGAGATTTGGGAATTAGGTGTATAGTTTGATGGCAGGAAATGGAATACCAACATTGGGTCGTGTAAAGGTTTGTGATTTAGCTCCTAGTGAAGGTTTACCTTCTGATTCATACAAGTTAGCAGTGAGTACATTGTCTCAGTCTCTAGCACAGTACTCTGCAGTCATTATTCAGTTTCCAACTAGTGATGGAGCTCTACTTAGATCTGGTCTTGATTCTGCTCGGCTCTATTTCCATCAGAGAGATTCATATCCAGCTTCTAATGATATGATCCATAGTAATGATTCGCGTGAATGGTGTAAGACCTCTGGTTACTATGCAGATCCTCAGTCTTGGCAAGAGTTTTACGAGTATAGACCTGGTTTGACTCCTGTTGAGGCTACTAATTCTATGGACTTCCCTCCTGCTGCTTTGCCTGATGTATTTGCTTTACTTGGAAAAGCTGCTCGTGTTGTTCTTGATGCTATTGGTTTTTATTTGAACTTGAGAAGTTGTCCGTTTACTGAGATTCTTGATAATGTTCCTTTGAGGAATAAGGAGATTTCGTCTTCTGTGTTATCGGTTTGTTGTTATGGTAGGCCGTCGTTTCATGGAGCACAGCATCATAATTTAACTGAAGACGAGCAGCTTATTTTGTATTCGGACCATGATCACCAGCTAGACAAGAGTCTGATCTCGTTTGTGAAATCAGATAAGGCAGGGTTGCACATCAGGGACATGCATGGGCAATGGGTTTTAGTTGATATGGATCTTGGTCCTCAAGAGGCTGTTGTATTCCCGGGGCTAGCTCTTTACCAGGCTACAGCGGGGTATGTGAGTCCTGCAGTGCATAGAACAGATATAAACAGTATGCAAGGAAGTATAGAAGGGAGGTTCTCGTTGACCTTCAAACTCATGCCAAAATCAATGACCAATCTGAGTTGCTCAGAGATGACAGCAGCAGGTCATGGTGTTGAAGCTCAGTTTCAGCTCCCTGTTTCAGTCGATGACTTCATGCAGAGACCTCACTCAAATGATGAACTCTTTAACAGACAGACTTTGCAAAGCTTCAGCGTCCCTCAATCCCAGGATGGTATATGAGTTTACGTTTTAGTCTTGTAGCTTAATTTCATCTTTATTCTTTCATAGCATTTTCGAAGAGGATTCAGATTGTAGAAAGTCGTAGTTCATAGTTCATGTGATGTTCAGTTACTCCTTATTTTGATCAACAGTAGGTCCTTCCTTATGGTACAGGGTCAATGAAACAGCTGAAAAAGCGGAGGAAGAACGATTCCAGATGCAAACCACTACCACCATCAAAGAGGCTGAGATTAGAGGCACAGAGAGTTCTGAAGGAACGAGTTCAGGAGATTGCAGACAAAAAAGGAATCAAGCTCAGATTCTGCAACCTCAAGGAGTGCGAGAACAACCACAATGTAATGAACAGCCCTTGTGCTAATATTAAAAGGGAGATTGGGTGGCCACACGGAGTTCCATTTGTTCATCCTCACGACCTCCCCAATAAAGCTAAAATCGGTTTCCTTGAGACATATGAACCAGGATGGTCTGAAACACATGACATGGAGCTGAGTCTTTCTGAAAACGCTCAGGGGAACCAACACGTGACTAACTGTAACCATTCTTTCACCCAATAACTCTTGGTACTTGCACTGAAACTTAATTCCGAGGTTACCAGTTCATATATTTTGATTGCAGGATATGAGACGATGAGCGTACCGGTTCTGGTCCCTTGTGTTACTTGACTGTTTCAGGTCAGTTTTCATCTATGGAACAGCAAGAGTAGATAAGCTCAAAACAGTTTATATGTTTAGAGAGCTTATGTTAATTTTTGTAAAGTCTCGCATGTGAGATGATAATGATGGAAGAGCTAGGATGATGATGTACTAGTCTCTCTTATGGTGTGTATGTATGGTGATTGGTTAAGGAATAAAGGTATCGATCTCTGTTTCTTAACAATGGAGATTTGTGAATTACTCTTATATGAATCATTGTACTACATCACTACATTGTGTCTTTGTTTAATATACAAGATCATAGCATAGACCAAAATTCTCATCTATGCACAAAACCATATCATATGGTATTATTCAGTGATTTTCATAAAAAATATTTGAGTTCTTTTGATTGGAAATCGACTGATAATTAATCTAGAATTAGGTTAGAGCTTGGTCAGTGTGTGTTCCATAACATGAAGAATCATCATCCTAAATCATACATTACATAAAGCCGGAACACAGTTTTGTCTAACTTTATCTAACAAATAAATTAAAGCATGTCCGAGCCTCCTGACTGTTGTTGGACCATCTTAGCGAGTAAGATACATCAACACCTCACGCCGAGAGCTGTGTAACGCATCAGAGCATTTTGTGGACAAACAAAATGAAACCTCACACCCTTGTTGTCTCATGCCTCATGGGAGCCGTAAAGAGAATCAACAAATTTCTCCTTCCAAAACTGTTACTTTCTTATCAGTTCCTTGGCGGTGACTGATCTTCAAAGGGAAGTTCAATTTGCATTGCATTCCCGTAAAAGTCTTCCAAGTTGTAGAAGGTCCTTTGTGGAGGTAAGAATAAATGGATCACCACATCACCTGTAAATATATCAATCCACATCAACTTTGACAACCACATGACATATCGAGTTGAGAGAGGCAAGACAGCAATGTAAAAAGAAACTCACCAAAATCCAACAATGTCCATGAATTTGGCTTTACATCTCCATTAGCAACTTTACCGTACTTCTTCTCAGCTAGATCTCTCATCCTCGATCTGCATTCCCGGTTAATAACGAGAAAAGTCAGTTTGCTGTAACTGAAATAGACACCAGTCAAAAAATATCCAAACAGTTCTCTCTACCCAATTGCATCTAACTGAGGCCGCGAAAACGCAGTGGCTATGATGAAAAACCGAGTCCAGTAAACAAGAGGCTTCACAAAGAGAACCTTAATATCTCCAGCTTTCACATCACTCGCAACTTTAGCCAATTCAACAGCAACTGCAACAAACATATAACAACAACATCAAAATCAATATTAATACTATTTCACATTCTTTCAATTGCTAAAGCCAATAGCTTACATGCTAAACTCTCTGCATCATCATCAACCTCAGCAGTTGGAGACTTAACATCATCACTCTTGAACACAACCTTGCCATATTTATTGAACAATTCATCGAACATCTCATCTGTATCTTCACTCACATTCTACACAAGACAATGTTTACAAAGTAAAAAACCAACACAACTTAACTCAGACAAATCCATAACTAGTAAAGGTTGAAACTTTGTAACTAGACCAACCAAAGTTGCAATCTTTCATCAAATTTAATAACTCAGACAAATCCATAACTAGTAAAGGTTGAAACTCTGAAACTAAACCAATCAAAGTTGCAATCTTTCATCAAATTTGTTAGCTCAAACAAATCCATAACTAGTAAAGGTTGAAACTTTGTAACTAAACCAATCAAAGTTGCAATCTTTCACCAATTTGTTAGCTCAGACAAATCCATAACTAGTAAAGGTTGAAACTTTGAAACTAAACCAATCAAAGTTGCAATCTTTCATCAATTTTTGTTAGCTTAGACAAATCCATAACTAGTAAAGGTTGAAACTTTGAAACTAAACCAATCAAAGTTACAATCTTTCATCAATTTTTGTTACCAAACAAACAAACAAACCTTGTAAAGTATCTTCCTTTGATATCACATTACAAATACAAAACCGAAGCAGAGGTTAGAGAATTTGAACGTACCGAGAGAAACCCATCTTCAGCTTCCTTCCCTACAGCAAATCTCCGTGAGTTACTGAGAGAAGAAGTCAAAATTTTGCCTCGGCAACAGCAATGATATGGTGACGGCGAAAGTGAGAATGAAGAAGAAGTCTTTCTGGGTATTTGAGAAGATGAAGCTGGTAATCGAAAATCTCCGGCAAGAAGAGCTCCGGCGACGGTGAGACCGGTGGAAGATGCCATTAAGTTGCGGCAAAGTTTCGAAAACTCTCTCTAGTCGTCGTCGAGAAGCGGATAAGATAATACTATAACCCAATAATAATCCTAAAACCCTTCGCTTCTCTCATAAAATATTAAGTTAAATAATTATATGATTAATTTTTATTAACATATTTATAAATAAAATAATGTGTTTTATTTTATCGAATTTGTCTTCATACAACGATGATTTAATAATAAAACTTAATTAGTTAAAAATATAAATTAGAAAATAAGATGACTTATTGAAAACGAACGTATATTATTTAATCGATACAAAAAAGATTTATGTACTAAAATATTATTAATAATTATGCCAACATTATTTCATTATTTTGAATATTAGACATATTTAAATAAGTTGATCAAATTACAATTATATAAAAAAGAATTATCATGCAATATTCCACTAGTTAAGTCAGAAATAACAATCAAAATACAGTAGTACAATCTTATATACCAAATAAAATTAATAAAAAATATATTTTAAAAATATTGTCCCGCGGTGTACCGTAGGTTAAAATCTAGTTGATTAGTATAATTAGTAATGTCAATGTCAACCATTTACAAAGTTATTTGGTGTTTGAGATTATTCATATGGAAATAGTAACAGTTCAAATTTCAGAGAAAATTAGGATTTACCCCGTGGTACACCACGGGTCCATAATTTAATATATTTGTTTGGTTGGTCATTTTTTTAGTTGATTTATATAGTCTAGTTTTATACGTGTTTATTTCATTTAATTTTACATACTTTTATGAATTTGTATTATAAGTAGATTCATAGATATATGTGGTCAACTCGCAGTACACCACGGAATAATTTTGTTGTAAAACAAATTATATTTTAACTTAACCCGTAAAAATATTTTATTATAGACAACATGTAAGAAAAATATAACCCTATTTATGTAAAGTCAAATCCGTCCAACCATATTTATGTACAATATTATTATATTTTAAAAAATTAGAGTTGAAATATTAATAATACTTTCAATTAAATGTTAGAATATTACGGCATTAGTAAGAGTTTCTATAATATTTTACACCTTTCTAAGAAATTTAAATTTATAATATTTTGAAACTTTTTAAAAATTTAGTTTTCTTAAATATATAACCGGATTAAACAGAATAAATCTTTTAATTTGGATGCCTAAGAAACCAAATTTCATGCTCATTTGTAGTTGGAAACATATTAGTCATATTTATAATGGTTTTGAACTCTTATATAAACATTTTCCCTTTATCAATTGAGTTATATACGTCCGTTTTCAAAAATTTAAATTGCAAAATGTGTGAAAAAATTGGTATTTTTATTATAATATTTTTTATGTAATAATATAAATGGAAAATAAATAAGATTATATAAATATATTGGAGAGAGATTCAAATTATTAGAGAGATATTTTAGGAAATTTTATTTGATGTAATAAATATTTATTTCCAATTTTGAGATTTGCTTGTGATTTAATTACAAAATTTACTTTAAGTTTTGTTATTTATTCAAATGGCAAGTGTTTGATTATGCAAATATTACAAAATAAAGGTTATAACCTAAATTAGATTTTAGTACAAAATGTACTTCAAAAATGTTAAGATAGATGTTACAAGTTACTTACATTTTCTAATAATTATTAGGCTTGACCCTGTGGACAACGTTGTTATTGAGTATGTCAAGATAGAATAGACAATTATGTTCTACTTTATATTTGGTCTATTCTATATTAACTAAGTTAGGATAGTATAGACCATTAGACTCGTCTATACATTGCGTTCTCCACATTCATTGGTTCACTCTTTCATTTTATCTCATATATTATATTCATTGCGTTCTCTTTTCCAAATCTCTACTTTAGGTACTTGAATAATAACTATTTGAGTGGAGGGATCCCTGCTCAACTCTCAAATCTGACAAACTTAGATATTGTGTAAGCATTTTACATTGCACAATAACTTGGAGTTTATTCTCCAAGTAATTTGTATCGGGAGGTCTCTGATCTTCATTTTGTTTGTTCTGCAGGTACCTATCCTACAACAAATTTATCGGAAACAGTATAAGAGAAATATTTAGATTGGAATGAGAATACTATAAACAGTATAAGAGAAATATTTAGATTGGAATGATCGAACGCTTGCCAAATACAATATTCAGTGTTACATTTAGATAATACATACAATTGCCAAGAAATGATAAGACTCAACAGTTACAAAACCGAAACTAGAGGATGATTTAGGGACAGAGGTAGAGAGATAAACACTCACTCTTCCTTTGGAGCAATAAATGTAGGCTCGTAAATACTCCGAGGCATTTGTCTGAACCTCGATAACGCCTTTACCCATCAAACCGTGCCAAAGAAGCGCGCTGGCCAAATTTTTCGAGATCAAGAGAGGTTTATGTTATGACTCACCAATAGTTTATTATGTTGGTTTAGGAATTATGGTTTCAGGTTTATGTACTTGCCTGTAGTAGTCTGCATTGGGAACAAACGTTTCCTTTTTCAAGCAGACCGTTAAAAACCTCCCACCAAAGCTTGTCTGCAGTATACTTTGGCGTTATGCTTTGAGGACATACCGAGCTGGACTAAGTTTATATTTTTCAACTATAGAACTATGAAAAGTGGGTTTTGATTGTGTGATTTGTGTCTTACCAGAAGCTGTTAATGAATGTCTCAGAAACCTTACGGCCACCACTGTTAAACGCTCCTCCAGCTTCTCCAACCCAAGCAGCAGCCTTAAGGTCCATTTTCTTGAATCGTTCGGTTTACATTTGCGAATGTTCCTGAAATCCCGCTCAAGTAATTTGGATCTAGTATCCTATTCACTAGCTTAGGATCATTCCCTGCGATATTTAGTTCAATTTAAAACTAAACGTTTGTGTAGGAATGCTACAAAGATTGACTTAAGTTTTCTTATACAGACCTGGACCAAGATTGTGTATATGATGAGTCATGACATCAAGAACACGCGAAGAAGCTCTGAGTACCATTTAGCATTTAGCTAGCGTCTACATATTACACAATTCCTCTAAACTAGTGTATTGACATAAAATTCACAGTGGGATCTCAAACACACAGAGTATCATATCACTTATTAATAGCTTCAACATCATCAAAACAAAGTCATCTTTGTCTTACATAAGTTATATAAGAAATTATTCGATATGATCTATATATATATATATAGTCATTTCCCTGAACGCGAGCATTTACATGTCAGTTTCTTCTTTTTACACGCAGCTCTACATGTGTAACAGAACTCGTGTTTGCAATGCCTGCCATGAACAAAAACAAAGATTATTAAAGTCAAATCTAGATGAAAAATATAAAACCTGAAAGCTCAATATGTCCAATATTACCATACCTGCAAGTCATTTGTATGCATCCGCCACCATGTTGAACGATGCTCTGACACTGTGGACACTTTTTCCATCCCTGTGTCTTCACAAAAGACTCCAAAAGCGCCGCGTCTGATTTCAGGTAAGACTCTGAGTTCTTGAACTCATCGCACGTCTTCTTGTGGTGCCATGGAACATGACACTTTTTGCAGAAAGACAAGCCGCACTCCTTGCACTTGCGTGCTTCTGACAACTGCCGAGGATTATTATTGCCTAAGTGGCTGTTGAGGTCGAGGTCCGACATCAAAAAGGAACAACAAGGGTTGGGACAATAGACTCTGTCTTTAACGGGGATGGCCTTCTCCTTCTTGCGTTGGATCATAATAGTAATAGCATTGTCATCAGCAAAACCTCTGCAATCCTCTGGTACAAGATCGTTCTCGCAATCTGGATAAGGGCAGATTGCTGTGTTCCCACGTAGGATTTGTTCAGATGAGAAAGGCTTCCTCATGCACGTAACGCAGATGCGGTGGAAGCAGCCTTGCACCTCAAACTTATCATTAGGTGAAACGTTACCGTAGCAGACTAGACAAGTCTCATGCTCTGTGTCTCCTTCAAACCAATTAGTTTGGGAAGATGTAGCATCTCTTGCTAGTTTCAAGTTGTTATTATCCATGGACATTAAAAACAAAATCTGTAGGAAAAACAAAACCAAAGTGGATCGGATGATACGAAATCGGAAACTAAGAAAACCCTAAACCTAGAATTATAACTTGAAACCTAAACCCACTTGAAGCCAAATCTTGAATCAAAGCTGAGACACGTTGATCGATTCAAGCAGAGGTGAGATTGGTTGTTACGCTGAAGAAGAAAAGTGATTCTCATTCATCTTAATCGATTCAACATGTACACGAAACTTTCTAATATAGGTAGAGAGTTTTAGTCACAATGACTAAACCGGGACTAAACCGGGACTAAACCGGGAATGAAATAGACCCGGTTGCAGAGCTTTTATTGAATATATCTGCTAGCTGTAGTTCTGTATTGACATGTAGAGTCTTTTGACAAGGGCACTGGTGACTGCATCTCTTACTTTTATGACAAGCTAATTCCAGATGTTTGGTTCTTTCATGAAAAAACAGCATTATTGGCAATATGAAAGAGGTGGAAGATGTTACATCTGTGGTATCCAAGGATCAAGAAGAGATTAATATACCAGAGATCAGTGAAGTGCCTAAGCCACAAGGTGCTACTTTGAGACGTCATTCGACTGGAACAATGGGTAAACCGCAGGTCCAGTCCCGTTGTTAAAAAGAAACAGAGAGTACTCTGAGTGGTTCCTCTGTTGTTAAAAAGGTTCCTGGCTTGAGAAATGAGAAGTCAAATACTGGGGAAGGTTTCAAGGGTCAGTGGCGCCGGAAGTTGTAAGGTTTCTGCTCCAAAGAATGTGGAGAAGGCAAAGACTTCCGACAATTAAGAGTGAAGATGTAAAAGAGAAGACTGTGTGTAATGTTGAATCTAGCAACAAAGATGTTGAGAGTGAGAAGAAAGAATCATCTGAGAACAAAGCCATGAGAAGTGGACATAAAAGCTTGACTACTCTCCTAAACGTGGTTCTAGTCCCACTAAGCCAGTACCGGTTTGATGACTAAGAAAAAAGAAACTGGTTCTGCAGACCTTGAAGCCGAGAAAAAGATTAGGCCTAAGAGGACAGGAGTAAAGATGACTCTAGCTCATCAGCTATCTTTCAAAAGAGGAAAGGTTCTTGAGCCGAAACCTGAAAATTCTTCTCCAAGATGAATCAAGTTCAGAAAAAGGGCTGTGCAGGAGTTGAAAACGCAAACCGAAGGACGTTGTTCTGAGGCATCCAAAAGTAGAAGGGAAGAAGAAGATGATTACATTGTTAAACAATGTGATTGAGGAGACAGTGAATAAGGTCACAAAGGTGAGAAAGAACAAAGTGAAAGCTCTTATTGGTGCTTTTGAAACTGTTATCTCTCTTCAGGACACTAAGACATCTCAAAAACCAGGTCGAAGCAAGGCCACCACATCTGCGTCTAAAGTTATATTAACATACAAGATTTTAAAACTTTAAGAACATATTTTAAGAGGAAGAGAGCAAGAGAGAGAGATAATTTTCTTGTTACTGTCCTCAAAATAGCAAAAGTGTTTATAACTTACTTTGACCATTACTGAATGTGAAGCTTTCAAGTTTTATCTTTGCATGTATTTCAACAATATTTCAAGAAGTATATATAGGGATCAATAATACTCGCTATATATAGACTAATCTCTTTTCTCGTGATTCAAAGAACTTGAGAGGGCATACCTTTGAAGAAGTCTGATCAGACTGTTGTCTATAGATCGCTGCAGCCATTTTATTGTTAGAGATCCATATTCATTGTCTGCAGCATCATGGCCAACAACAGTGAGCTCTAAGATTTTTATATCTCTGAACACCTTTCTCGGAAACACTTAAAGAAGGTTTTACCTGTGCGAAAAAGGCGCTGTACGGGTCAGTTAAAGCAGCTGAAGAAGTGTTGGTGCAGTCTCTGTTAGCCATAGGAGGGATCATCAATGGTGGAGGAGGAGGAGGAACTAAACCTCCATAAGCATTGCCACTGAAGAAGTGTTGGTGCAGTCTGAAACTGTTGCTGTTTTTGAAGAAAATAGTTTTTAATAAACTACCAAACAAATCCTCCACATTAGAAGAAAATAGTTTTTGATATAGGCATTTGGGCATGACATTAAAGGTAAACTCCATTTCATGCTGTAAGTGTTTTAACAAATTCGTTTTCGCATAAACAATTTTATTCAATATTTCTATGATCACAAATTTTTTTTTTAATTTGAATGAATCTTATATCTTTTATAACTTTTGCTTAATTATGATCTGTTTTTTCAGCAGTTTATTACGAAATACCTTTGGGAAAGTATTAAGTTGTGTGATTAATATTTTTCTTTAATAATAGATATAAGCAAATATTTGATTGAAAACTGGGACTTGCCTTAGCAAGAGAAGGTTTGATAAAGGCTTTATTTTGATTTTCACTGTCGTCATCTACTTTAGACACACAATATAATGAAATAACATGATGAGATAAATATGCATCCAGAGATCATTTGTGGTTTAGGGTGGAGAAGGGAGAAGAAAGTCATCTGTTGGCTAAAATTTTCAGGCGATGAAAATAGTAGTAGCTAATAGGCTTGACCAAAATCTAACCTTAATCGTATTTTTAACCGTAATTGTATAAAACGGTTAAAAATTATAACCGTTAACCGTAAAAATAAATCAGTCACGGTTATAAAAAATTAACCGTAACCGTATAAAATCGTTGGTTAACCGTACGGTTAAACCTTTAATAAAAATTATTTCATTAAAGCAATATTTTAGATGGTTAAATGTGTAAACTAGTAACTCTAATCAACTCCACTACTCATTTCCATAAATTAAATCAAAAATAATTTAATTTAGATATTTGTAATTATGGTTGATTAAGCAAAAATCATTACTATAAATATTTGAATCATATAATTACATATATTTCATATTATAAATAAACATTATTTGATATGGTAAGAAGATATAAAATTTTGCCTATAATATTATTTATATCATAATCATCAAATTACACTACAAGAAAAACGCTTATTTCCTACGGGCGGTAGCGTGAAAAAATGGTAGGAAACAGCTGTTTCTTACGATATTCCTACGAAAAAAATGATAGGAAATCGCCCGTAGGAAATCGTAAATGGTAAGATATTGGTAGGAAAATTTCCTACCAAAACCGCGCTGAAGGAACTTTTGTAGGTTTATTCGTAGGAATCACGAAGGGTATTTATGACCGTTTTCCTTCCTATTATTCGTAGGAAACGGTTTCCTTCTAATTTCCTACGAAATTATTCCTTCTAATTTCCTACGAAATCATTACTTCTAATTTCCTACGAAACTATTCCTTCTAATTTCCTACAAACTTTCCTTCACTTTTCATTCGATATTCCTTCAAAATTTTGTGGTAGGAAACACTAAATAAACAATTTATAAAATGGATTACTAATTTATATTTGCAGATTGTTGTTACTGCAACGATTTAAATCAATTACTAATTTTAAAAAATGAGAAAAAAATATGTAAGACGAAATTTACATACTTCCTTCTGCATCTAATCTGAATTTCGGGATTTGACCTTTACCGTTAGGTAAGACATGAAGATGAGGGCGGTTACATACCAGGGGTAAGTCTTGTCTCGACTTGATATTGTCTTTTGTCTTTCCTGGGACATTTAAAACAGTATTGATTAAGTTGTCGAAGAAATTCTTCTCAGTGTGCATGACATCAAGACAGTGTCTTAACAGGAGATCTTCCCAATACGGCAACTCGAAAAAAACACTATGCTTGTGCCAG
Source organism: Capsella rubella (assembly GCF_000375325.1). NCBI lineage: Eukaryota > Viridiplantae > Streptophyta > Magnoliopsida > Brassicales > Brassicaceae > Capsella > Capsella rubella. The sequence goes on along the minus strand of NW_006238919.1, from coordinate 5,452,865 downwards.
TTCTGATACTCTCCATAACCATCAACTGGTACATGCCCATTTCCACCGCACTCTGTTGTTTTTTCTGCACCAAAATCCCTAAGTTGCGTTAAAACATTATAACCATCTACCTCAGGCGGTGGCGGGTCATTCACAACTCTATTCTTTGTGAACATCTTTTTGTTGCGGCGATAAGGATGCGATGAAGGGAGGAAGCGCCTATGACAGTCAAACCAACTTGTTTTTCTACCATGTCTTAACTGGAATGCATCAATGCTATCTTGACAATATGGACATGCTAATCTTCCATGTGTTGTCCATCCTGATAACATTCCGTAAGCAGGAAAATCGCTAATGGTCCACATCAGCACCGCTCGCATCGTAAAATTTTGTTGCCATGAGACATCATAAGCTTGAACTCCATGCTCCCATAAGACTTGTAACTCATGAATCAAAGGTTGTAAGAAGACGTCTAGGGATCTCTTTGGGTGTTCTGGACCAGGAACAAGTAAAGACAGAAATAGAAACTCTCGTTTCATGCACAACGATGGAGGCAGATTGTAAGGTGTGAGAATAACTAGCCACAGAGAATATTGTCGTCCATGCTTTCCAAAGGGGTTGAAACCATCTGTACAAAGTCCCATGTAGACGTTCCTACTTTCTTCTGCAAAACTTGGATACATTGTTTGAAAATGTTTCCATGCCTTAGGAGGGATGGGCAATCTGACCTTCAGGGTTTGAATGCTCGTGGTGCCATCTCATAGCTCCAGCTGTGCGGGGTTGTTGATATAGTCGCTTCAACCGATCTGCTATTGGTAAATACCACATACGCTTAAATGGCACTCGAGACCTTCCACCAGTATTTTGAAACCGCGGCTTCCCACAAAATCGACAAGCTATGTAGTTTGCGTCTGATTGCCAGTAAATCATACAGTTGTCGATGCAAACATCGATCATTTGATATGGCAAACCGAGACCAGCAACAAGCTTTTCAAATTCAGTATAAGAAGCTGGTGAGATGTTATCTTCGGGCAAGATTTCTTTTATGAAATCTGCCCAAGCATCTACACAATCTTCAGGTAAATTGTAATCTGTCTTTATATTCATCATTCTTGTTGCAGCAAATAAAGGAAAATGACCTTCCTTACAACCTTCATATAATTTACTCTTCGAACTATCTAGCATATCACAAAACTTTTTAGCTTCTACATTTGGTTCTTCTACGGCATTCTCAAGTTTTGAATAGGCATTCATATTTTCTCTATAAGCATCATGAACCATTTGAGTTGTACCTACCTCTTCTTCTCTAATCATATATTCTTCTACCCTCTCTGCTGCATTTCCACTAGAACTACCCACATCGAATGCATCTTTTTCCCCATGATAAAACCATGTTTTGTAACTTGACATTATCCCATCTCTATAGATATGACTCCAAACTAAATCCTTATCGATAAATTTTGTATTGTTACAACAAGGACAGGGACAAAACATCATACCACTTCTCAAGCAGCGTTCTTGATTCATAGCGACGTGCATGAATTCGGTAAGTCCAGCTGCATAATCCCTCGTCAGCATGCCGTTGGGATAAAATCTTTCTTTGTCTAACCATGACCGAAAATAGTTCATAGAAAATATTAAAAAGATTTCTCGTGAAATATGAAAAAATAATTTAGAAATATAAAAAAAAATCTCTGAACTTTCTTTAAAAAAGCCCTCACTCGTAAGTCGTAATAGAATATAGAGAAATGCGTGAAACTTGCTCGTTTGTGTGATTATCATAACAAACGTTCGACCCTTTATATAGCCACAAAAATCTCTGTTTCCTACCAAAATATTTACTGTTCCACCAACCACACTTATTTCTCAACTTGCGATGCATTATCAACTTACCACCCACTAGATTATCAACTTGTTATCATCTTGTCAACACCGACTAGTAACCTTCGAATTTCCTACACATTTATTTCCTCCCAATTTCCTACTACCTGTATTCCCTCCATATATCTTTGGTTTTCCTACGACGTTTCCTTCCATATTGATGGCGAAGGTATTTAGAAGGAAATTTTCCTACTAATTTCTCTCCGCGCGTTTTCCTTCTTTCTCCCTTCTTTATTCCTTCACGGTTTCTTACAAAACTATTAATTAAAAGAATTTGGTAGGAAATTTTCCTTCCACTTTCTGACACATATTCTCGTAGCAAATGTCTCTTACTTTTTCCTACCACACTCCATCTTCGTCATAAATGCAAAGTTTTACCGTAGGTAATTTTTCCTACCAATATATTTGAAGGAATTTTCGTAGGATTTCGACCTGTTTTCTTGTAGTGAAATAATCGTAACCGTATTTAACCGTAACCGGATTTAACCGTATACGGTAACCGTTGTAACCATATATATAAAGGTTAAGGTTATAGTTATAAAAAATTAATAACCATAACCGGTAGTTAGTAAACCGTAACCGTGATAACCGTAACCGTGGTCATGCCTAGTGACTAAGACGTACACAAGAGAGAGTTAGATCACAAGGTAAATGGTGACATAAAAACTTGGAGTATAGTAAAAATTGAAGGATATTAGAGCAAACGATATAAAGAGAGTAGCCACATGGTTATGATGAGAAAATGGTTGAGCATGCTAGGGCTGGGGCGGAGCCGAATATCCGGTCTTTTTAAGGATATTCGGATCTGTATCTGTATCCGGCGGATACGTAAGTTTGATATCGGGCTCCGGATCCGTTATCCCGGATATCCGGATTCCAGATATATATGTGTAACAAAATAAAATCAAAATATTTTGAATAGTATTGTCCAAATAACAATTCAAATCAAATTATTAATCCTACTTAAAGAAAAACAATTATTATTTAAGAAAAACAATTAGTATTAGAGTAATAAACTCATTAAGCGATTAAATTAATATTATGTAAAAAATCTAATTGTTTCGCGGTATACAGTGGGTTAAATCATATAATTAACAATAATACACTTGTACAACCTTAAATACTATATCAAGTGAGAAAAATCAAAAAATAAAGAGAAATTTTGACTAATATTTTTTCCTTAATACCCTTTTGCAAAAATACTCTGTTTTCCCCGATTTTCATTTTAACCTCTTTTTACACTATTACAATATGTTAAATTAACAATAAGAATTTTTTTAGGTTTTGGCTCTCTATTTTACATTTAGGATATAATTTTGAGAGGGTATGGTTTAGTATTTGGAGTTTTTTCTTTTGATCAAATGTATTTGGAGATTTATGTTTAGAAATTAGTCATTTTGTATATTGAAAAGGGTATTATTGAAAATGGACAACATGATAAGGTATTTTTGTAAAAAGTGTACATAAAAAAATTATTTTTGCAAATGTCCTGAAAATAAATACAACTAAAAGATTGAAAATTTTTAGTTACTAATAACTTATCCTGCAATGTAGCAGTCAAAATCTAGTTTCGAGTATTTATGTACGTCATGATCTATGTTACTAGGCTTTTAGCATATCTTGTGTATGTATACTTGGAAGAATTTGAAGTTGATGTGGGAAGGCCATCATTGCCCCCTCAATAGCCTAGTAGCCTAATCCTAAGGCCATGAATGGTAACAAGGGTGAGTGCGGTTTTCAACAAAATAATACAAAACCGCAAATAACCCACCAATCATGGTTTTTGTCAATTGTTTGCGTTTTTCTAAAATCTTTAAAATAATTCATTTGCGTTTTTCAAAATAGGGTGTTAACCCATGGACCGAGTTTGTTTCTCTAACTACCAATAATCCAGCGGATTGTTCAAAAACGCACTGGGTAAAACCTTTTTTATGAGAATTTTTGAGAAATACCCCTTTTGGTGTACCTCTTTTTAGAAATAAACCTTTTGGTGCACCAAAACCAGCTCTTCTACCCCCCCATAGGCACCTCCGATCGAATAACATGCTGTTGAGAGGACCATTCTTCAGCGTTGTTTAACGCTGTGGCGAGAAAAATATTATGATCATGTGCCTGTCCTGCAAAAATAACACCATTGCGAGCCTTCCAAATTTCCCATAGAATCCATGGCATCGCAAGCTTGTACTGCAAAGCGAGCTCATTACTCTCCATGAGGTTAAAAACATATGAGATGTTTCCAACAATGTCATCCGTGAACAAAAGTCCATGCAAAGAAGGAGAAATAGAATTCCAAACTTGACTGGCTAGAGAGCATCCAAATAAAACATGTGATATCGTTTCCTCCTCCATATTACAAACATGACAAAGGGAATGAACCGGCAGTCCATGTCTTTGTAAACGTTGTGACGCGGCTAACGCACCCGATAGCGCTCTCCACAAGAGCATTCAAATCTTAGGTTCAGTATGCAATCCCCAAACCCGCTCTTTAACCCTGTTCACTAAACTGTCGGACTCCGATGGTTGGTTCGATCTCTCATTCCCACGAGAAAGTAGCCAATGTCCACTTTTGACAGTGTAGTTACCATCTGCCGTAAATGCCCAAACGTGGCTATCCTTCAGATGTACAGCAAGTGGAAAGGAACAAATTCTACTAATATCTCTTGAAGGAAAAAGTTCATTCAGCCTAAGAACAGTCCAATCGCCTGCATCTGTTAAAAGAGAAGATACTTGTAGCCTCACATCAATGAATATCTCTTTATTACAGAGCCTTCTCGGAGGGTCATCCACTATCCATCTGTCAATCCATACAAAGGTGCTGCTTCCATCACCAATGGATCGCATGAGACCTTTTTCCAGCAGCTCCCTACCAAAAAGAATGCTACGCCAAGCATAAGAAGGCCGACGTCCCATTGTAGCCTCAAGAAAAGGTTTATCTGGAAAATAAACCTCTTTATAAAACCTCGCTAATAAAGAAGAGGGATCAGACACAAGTCTCCATGCTTGTTTAGCTAGAAGAGCTTGATTAAAACGGCCAATATCTCTGAAACCCAAGCCACCACACTTCTTTGATTGACACATTTTCTCCCATGAGACCCAATGCATTTTATGTTTACCTTCATGAGCATTCCACCAAAACTGACTCATAGCACTCCTTAGCTGTTTACATTGATGCTTAGACAGCTTAAAGCACAACATAGCATATACCGGTAATGCCATAGCTACAGATTTTAGAAGCACCTCCTTTCCCCCTAATGAAAGGGTCTTTTCAAACCAGCCACTTAGTCTTGACTTCAAGCGGTCATTAACATAATTCAGGAGATCTCTCTTTGAACCACTAAAACATTCAGGAAGGCCCAAATACTTTCCCGCTCCACCCTCTTGTTCAATACCAGAAAATAACCCCAAGAGCCGTCGCATATAAGGATCCAATCGCTTCCCAAAAGTTATCGAAGATTTCTGAAAATTAATCACTTGTCCTGAAGCTTTACCATATAAATCAAGGCACTATAAGAATGCATAACACTCCTTAAAGTTAGCTTGGCACAGAAACAAACTGTCGTCAGCAAAAAGCAAGTGTTGGATCGCTGGACAAGAAGAGGTAAGTTTCATTCCTGTTAACCGCCCCTCACACTCTGCTTTATTCATAATGTGCACTAATGCTTAAGCACAAAGGATAAACAAAAAAGGAGACAACGGATCTCCCTGACATAACCCTCTTTCTGGTTTAATAAAACCATAAGGAGTGCCATTAATAAGAACCGAATAGAAGACCGTAGTGACGCAGCTCATTATCCATTTAACCCATCGGATATCAAAACCAAGCCTGATCAATAATTCTTCCAAAAAAGACCACTCTACTCTATCGTATGCTTTAGACATGTCGGTCTTGATTGCCATAAACTCCACATCACACTGAGAATTCGAGTTTAACGCATGCACCAGCTCATGTGCTAGTAGAATTAATAAAAAAGAACAACAATCAATATACTATTAATTAACAGATATCTCTATGTTAAACAAGTTTTTTTAAAGTTTAAATTGTTATTTTTTACATAAGCTTTATTTTTAAATGTATCTTTCCGGAGAAAAAGTAACTTACTTCAAAAATAACAAAATAATAAGTTTTAATTTTTATGCTAAATAGGATTTTAAATTTAGAATTAGTTTAAAATTTTCAATATTCTCATAAATAATTTACTTTTTTAAATGAATCTTCTTCATATAAAGAATAACTTACATAGAAATAAGATTTTTTTCATTACTTATTTTGTCAATATATAAAATATTACTAATTATTAATATACTAAATTAAAGAATATACTAGTTATTGATAAAATAAAATAAAATCCGCATCGCAAATAGATTTTTCACCAATCAAACATTATTTTATACCGCTTATTATATAGCAACCGTATTGTCCCGCAAATATATTTGTCCCGCACGTACCGCAGTTGAACTGTACCGCACTATCAAATCGCTTGTCCCGCACAACCAAATCCGCTGTCACCATTCGGACCCTAAGTTGATCAATAAATTAAAAGCGAGTGGTTTAGTCAAATATTTTTGTGTTATTGACTACTTTATCAGTTTGTTCTAATCTTTAAGTAAAATATTTTTGTTTTTGTTTGACTCATAGTTTTGAGGGTTTATTTTTCATAATGTCTTTTCAATTTTACATAATCTATTTAATTATTTTTTGACTGAGTTTATGACATTCTTATATGTTTGATCACTTGTAGTCAATCTTCTAGAGATTTTTTCTATAAGTGTTATTCAAATCTTTAGCCATTTCCAGATATATTTCCAAAGATATGTTATTCAAATATTTAGTCATTTCCAGAATCTATTTTTATTTTTTACTTTTTAAAGTTTGTGCATGAATCTTTTTATATATATATATATATATATAGATTCGATGTAGGTCAAC
>NW_006238919.1:5442044-5445978 GCF_000375325.1 Capsella rubella | reverse complement strand
CTGGAAATATATGATTGTCGAGTGCATAATTTTAGATTTTGTAGAACAGTTTCTTGAAGATCTAAAAGAAATTTGAAATTTACAGTAGGATGTCCAAATGAACTTTCAATCATATTATTCTTCTTCTTAAATTAAAGATATGTACAACGTATGGTAAAGATTTCTTCAAGAAAACAATGAATTCAGCTTGTTATAATGCCCCAACCGTCACCTCTTGTGATATGCCCTATGTCTACTCCCAGCCCATGGGCCTAACTTCCTTATTTGGTCTGCCTTGTGATCTCGTGGGATTAACCCTATTCGACAATCGAATTGCTACTTCCCAGAAGCTATAAATATTTGTTACAAACCCTACAAATCACCACATGATCTTTTTCTATGTTTTATACTCACTCGTACAGTTCTAATAATCACTTCCTAGAATGTCACCCATCCTACAACTCTAGCTAGCATAAGCACACTTTACTCTGGTGTTCTCTAAATATCTTTGAACAAAAATATAATTATATTTTAGTGACATAGTTGGCTAAATTAATTCTTTTTAACCTCTTCGTATACACGACCATATTAACCTGAAACCGAGGTATCACAACATGACGGATATTCTTGCTGCTATAGCATGGAAGAAGATAGGGAAGCATGCCGGTTATATGACTGATCGTAGGCTTATCAAGGGTATGATTTGTTAAGATGGGTAAGATGGATTAGGTGGAATCCATGGCAATTTCCTTGGTTGTCGCCTTCTGGGCTGCTTTGTTTTTAGTCGTATGGAGTACTGTTTAGAGCTAGGGTTTTCGTGGCCAAGAAAATCTTGAAGAGAAGCTTAGGTCGTGACCAGCACCTACTGTAACAACTTGCCCCGTGGACTCCACGCCACAACCCGGCAACAGCAGGCGCTGCAGCGTGATTAGTGGCTCAGGTTTGTGCGTGGACCATTGCTAAGGTGACGGAATAATATTTTTTACATATGGACTATGTGTTCAGATTTTATGACGAATCTATGTTACAGGGAGATAATTGTAACGCCCATGAATTATAATCGGCTAAGGGGCTTGGTGCTGACCAACACCAAGGGGTGTTGCTCAGCACAGTGAGCCAAAGATTGTTTTGATTTGGTTCAATATCAAGTTTTTTGTGGTTTCTTAAACAAACATCCATGCATACCAAAATCAAAGATGGTTTTGATTTGGTTCAATATCAATATAAAGAGGAGGACGCCTCAATCTATTTAAGGGTTCTCTTGCCATCTATTTTCTTGTTCAAGAGTGCATAAGAGAGATTTTGGTATGCATGGATGTTAGAGAGGAGAGAAGAAGGTTACATAGACGTGTTTTCCTAGTCTAAGATGGGTTTTTTGAGGCAACGTTTCAAGGACGATCTAGCTAAAATTTAGTGGGATGATATGTAGTACTATAGAAATAATACCTGACAATGTGTTTCTGATTGAAACGGTTAGTTCGTGAACTAACAAGGTACTAATGTGGATATTTATCATGAATTATTGATTAGTTGCAAGTTGCATTGTTGGTTGGGTAACGAGCTCGGTTTGAGATGAAGTCTTATAGAAGTTTCCATGGATAATTGAGTTAGGTGTAGGTTGATGGATAACCAAGGTCAAGCTCCAGAGTGTAGGGTTGAAGCTAAAAAGGTGACTCGGATGGTGCTAAAGTCCATGGCTAGAGCGGAATCGAGTAGTCCACTCCATGTCTCTTGTTACTTGGTTGCGTAGGGTTGATTGGTTATTAAACTATGTACCAATAAGAGGTTTTGTTTGGAATACGCTGTCAAGCGAAGCTTGATCCCCGGGATGGGTGAGTCAAGTGTCTTGATCAGACGGATGACAAAGTGGTCCGGTAGAGGAGGAGTCAAAGTTAGTAAATGGTTGAGGCGTTTGTTAAGTTAAGTACGTTTGTATGACAATTTTTGGTTGTTGCACGGTTTGGGTTAGTTGGATCTAGATTGAACTCGTGGAAGCTTTTGTAATTAATGATGGTTATCTCATGAAATTTATGGAATTCTAGTGAGATCGTTTTCCGTGCGTAATGTGCAAGAATTGAGAATTCGAATTGAGGTGTTTCAGTTTTGTATTATAGCGTACGTATGCGATTCTAAGATAGCTTTTAAATGGAATAGACTTGTCTAGGTCGATTAAACGTTTGACATGCTAAGAAAAAACTTGGAAGTGTTGCCGAGGTACGTGATCTTAAAGTGATTAGTGGCTCAGGTTTGTGTGTGGACCGTTGTAACAATGATGGGATAAGTTTCTACATATGGACTTTGTGATCAGATTTGATAAGGAATCTATGTTAGAGGGGAAATAATTTAATGCCCATAAATTATAATCTGCTAAGGGGCTTGGTGTCGCTCAACACCAAGGGGTGTTGCTCAACACCGAGGGGTGTCGCTCAAAAATGTGACTCCGACTATGTTTGTTCTCAGTTTTGTATGCTTTTTAACGGTTTCGCACAAATCCTAAACTATTCTCCATGAAAAGAGGACGTCTCAATCTATTTAGGGGTTCCCCTCCCAGCTGTTTTCCTACCCATGAGTGAAAAGGGGATGTTAGGGAGGAGAGAAGATGGTTACAAAGGATGGAATGAAGGAGAGTTGTGTTTTTGTGGCGTGGAAGAGGAGAGGGAAGCATCATTGGTTGTGTGTGGTCTTGCTCCTTACCAATATTTTTTTCCTAATCCAAGGTAATTGAGAATTCTTAGGCTCATCTAGGAGTGATTTTTACGGATTTGTGATGGGTAAGTTAGATTAGGAGGAATTCATGGGTTAATTCCTTGGTGATTGCCTTATGGGGCTACTTGGTTTTGTGGTTATTTTTATGGGAAGTGAGAATTGTGGAGACTTAGGGTTTTATGGGCAAGTGGAGCTTGAAGAGAAGCCCTAGTCGTGACATCAGGGTTGGTGTCGCTCGTTAACAGCCCCTATAGAGGGACTGCGTAAACTGGTCTGAGATGGTTGTTTTGAGCCAATGTTTGGAGGATGATCTAGTTAAAATACAGTGGGATGATACGTGGTACTATAGGACCCATATCAAACAATTTGTTTGCGAAGTGAACGGTTAGGTAGTGAATTAATAGAGTGTTAATGTGGAGATTTTGCATGAATTGATGATTTGTTGCAGGTTGCATTATTGGTTGGGCCAACGGCTTGGTTTGAGCTAAAATCTTGCAAGAATTTCCATGGATCATTGATTTAGGCTTTGGTTGATGAAGAACCAAGGTGGAGCTCCATAATATATATTTAACGGTAACATGGTTCATCGGAGAGGCAAAGTCTGTGGCCGGAGCATAATGGAGTATTCCAACCCATCTCTCTTCTTACTTGTTCGCTAATAAGTGGCTGGTTGTGCGATTAAATACCAAGATGAGGTGGCATTTGGGATACGTGGCCAAGCGAAACTTGATATGGGAAGCGGAGTCGAGTGGCTTGATCACACGAACTGTTCCAATATATGAGGAATCAGAGTCAGTGAATGCTGGAGGCGCTTATTAAGTTAAGTCAATGTCTGATCGTCGCGTTGTTTTTGTCTGTTTGATCTAGCCTAATCTTGTTGAACCTTTTGCAAGAAGTTGAATTCGCGCATGTTGTCTTGTTGAAATGTATTAGCGGGTTCCCATAGGCATATCAATCGGGCTGGCCCGGCCTGGCCTGAAACCCGTAAAGCCCTCATATATTTGAGTCCGGCCCGGCCCAACCTGAAAAATATCCGAGCCTATATTTCAAAACCCGGCCCGGCCCAACCTGAAAAATATCCGAGCCTATATTTCAAAACCCGGCCCGGCCCTTACAAGGCTACAAGTTTTTTTCAGGCTTTTCGGGTTTTACTTACGGATAAAAAAAATCAACTTCTAATTTCATAATAGTTTTAAAAAAAAATACTTAAAGGTATACTATAAAAAGAATGCATCAAATTCTAAATAAC
>NW_006238919.1:5439675-5441944 GCF_000375325.1 Capsella rubella | reverse complement strand
AAAATGAAAACCAAATAAATTGTTTACACTTTAACCCAATAAAATATGAAACTAATATACTTTAAAGTAGATGATAGAGTCAAAATTTAATATTCTTTGATAACTTCAAAATCAAGATACTTATATATACTTAGTTGTAGCTTTGTTCAGTTTTGACATATATAAATAATTGAAAATGTCATAGATAGTAAGGCTAGTAAGTAAATATGAAAACTTATTCATTAATCAAATCTTCTAATTAAACTAAAATATTCAAAATATTCAAAATATATTTGTTTAAGGGCTTTTCGGGCCGGCCCGATATCGACCGGGTTAAGCCCAGAAAACCCTTTAACCCGAATGGGTTTAGCCCAAAAAGCCCGATTTCTTATGAACAAATATATTTAAGCCCAAGCCCGATGATTTTCTGGGCCGGGTCGGGCTAGCCCGCAGGATTTAACCCTAATTGACATGCCTAGGTTCTAGTGAGAACATTTTCCATGTGTCATGTGCGAAGATTGAGAATTCGGGTCAGGGTTTTTCACATACCATATTAAAAAAAAATTAATTAAAAACCACATGTCACATAAACCAAATACGTACAATATATTTGCACAAATGATAAATGACAGCTTACATATATATTTAAACCATTTAAATTTTAATTAATAAAAAGGAAAAAAAGGAATTGTTGACTCTTTATAATATGATTTTTTCTTATTCTTCATTTCCTATTTTCACCTCCTCATCTTTCTTCTTTTAGGTGTTTATATTAACGGTGAAAAAATAGTACACGTTTCCCGTGTGATATAATTCCTTATATGTATTGTCTTTTACCTAGTAATATTCATTTGTTGATACAAACTTGTATATAAAACTGCAGAGAAAAGATTATTGAAATCAAACTAAAGAAACACACCCAGAAGAGCACCATAGAAGCTATTATTCCAGAGATTAGGCTATCTATTTGTTAACCGAAGCCAAACAATTCAAACACTGGTCAGCTGGTATAAAAATCAGGTACACATTTGAGTGACTATAGGAGAGATCTAAGTTATATATGATTATCATACCTACTCCATATGCAACGGGTACTAGATTTCATACCTGTATTTTCTTTCACTTGTAAATCATCTTTCATTTCATTAAATGTTATGTCACTAATAATTCATTTATCATGTTGATTTTAACACTTTTTCATTAATCCTTATGATTCGATAACTGTGGGTGAAAAACAAATCTATAATAAGATATCTAAAATCTCTGAAAATCTCAAATTTTGATTCTGTCTGCATATGAAAGTTGTGGACCAATTAGATGTTATCGTAGCAATTGAATGAAGTATTGATGAGAAAAAATAAAGATGATGTTCGATTGCTTTCAAATTTTAGTGCGAAAGAAACAGAGATGAAGCGGATAAAGAAAGATGAGACTGAAGATAAGCAGGTGAACAAGAAAGAAAATATAGAATGGAGACGAGAGATTTGTGCATATTCAGTTGGCAAATGTATCAAGGTTACTGGTGGAGGAGAAAATCGTAAATGTTACTATGAGACATTCCAGTTTCGTGGCACCCAATATAGTCTGGTGAGTTTTGTTTTGTTATAAGATTTTGGTACTTAGTTTTTAGGGATTGCAATTTTTTTTTATCAATCTGTATGATAAAACTAACACGGTATTTGTAATGAAAAGATTATGTTATGTTTTGTTAATTTTTCTGGTAGTAACATTTACATTAGATTGTACTCTTCTTTTTCGTAGGAGGACACAGTGCTTTTGGCTCCGTATGAGTCAAAGAAAACCAACTATATCGCATTGATCAAGGTAAAGGGATGCAAGGTTCTTTTATATATAAGATTTATGTTGTTCATATCACAATCAACAATAAAAATTTATCTTTTCAATTGTTTGTTGAACAGGATATTTATGTTAAGAAAAAAGATGGATTTGTGAAGATCTTGGTGCAATGGTTTTATCGCCGAAAAGATATTAAAATAAAACATGCTGGAAAGTGCAAATCTGGAGACTCGGAGGAAATTTTCTTCAGTTTCCATAAGGATGAGCTATTTGCTGAATCTGTGAGAAGCAAATGTCTTGTGTATTTCTTGCCAGATGATAAGCAAACTTCAAACCGTACTCAGCCTCCTGACTTCATCGTGCAAAAGGTTTATGACAATATCAATAATAAGTTGAGGGAGCTCTCTGACAAAGGCTTTAATGTGCATCAGAAGTTTGAGATTAGCACTCTCGTGGCAAAGACGATTTCAAGAATTGGTGATTCCTCTGACAT
>NW_006238919.1:5437680-5439575 GCF_000375325.1 Capsella rubella | reverse complement strand
AAGCTTTATAGTAAGATTGTATAACATTAGAAATTGTGTAAGGACCATTGAACTTAGCTTTTGTTTATTTCTTTCTTCTTTACCTTTGATTTGACTCTTTAATTGTGATATTCTTATTATTTGTTTGTAGAGCTCACAAGTATTAGTTGAAAGAATTCTCAAAGGCGAATTGAAACCTGAACAAGTTACAAAGATGCAGGGCTACGAGCTAATCATGGTAATTTACCTAATTTCTTTTGATGAAACTAGAATGTTAGTCTTATATCTCTTAGTGTTTATCTTGACATGTTAAAAGTGATTAAGATTAGGATTTTCTTAAAACTCTTGATGATGAAACATAGGCTGATTTTGAAGAACCAAAAACAGTGGAAGATGCTGCTAATGATGTCGAGAGGACATCAATACAGTGAATTACTAATCATCAAAGTATGTTTATTTTGTTACATTTTATATTTTCTTTAATTTATTTTAGATATTTTATAATATTTTTTTCTTATTTCTTACAAAAGTGGCAGAGCTCAAGATTCCAAGCTCATCATCAAAGGCTCACTGGACTACACAGTTGCATGGATCTTTTCTATTTGTTATTTCTGAACTATGTTTTTGAATTTTATTTATGTTTCTCCTATTTTCAATACTTTGGTTTATGTTTTGGATGGTTAAATTGATTTTTAGGATTTTTTGAATCAAAATTTCAAGAATTTTATTTGATATTTATTATTTAATCCGTCGTTAATACTCGAAAGTTTTACAAAAAAAAATTATTGATGGCATTAAGCTATACTCTATAAGAACTATTATAAACTCAACTTAAAATTCCAATAGGGTTCATATTATACTAGGATTGGAGCCATGTTTATTTAAGCTTTTAACATATATTTATTTGTAAAACAAATCTGAATAAAAGAACAAATAATAACAATTGGACTCAAATGAAATCATTGACTAATTGGTCGATGCTCTGCATTAAATTGGAGTTTCTTGTTAGATATGTATCCAATCTATCCTGAAAAGATAAATCAAAGTGAATAACATAAGAGTAAGGATAGAAGTGAAGAGCTCAACGCAACAAATGTAGAGAAAGAGAGAGATAAAGCTACTACCTGGTAATGGGAGGTATTGGGGCATTCACAAGCAAAATGGCCTCTTCGTTTACATTTGTAGCATAAACGCTGTGAGTCTCTGCCCCGTGAAGTGCTTATTATTCTCGACGAATTCGAGCTTTCACACGAGAAATGCCCTTCTTCTCCACACCCAAAACGTTCACTGGCTTCCCTACTGTTTTCTTGAAAGCGTACGCGGGATGGATAAGGTTCGTCGCGCTTAGAATGCTCTTCTTCCGCACACTTGAAGTATGATGGTTTGACATAATCATTTTCATTGCTTTCAAATTGTATTGCTTTTCTTGGTAAATTAAGTTTTTACATTGTAGTAAACTCTTAATATGTATGTGTAACAAAATAAAATAAAACTATTTGGATAGTATTGTCCAAATAACAACCCAAATCAAATTATTAATTGTACTTAAAGAAAAACAATTATTATTAGAAATTTAACCCGCGCATAGCGCGGAGAGTAACCTCTAGTATTAGAGTAATAAACATATATAATTAAGAGATTAAATTAATATTATGTAAAAATCTAATTGTTTCGCGGTATACCGTGGGTTACATCATATGATTAAAATTAATACACTTATACAACCTTAAATACTATATAAAGTGAGCAAAATTATAAAATAAAAAGAAATTTTGACTAATGTTTTTTCCTTGATACCCTTCTGCAAAAATACTTTGTTTTCTGCGATTTTCATTTTACCCTCTTTTACACAATTATAATATGTTAAATTAATTATAAGATTTGTTTTTAGGTTTGGATTCTCTATTTTACATTTA
>NW_006238919.1:5397272-5437580 GCF_000375325.1 Capsella rubella | reverse complement strand
ATATAGTTTTGAGAGTGTATGGGTTAGCATTTGGAGTTTTATGTTTCATTTTGTATATTGAAAAAGAATACTATTGAAAATGGACAACAAGAGAGGGTATTTTTGTAAAAGTGTACATAATAACTTATTTTAGCAAATATCCTGAAAATAAATACAACTAAAAGATTAAAAATTTTAGTTACTAATAACTTATCCTGCAATGTAACAGTCAAAATCTAGTTTCAAGTATTTATGTACGTCATGATCTATGTTACTAGGCTTTTAGCATATCTTGTGTATGTATACTTGGAAGAATTTGAAGTTGATGTGGGAAAGCCATCATTGCCCCGTCAATAGCAATAGTAATCTAATCCTAAGTTAATCAATAAATTAAAATCGAGTAATTTATCAGTTTGTTCTAATCTTTAAGTAAAATATTTTAGTTTTTGTTTGATATTTTTGTGGGTTTATTTTTCATAATGTCTTTTCCATTTTACATAATATATTTAATTATTTTTTAAGTTTATGACATTCTTATATGTTTTGATCACTTGTAGTCAATTGTCTAGAGATTTTTTCTATAAGTGTTATTCAAATCTTTAGCCATATCCAGATATATTTCCAAAGATATGTTATTCAAATATTTAGTCATTTGCAGAATCTAGTTTTATTTTTTACTTTTTAAAGTTTGTGCATGATCTTATATATATTGTATCAACATGTACATAACCATTACACACATCACTTTTCATTTTGCAGATTTCATTTTGATTATATCATCAAAGATGTCAAAGACCACTATCATTGCTATCTTCATGGTAATCCTTGTTCTAGGTTCGATTCACACTTTAACATTATATAACAAATATTTAACAGGTACTTTTATTTTCATAACAAAATATTTGAGATTATGTTTATATATCTCTATTAGGGCTCGTGCCAAAGGAGACTCAAGGACAAGAATTGTGTCATGAATATATTAATGGAGCAGTAGCATGTGAAGCAAAACTATGTAGGGAGCTGTGTACTTGGAGGCACCCAGGTGGAAATGGAGCTTGTATGCCATCAAGCAAGCAATGTGTTTGCTCTTTTAGTTGCAATGCTTGATTTTTGTTTTTACTTTCTATAAACCACATATTCTCAATACTAATAATAAAATAATTAATTTTAATAGTTTTGATGTGTATGTGAAATATGATTTCAAATATTTGGCATGGTCTATAAATTGGTTATATAGCATATGTGTCCTAATTTATATGTTAAATATCGACTGGCCGATCAAGCATATATTTGCTGGAAATATATGATTGTCGAGTGCATAATTTTAGATTTTGTAGAACAGTTTCTTGAAGATCTAAAAGAAATTTGAAATTTACAGTAGGATGTCCAAATGAACTTTCAATCATATTATTCTTCTTCTTAAATTAAAGATATGTACAACGTATGGTAAAGATTTCTTCAAGAAAACAATGAATTCAGCTTGTTATAATGCCCCAACCGTCACCTCTTGTGATATGCCCTATGTCTACTCCCAGCCCATGGGCCTAACTTCCTTATTTGGTCTGCCTCGTGATCTCGTGGGCTTAACCCTATTCGACAATCGATTTGCTACTTCCCAGAAGCTATAATATTTGTTACAAACCCTACAAATCACCACATGATCTTTTTCTATGTTTTATTATCACTCGTACAGTTCTAATAATCACTTCCTAGAATGTCACCCATCCTACAACTCTAGCTAGCATAAGCACACTTTACTCTGGTGTTCTCTAAATATCTTTGAACAAAAATATAATTATACTTTAGTGACATAGTTGGCTAAATTAATTCTTTTCAACCTCTTTGTATACACGACCATATTAACCTGAAACCGAGGTATCACAAGATGACGGATATTCTTGCTGCTACAGCATGGAAGAAGATAGGGAAGCATGCCGGTTATATGACTGATCTTAGGCTTATCAAGGGTATGATTTGTTAGGATGGGTAAGATGGATTAGGTGGAATCCATGGCATTTTCCTTGGTTGTCGCCTTCTAGGCTACTTTGTTTTTAGTCGTATGGAGTACTGTTTAGAGCTAGGGTTTTCGTGGCCAAGAAAATCTTGAAGAGAAGCTTAGGTCGTGACATTAGGATTGGTATCGGTCGACACCAGCACCTACTATCACAACCTGCCCCGTGGACCCCACGCCACAACTTGGCAACAGCAGGCGCTGCATCGTGATTAGTGGCTCAGGTTTGTGTGTGGACCATTGCTAAGGTGATGGAATAATATTTTTTACATATGGACTATGTGTTCAGATTTTATGACGAATCTATGTTACAGGGAGATAATTGTAACGCCCATGAATTAGAATCGGCTATGGGGCTTGGTGCTGACCAACACCAAGGGGTGTTGCTCAGCACAGTGAGCCAAAGATGGTTTTGATTTGGTTCAATATCAAGTTTTCTGTGGTTTCTTAAACTAACATCCATGCATACCAAAATCAAAGATGGTTTTGATTTGGTTCAATATCAATATAAAGAGGAAGACGCCTCAATCTATTTAAGGGTTCTCTTGCCATCTGTTTTCTTGTTCAAGAGGGCATAAGAGAGATTTTGGTATGCATGGATGTTAGAGAGGAGAGAAGAAGGTTACAGAGACGTGTTTTCCTAATCCAAGATGGGTTTTTTGAGGCAACGTTTCAAGGACGATCTAGCTAAAAATTAGTGGGATGATATGTAGTAGTATAGAAATAATATCTGACAATGTGTTTCTGATTGAAACGGTTAGTTCGTGAACTAACAAGGTACTAATGTGGATATTTATCATGAATTATTGATTAGTTGCATGTTGCATTGTTGGTTGGGTAACGAGCTCGGTTTGAGATGAAGTCTTATAGAAGTTTCCATGGATAATTGAGTTAGGTGTAGGTTGATGGATAACCAAGGTCAAGCTCCAGAGTGTAGGGTTAAAGCTAAAAAGGTGACTCGGATGGTGCCAAAGTCCATGGCTAGAGCGGAATCGAGTAGTCCACTCCATGTCTCTTGTTACTTGGTTGCGTAGGGTTGATTGGTTTTTCAACTATGTACCAATAAGAGGTTTCGTTTGGAATACGCTGTCAAGCGAAGCTTGTTTCCCGGGATGGGTGAGTCAAGTGTCTTGATCAGACGGATGAAAAAGTGGTCCGGTAGAGGAG
This sequence comes from Capsella rubella, assembly GCF_000375325.1. NCBI lineage: Eukaryota > Viridiplantae > Streptophyta > Magnoliopsida > Brassicales > Brassicaceae > Capsella > Capsella rubella. The sequence goes on along the minus strand of NW_006238919.1, from coordinate 5,434,423 downwards.
GAGTCAAAGTTAGCAAATGGTTGAGGCGTTTGTTAAGGTAAGTACGTTTGTATGACTATTTTTGATTGTTGCACGGTTTGGTTTAGTTGGATCTAGATTGAACTCGTGGAAGCTTTTGTAATTAATGATGGTTGTCTCGTGAAATTTATGGAATTCTAGTGAGATCGTTTTCCGTGCGTAATGTGCAAGAATTGAGAATTCGAATTGAGGTGTTTCAGTTTTGTATTATAGCGTACGTATGCGATTCTAAGATAGCTTTTAAATGGAATAGACTTGTCTAGGTCTATTAAACGATTGACATGCTAAGAAAAAACATGGAAGTGTTGTCGAGGTACGTGATCTTAAAGTGATTAGTGGCTCAGGTTTGTGTGTGGACCGTTGTAACAATGATGGGATAAGTTTCTACATATGGACTTTGTGATCAGATTTGATAAGGAATCTATGTTAGAGGGGAAAAAATTTAATGCCCATAAATTACAATCGGCTAAGGGGCTTGGTGTCGCTCAACACCAAGGGGTGTCGCTCAAAAATGTGACTCCGACTATGTTTGTGGTTTGGTTTGTTCTCATTTTGTTTGCTTTTTAACGGTTTCGCACAAATCCTAAACTATTCTCCATGAAAAGAGGACGTCTCAATCTATATAGGGGTTCCCCTCCCAGCTGTTTTCCTACCCATGAGTGAAAAAGGGGATGTTAGGGAGGAGAGAAGATGGTTACAAAGGATGGAATGAAGGAGAGTTGTGTTTTTGTGGCGTGGAAGAGGAGAGGGAAGCATCATTGGTTGTGTGTGGTCTTGCTCCTTACCAATATTTTTCTCCTAATCCAAGGTAATTGAGAATTCTTAGGCTCATCTAGGAGTGATTGTTACGGATTTGTGATGGGTAAGTTAGATTAGGAGGAATTCATGGGTTAATTCCTTGGTGATTGCCTTATGGGGCTACTTGGTTTTGTGGTTATTTTTATGGGAAGTGAGAATTGTGGGGACTTAGGGTTTTATGGGCAAGTGGAGCTTGAAGAGAAGCCCTGGTCGTGACATCAGGGTTGGTGTCGCTCGTTAACAGCCCCTATAGAGGGACTGCGTAAACTGGTCTGAGATGGTTGTTTTGAGCCAACGTTTTGAGGATGATCTAGTTAAAATACAGTGGGACGATACGTGGTACTATATGACTCATATCAAACAATTTGTTTGCGAAGTGAACGGTTAGGTAGTGAACTAATAGAGTGTTAATGTGGAGATTTTGTATGAATTGATGATTTGTTGCATGTTGAATTATTGGTTGGGCCAACGAGCTTGGTTTGAGCTAAAATCTTGCAAGAATTTCCATGGATCATTCATTTAGGCTTTGGTTGATGAAGAACCAAGGTGGAGCTCCATAATATACATTTAACGCTAACATGGTTCATCGGAGAGGCAAAGTCTGTGGCCGGAGCATAATGGAGTATTCCAACCCATCACTCTTCTTACTTGTTCACTTATAAGTGGTTGGTTGTGCGATTAAATACCAAGATGAGGTGGCATTTGGGATACGTGGCCAAGCGAAACTTGATATGGGAAGCGGAGTCGAGTGGCTTGATCACACGAAGTGTTCCAATATATGAGGAATTAGAGTCAGTGAATGCTGGAGGCGCTTATTAAGTTAAGTCAATGTCTGATCGTCGCGTTGTTTTTGTCTGTTTGATCTAGCCTAAACTTGTTGAACCTTTTGCAAGAAGTTGAATTCGCGCATGTTGTCTTGTTGAAATGTATAAGCGGGTTCCCGTAGGCATATCAATCGGGCTGGCCCGGCCTGGCCTGAAACCCGTAAAGCCCTTATATATTTGAGTCCGGCCCGGCCCAACCTGAAAAATATCCGAGCCTATATTTTAAAACCCGGCCCGGCCCTTATAAGGCTACAAGGCTTTTCAGGCTTTTCGGGGTTTACTTACGGATAAAAAAAATCAACTTCTAATTTCATAATAGTTTAAAAAAAAATACTTAAAGGTATACTATAAAAAGAATGCATCAAATTCTAAATAACTTATCAATATTCATTAATACTAACTTAATTTAAGAGATAAAATGAAAACCAAATAAATTGTTTACACTTTAACCCAATAAAATATGAAACTAATATACTTTAAAGTAGATGATAGAGTCAAAATTTAATATTCTTTGATAATTTCAAAATCAAGATACTTATATATACTTAGTTGTAGCTTTGTTCAGTTTTGACATATATAAATAATTGAAAATGTCATAGATAGTAAGGCTAGTAAGTAAATATGAAAACTTATTCATTAATCAAATCTTCTAATTAAACTAAAATATTCAAAATATTCAAAATATATTTGTTTAAGGGCTTTTCGGGCCGGCCCGATATCGACCGGGTTAAGCCCAGAAAACCCTTTAACCCGAATGGGTTTAGCCCAAAAAGCCCGATTTTTTATGAACAAATATATTTAATCCCAAGCCCGATGATTTTCTGGGCCGGGTCGGGCTAGCCCGCAGGATTTAATCCTAATTGACATGCCTAGGTTCCAGTGAGAACATTTTCCATGTGTCATGTGCGAAGATTGAGAATTCGGGTCAGGGTGTTTCACATACCATATGTAAAACAAAATAATTAAAAACCACATATCACATAAACCAAATACGTACAATATATTTGCACAAATGTAAAATGACAGTTTACGTAGATATTTAAATCATTTTAATTTTAATTAATAAAAAGGAAAAAAAGGAATTGTTGACTCCTTATAATATGATTTTTTCTTATTCTTCATTTCCTATTTTCACCTCCTCATCTTTCTTCTTTTAGGTGTCTATATTAACGGTGAAAAAATAGTACACGTTTCCCGTGTGATATAATTCCTTATATGTATTGTCTTTTACCTAGTAATATTCATTTGTTGATACAAACTTGTATATAAAACTGCAGAGAAAAGATTATTGAAATCAAACTAAAAGAAACACACCCAGAAGAGCACCACAGAAGCTATTATTCCAGAGATTAGGCTATCTATTTGTTAACCGAAGCCAAACAATTCAAACACTGGTCAGCTGGTATAAAAATCAGGTACACATTTGAGTGACTATAGGAGAGATCTAAGTTATATATGATTACCATACCTACTCCATATGCAACGGGTACTAGATTTCATACCTGTATTTTCTTTCACTTGTAAATCATCTTTCATTTCATTAAATGTTATTTCACTAATAATTCATTTATCATGTTGATTTTAACACTTTTTCATTAATCCTTATGATTCGATAATGTGGGTGAAAAACAAATCTATAATAAGATATCTAAAATCTCTGAAAATCTCAAATTTTTATTCTGTCTGCATATGAAAGTTGTGGACCAATGATATGTTATCGTAGCAATTGAATGAAGTATTGATGAGAAAAAATAAAGACGATGTTCGATTGTTTTCAAATTTTAGTGCGAAAGAAACAGAGATGAAGCGGATAAAGAAAGATGAGACTGAAGATAAGCAAGTGAACAAGAAAGAAAAGATAGAATGGAGACGAGAGATTTGTGCATATTCAGTTGGCAAATGTATCAAGGTTACTGGTGGAGGAGAAAATCGTAAATGTTACTATGAGACATTCCAGTTTCGTGGCACCCAATATAGTCTGGTGAGTTTGTTTTGTTATAAGATTTTGGTACTTAGTTTTTAGGGATTGCTATTTTTTTTTATCAATTTGTATGATAAAACTAACACGGTATTTGTAATGAAAAGATTATGTTATGTCTTGTTAATTTTTCTGGTAGTAACATTTACATTAGATTGTACTCTTCTTTTTCGTAGGAGGACACAGTGCTTTTGGCTCCGTATGAGTCAAAGAAAACCAACTATATCGCATTGATCAAGGTAAAGGGATGTAAGGTTCTTTTATATATACGATTTATGTTGTTCATATCACAATCAACAATAAAAATTTATCTTTTCAATTGTTTGTTGAACAGGATATTTATGTTAAGAAAAAAGATGGATTTGTGAAGATCTTGGTGCAATGGTTTTATCGCCGAGAAGATATTAAAATAAAACATGCTGGAAAGTGCAAATCTGGAGACTCGAAGGAAGTTTTCTTCAGTTTTCATAAGGATGAGCTATTTGCTGAATCTGTGAGAAGCAAATGTCTTGTGTATTTCTTGCCAGATGATAAGCAAACTTCAAACCGTACTCAGCCTCCTGACTTCATCGTGCAAAAGGTTTATGACAATATCAATAATAAGTTGAGGGAGCTCTCTGACAAAGGCTTTAATGTGCATCAGAAGTTTGAGATTACCACTCTCGTGGCAAAGACGATTTCAAGAATTGGTGATTCCTCTGACATTAAGAAAGTCTCAGTGACTAGAATGTCAAAGAGTGAAAGATCTGTAAGGAAAAGAGATGTCTCAGAAGCTGAGATAGTGAGTTCTATAAACAATAATGAGGTTAATTTGTTTGCTTATAAGTCGGCCAGTGATTTGGACCGTGACAAGATAGTCGGTGAGCTTTTGCAAGCACTACTTAAGCACATATGTTGTGCAAGTAAGGAGAAGGAAGATGGTATTAAGTTTGTGTCATCAGATAATGTTGTTCAGGTGGTCTTGTCTCTTGAGGAGGCTTTATATGATTCTTTTGCAGATGATATACCAAAGTATAATTACAAGTTGCAGCTTCTAATTGAGAAATTCAAGGTTAGTTTAACTTAATTCCTTCTTTTCTTCATTTTTTTACTGGGTCTTTTTGCATGATCCAGCTAATTAAGCTTTATAGTAAGATTGTATAACATTAGAAATTGTGTAAGGACCATTGAACTTAGCTTTTGTTTATTTCTTTCTTCTTTACCTTTGATTTGACTCTTTAATTGTGATATTCTTATTATTTGTTTGTAGAGCTCACAAGTATTAGTTGAAAGAATTCTCAAAGGCGAATTGAAACCTGAACAAGTTACAAAGATGCAGGGCTACGAGCTAATCATGGTAATTTACCTAATTTCTTTTGATGAAACTAGAATGTTAGTCTTAAATCTCTTAGTGTTTATCTTGACATGTTAAAAGTGATTAAGATTAGGATTTTCTTAAAACTCTTGATGATGAAACATAGGCTGATTTTGAAGAACCAAAAACAGTGGAAGATGCTGCTAATGATGTCGAGAGGACATCAATACAGTGAATTACTAATCATCAAAGTATGTTTATTTTGTTACATTTTATATTTTCTTTAATTTATTTTAGATATTTTATAATTTTTTCTTATTTCTTACTAAAGTGGCAGAGCTCAAGATTCCAAGCTCATCATTAAAGGCTCACTGGACTACACAGTTGCATGGATCTTTTCTATTTGTTATTTCTGAACTATGTTTTTGAGTTCTATTTATGTTTCTCCTATTTTCAATACTTTGGTTTTTGTTTTGGATGGTTTAATTGATTTTAAGGATTTTTTGAATCAAAATTGCAAGAATTTTATTTGATATTTATTATTTAATCCATCGTTAATACTCGAAAGTTTTACAAAAAAAATTATTGTTGGCATTAAGCTATACTCTATAAGAACTATTATAAACTCAACTTAAAATTCCAATAGGGTTCATATTATACTAGGATTGGAGCCATGTTTATTTAAGCTTAGAACATATATTTAGTTGTAAAACAAATCTGAATAAAAGAACAAATAATAACAATTGGACTCAAATGAAATCATTGACTAATTGGTCGATGCTCTGCATTAAATTGGAGTTTCTTGTTAGATATGTATCCAATCTATCCTGAAAAGATAAATCAAAGTGAATAACATAAGAGTAAGGATAGAAGTGAAGAGCTCAACGCAACAAATGTAGAGAAAGAGAGAGATAAAGCTACTACCTGGTAATGGGAGGTATTGGGGCATTCACAAGCAAAATGGCCTCTTCGTTTACATTTGTAGCATAAACGCTGTGAGTCTCTGCCCCGTGAAGTGCTTATTATTCTCGACGAATTCGAGCTTTCACACGAGAAATGCCCTTCTTCTCCACACCCAAAACGTTCACTGGCTTCCCTACTGTTTTCTTGAAAGCGTACGCGGGATGGATAAGGTTCGTCGCGCTTAGAATGCTCTTCTTCCGCACACTTGAAGTATGATGGTTTGACATAATCATTTTCATTGCTTTCAAATTGTATTGCTTTTCTTGGTAAATTAAGTTTTTACATTGTAGTAAACTCTTAATATGTATGTGTAACAAAATAAAATCAAACTATTTGGATAGTATTGTCCAAATAACAACCCAAATCAAATTATTAATTCTACTTAAAGAAAAACAATTATTATTAGAAATTTAACCCGCGCGTAGCGCGGAGAGTAACCTCTAGTATTAGAGTAATAAACATATATAATTAAGCGATTAAATTAATATTATGTAAAAATCTAATTGTTTCGCGGTATACTGTGGGTTAAATCATATGATTAAAAATAATACACTTATACAACCTTAAATACTATATAAAGTGAGCAAAATTATAAAATAAAACGAAATTTTGACTAATGTTTTTTCCTTGATACCCTTCTGCAAAAATACTTTGTTTTCTGCGATTTTCATTTTACCCTCTTTTACACAATTATAATATGTTAAATTAATTATAAGATTTGTTTTTAGGTTTGGATTCTCTATTTTACATTTAGGATATAATTTTGAGAGTGTATGGGTTAGCATTTGGAGTTTTATGTTTCATTTTGTATATTGAAAAGGATATTATTGAAAATGGACAACAAGAGAGTGTATTTTTGTAAAAGTGTACATAAAACTTATTTTAGCAAATATCCTGAAAATAAATACAACTAAAATATTAAAAACTTTAGTTACTAATAACTTATCCTGCAATGTAGCAGTCAAAATCTAGTTTCGAGTATTTATGTACGTCATGATCTATGTTACTAGGCTTTTAGCATATCTTGTGTATGTATACTTGGAAGAATTTGAAGTTGATGTGGGAAAGCCATCATTGCCCCATCAATAGCAATAGTAATCTAATCCTAAGTTAATCAATAAATTAAAATCGAGTAATTTATCAGTTTGTTCTAATCTTTAAGTAAAATATTTTAGTTTTTGTTTGATATTTTTGTGGGTTTATTTTTCATAATGTCTTTTCCATTTTACATAATATATTTAATTATTTTTTGAGTTTATGACATTCTTATATGTTTTGATCACTTGTAGTCAATTGTCTAGAGATTTTTTCTATAAGTGTTATTCAAATCTTTAGCCATATCCAGATATATTTCCAAAGATATGTTATTCAAATATTTAGTCATTTGCAGAATCTAGTTTTATTTTTTACTTTTTAAAGTTTGTGCATGATCTTATATATATTGTATCAACATGTACATAACCATTACACACATCACTTTTCATTTTGCAGATTTCATTTTGATTATATCATCAAAGATGTCAAAGACCACTATCATTGCTATCTTCATGGTAATCCTTGTTCTAGGTTCGATTCACACTTTAACATTATATAAAAATATTTAACAGTTTCTTTTATTTTCATAACAAAATATTTGAGTATCTCTATTAGGGCTCGTGCCAAAGGGGACTCAAGGACAAGAATTGTGTCATGAATATATTAATGGAGCAGTAGCATGTGAAGCACAACTATGTAGGGAGCTGTGTACTTGGAGGCACCCAGGTGGAAATGGAGCTTGTATGCCATCAAGCAAGCAATGTGTTTGCTCTTTTAGTTGCAATGCTTGATTTTTGTTTTTACTTTCTATAAACCACATATTTCTCAATACTAATAATAAAATAATTAATTTTAATAGTTTTGATGTGTATATGAAATATGATTTCAAATATTTGGCATGATCTATAAATTGGTTATATAGCATATGTGTCCTAATTTATATGTTAAATATCGACTGGTCGATCATGCATATATGTGCTGGAAATATATGATTGTCGAGTGCATAATTTTAGATTTTATAGAATAGTTTCTTGAAGATCTAATAGAAATTTGAAATTTACAGTAGGATGTCCAAATGAACTTTCAATCATATTATTCTTCTTCTTAAAAGATATGTACAACGTATGGTAAAGATTTCTTCAAGAAAACAATGAATTCAGCTTTATAATGCCCCAACCGTCACCGCTTGTGATATGCCCTATGTCTACTCCCAGCCCATGGGCCTAACTTCCTTATTTGGTTTGCCTTGTGAAATCGTGGGCTTAACCCTATTCGACAATCGATTTGCTACTTCCTAGAAGCTATAAATATTTGTTACAAACCCTATAAATCACCACATGATCTTTTTACTATGTTAGGATGGGTAAGATGGATTAGGTGGAACCCATGGCATTTTTCCTTGGTTGTCGCCTTCTGGGCTGCTTTGTTTTTAGTCGTATGGAGTACTGTTTAGAGCTAGGGTTTTCGTGGCCAAGAAAATCTTGAAGAGAAGCTTAGGTCGTGACATTAGGATTGGTATCGGTCGACACCAGCACCTACTGTAACAACCTGCCCCGTGGACCCCATGCCACACCCCGGCAACAGCTGGCGCTGCAACGTGATTAGTGGCTCAGGTTTGTGCGTGGACCATTGCAAAGGTGATGGAATAATTTTTTTTACATATGGACTATGTGTTCAGATTTTATGACGAATCTATGTTACAGGGAGATAATTGTAACGCCCATGAATTAGAATCGGCTAAGGGGCTTGGTGCTGACCAACACCAAGGGGTGTTGCTCAGCACCGTGAGCTGGATATGGTTTTGATTTGGTTCAATATCAAGTTTTCTGTGGTTTTTTAAACTAATCTTTATAAAAGGAGGACGCCTCAATCTATTTAAGGGTTCTCTTGCCATCTGTTTTCCTATTCAAGAGTGCATAAGAGAGATTTTGGTATGCATGGATGTTAGAGGGGAGAGAAGAAGGTTACAGGGATGAGAATGAAAGAAAGTTGTGTTATTGTGGCGTGAAGGAGGAGAGAGAAGCATCGTTGGTTGTGTGTGGTCTTGCTCCTTACCAAGATTTCATCCCAAATCTAGGTAAGTGGGAATTCTTAGGCTCAATTAGGGGATGATTGTTACAAAATTTTTATTGGTAAGTTTTATTAGGAGGAATCTATGGTTTGTTTCCTTGGCTATCACATTGTGGGGCTACTTGGTTTTATGGTTATATGTAGAAGCGAGAATTATGGAGAGCTAGGTTTTTATGGCTAAGAGTAGCTTGAAGAGAAGCCCCTGGTCATGACATCAGGGTTGGTGTCGCTCATTACCAACACTTACAGAGGGACTGCATAAACTAGTCTAAGATGGGTTTTTTGAGGCAACGTTTCAAGGATGATCTAGCTAAAATTTAGTGGGATGATATGTAGTACTATAGAAATAATATCTGACAATGTGTTTCTGATTGAAACGGTTAGTTCGTGAACTAACAGGGTACTAATGTGGATATTTGTCATGAATTATTGATTAGTTGCATGTTGCATTGTTGGTTGGGTAACGAGCTCGGTTTGAGATGAAGTCTTAATAGAAGTTTCCATGGATAACTGAGTTAGGTGTAGGTTGATGGATAACCAAGGTCAAGCTCCAGGCTGTAGGGTTAAAGCTAAAAAGGTGACTCGGATGGTGCCAAAGTCCATGGCTAGAGCGGAATCGAGTAGTCCACTCCATGTCTCTTGTTACTTGGTTGCGTAGGGTTGATTGGTTATTAAACTATGTACCAATAAGAGGTTTTGTTTGGAATACGCTGTCAAGCGAAGCTTGATCCTCGGGATGGGTGAGTCAAGTGTTTTGATCAGACGGATTACAAAGTGGTCCGGTAGAGGAGGAGTCAAAGTTAGCAAATGGTTGAGGCGTTTGTTAAGTTAAGTACGTTTGTATGACTATTTTTGGTTGTTGCATGGTTTGGGTTAGTTGGATCTAGATTGAACTCGTGGAAGCTTTTGTAATTAATGATGGTTGTCTCGTGAAATTTATGGAATTCTAGTGCGATCGTTTTCCGTGCGTAATGTGCAAGAATTAAGAATTCAAATTGAGGTGTTTCAGTTTTGTACTATAGCGTACGTATGCGATTCTAAGATAGCTTTTAAATGGAATACACTTGTCTAGGTCGATTAAACGATTGACATGCTAAGAAAAAACATGGAAGTGTTGTCGAGGTACGTGATCTTAAAGTGATTAGTGGCTCAGGTTTGTGTGTGGACCGTTGTAACAATGATGGGATAAGTTTCTACATATGGACTTTGTGATCAGATTTGATAAGGAATCTATGTTAGAGGGGAAAAAATTTAATGCCCATAAATTACAATCGGCTAAGGGGCTTGATGTCCCTCAACACCAAGGGATGTCGCTAAACAATGTGACTCCGACTATGGTTGTGGTTTGGTTTGTTCTCAGTTTTGTATGCTTTTTAACGGTTTCGCACAAATCCTAAACTATTCTCCATGAAAAGAGGACGTCTCAATCTATTTAGGGGCTCCCCTCCCAGCTGTTTTCCTACCCATGAGTGAAAAAGAGGATGTTAGGGAGGAGAGAAGATGGTCACAAAGGCTGGAATGAAGGAGAGTTGTGTTTTTGTGGCGTGGAAGAGGAGAGGGAAGCATCATTGGTTGTGTGTGGTCTTGCTCCTTACCAATATTTTTTTCCTAATCCAAGGTAATTGAGAATTCTTAGGGCTCATCTAGGAGATGATTGTTACGGATTTGTGATGGGTAAGTTAGATTAGGAGGAATTCATGGGTTAATTCCTTGGTGACTCCCTTATGGGGCTACTTGGTTTTGTGGTTATTTTATAGGAAGTCAGAATTGTGGAGACTTAGGGTTTTATGGGCAAGTGGAGCTTGAAGAGAAGCCCTGGTCGTGACATCAGGGTTGGTGTCGCTCGTTAATAGCCCATATAGAGGGACTGCGTAAACTGGTCTGAGATGGTTGTTTTGAGCCAACGTTTGGAGGATGATCTAGTTAAAATACAGTGGGACGATATGTGGTACTATAGGACTCATATCAAACAATGTGTTTGCGAAGTGAGCGGTTAGGTAGTGAACTAATAGAGTGTTAATGTGGAGATTTTGCATGAATTGATGATTTGTTGCAGGTTGCATTATTGGTTGGGCCAACGAGCTTGGTTTGAGCTAAAATCTTGCAAGAATTTCCATGGATCATGGATTTAGGCTTTGGTTGATGAAGAACCAAGGTGGAGCTCCATAATATTTCAAAGCCCGGCCCGGCCCTTACAAGGCTACAAGGCTTTTCAGGCTTTTTCGGGTTTTACTTACGGATAAAAAAAATCAACTTCTAAGTTCATAATAGTTTTTAAAAAAAACAATACTTAATGGTATACTATAAAAAGAATGCATCAAATTCTAAATAACTTATTAGTATTCATTAAAACTAACTTAATTTAAGAGAAAAATATGAAAACCAAATAAATTTTTTACACTTTAACCCAATAAAATATGAAACTAATATACTTTAAAGTAGATGATAGAGTCAAAATTTAATATTCTTTGATAATTTCAAAATCAAGATACTTATATATACTTAGTTGTACCTTTGTTCAGTTTTGACATATATAAATAATTGAAAATGTCATAGATAAATATTTTAAAAGTATTAAGTAAGGCTAATAAGTAAATATGAAAACTTATTCATTAATCAAATCTTCTAATTAAACTAAAATATCAAAAGTATTAAAAATATATTTGTTTAAGGGCTTTTTGGGCCGGCCCGAGATCGACCGTGTTAAGCCCAGAAAACCTTTTAACCCGAATGGGTTTAGCCCAAAAGGCCCGATTTCTTATGAACATATATATTTAAGCTCAAGCCTGATGATTTTCTGGGCCGGGTCGCCCGCAGGATTTAATCCTAATTGACATGCCTAGGTTCCAGTGAGAACATTTTCCATGTGTCATGTGCGAAGATTGAGAATTCGGGTCAGGGTGTTTCACATACCATATGTAAAACAAATTAATTAAAAACCACATGTCACATAAACCAAATACGTACAATATATTTGCACAAATGTAAAATGACAGTTTACGTAGATATTTAAATCATTTTAATTTTAATTAATAAAAAGGAAAAAAAGGAATTGTTGACTCTTTATAATATGATTTTTTCTTATTCTTCATTTCCTATTTTCACCTCCTCATCTTTCTTCTTTTAGGTGTTTATATTAACGGTGAAAAAATAGTACACGTTTCCCGTGTGATATAATTCCTTATATGTATTGTCTTTTACCTAGTAATATTCATTTGTTGATACAAACTTGTATATAAAACTGCAGAGAAAAGATTATTGAAATCAAACTAAAAGAAACACACCCAGAAGAGCACCACAGAAGCTATTATTCCAGAGATTAGGCTATCTATTTGTTAACCGAAGCCAAACAATTCAAACACTGGTCAGCTGGTATAAAAATCAGGTACACATTTGAGTGACTATAGGAGAGATCTAAGTTATATATGATTACCATACCTACTCCATATGCAACGAGTACTAGATTTCATACCTGTATTTTCTTTCACTTGTAAATCATCTTTCATTTCATTAAATGTTATTTCACTAATAATTCATTTATCATGTTGATTTTAACACTTTTTCATTAATCCTTATGATTCGATAACTGTGGGTGAAAAACAAATCTGTAATAAGAAATCTAAAATCTCTGAAAATCTCAAATCTTTATTCTGTCTGCATATGAAAGTTGTGGACCAATGAGATGTTATCGTAGCAATTGAATGAAGTATTGATGAGAAAAAAATAAAGACGAGGTTCGATTGCTTTCAAATTTTAGTGCGAAAGAAACAGAGATGAAGCGGATAAAAAAAGATGAGACTGAAGATAAGCAAGTGAACAAGAAAGAAAAGATAGAATGGAGACGAGAGATTTGTGCATATTCAGTTGGCAAATGTATCAAGGTTACTGGTGGAGGAGAAAATCGTAAATGTTACTATGAGACATTTCAGTTTCGTGGCACCCAATATAGTCTGGTGAGTTTTGTTTTGTTATAAGATTTTGGTACTTAGTTTTTAGGGATTGCAAAATTTTTATCAATTTGTATGATAAAACTAACATGGTATTTGTAATGAAAAAATTATGTTATGTTTGTTAATTTTTGTTTGTTAATTTTTTTGGTAGTAACATTTACATTAGATTGTACTCTTCTTTTTCGTAGGAGGACACAGTGCTTTTGGATCCGTATGAGTCAAAGAAAACCAACTATATCGCATTGATCAAGGTAAAGGGATGCAAGGTTCTTTTATATATAAGATTTATGTTGTTCATATCACAATCAACAATAAAAATTTATCTTTTCAATTGTTTGTTGAACAGGATATTTATGTTAAGAAAAAAGATGGATTTGTGAAGATCTTGGTGCAGTGGTTTTATCGCCAAGAAGATATTAAAATAAAACATGCTGGAAAGTGCGAATCTGGAGACTCGGAGGAAATTTTCTTCAGTTTTCATCAGGATGAGGTATTTGCTGAATCTGCGAGAAGCAAATGTCTTGTGTATTTCGTGCCAGATGACAAGCAAAGTTCAAACCTTACGAAGCCTCCTGACTTCATCGTGCAAAAGGTTTATGACAATATCAGTAAAAAGTTGAGGAAGTTCTCTGATGAAGGCTTTAGTGTGCATCAAAAGTTTGAGATTAGCACTCTCCTGGCAAAGACGAGTTCAAGAACTGGTGATTCCTCTGACATTAAGAAAGTCCCAATAGTGTCAAAGAGTGAAAGATCCGTAAGGAAAAGAGATGTCTCAGAAGCTGAGATAGCGAATTCTGAAAACAATACTGAGGTTAATTTGTTTGCTTATAAGTCGGCCAATGATTTGGACCGTGACAAGAGAGTCGGTGAGCTTTTGCAAGCACTGTTTAAGCACATATGTTGTGCAAGTAAGGAGAAGGAATATGGTATTAAGTTTGTGTCATCGGATAATGTTGTTGAGGTGGTCTTGTCTCTTGAGGAGGCTTTATATGATTCTTTTGCAGATGATATACCAAAGTATAATTACAAGTTGGCGCTTCTAATTGAGAAATTCAAGGTTAGTTTAACTTAATTCCTTCTTTTCTTCATTTTTTTTACTGTGTCTTTTTGCTTGTTTTGTCATGCATGTGTTGATGACAATTATGTTATTCAAAAATATTAAATATTGGTTACTTTAGGATGATAAAATGTTTTAAAATACGCACATCTCTATATAATATTACATGATCCAGCTAAATAAGCTTTATAGTAAGATTGTAGAACATTAGAAATTGTGTAAGGACTATTGAACTTAGCATTTATTTATTTATTTCTTCTTTAATTTTGTATTTGATTCTTTAATTGTGATATCTTATTATTTGTTTGTAGAGCTCAAAAGTATTAGTTGAAAGAATTCTCACTGGCGAATTGAAACCTGAACAAGTTACAAAGATGCAGGGCTACGAGCTAATCATGGTAATTTACCTAATTTCTTTTAATAAAACTAGAATGTTAGTATAGTGTTTATTTCTAATCACATCATATGTGATTTTGACATGTTAAAAGTGATTAAGATGAGCATTTTCTAAACAACTTTTGATGATGAAACATAGGCTGATTTCGAAGAACCAAAAACAGTGGAAGATGCTGCTAATGATGTCGAGTGGACATCAATACAGTGAATTACTAATCATCAAAGTATGTTTATTTTGTTACATTTTATATTTTCTATAATTTATTGTAGTTATTTTCTAATAATTTTTTTCTTATTTCTTACAAAAGTGGCAGAGCTCAAGGATCGTCGAAATGGGGTTAGGTAGACTTGTGCACTGTTGCAGAGCTCAAGACTCCAAGCTCATCATCATCAAAGGCTCACTCAACTACACAGTTGAATGGATCTTTTCTATTTCTTATTTCTGAACTATGTTTTTGAATTTTATTTATGTTTCTGCTATTTCAGTACTTTGGTTTATGTTTTGGATGGTTAAATTGATTTTAGGATTTTTTGAATCAAAATTATAAGAATTTTATCTGATAATTAGTATTTAATCCGTCGTTAATACTCGAAAAGTTTTACAAAAATTATTGTATTCATGAAGCTATACTCTATTGAACTATTATTAACTCAGCTTAAAATTCTAACAGGATTCATATTATACTAGGATTGGAGCCATGTTTATTTAAGCTTAGAACATATATTTAGTTGTAAAACAAATCTGAATAAAAGAACAAATAATAACAATTGGACTCAAATGAAATCATTGACTAATTGGTCGATGCTCTGCATTAAGTTGGAGTTTCTTGTTAGATATGTATCCAATTTATCCTGAAAAGATAAAATCAAAGATTCTTTACAAAAGTGAATAACATGAGAGTAAGGAAATAAGTGAAGAGCTCAAAGCAACAGATGTAGAGAAAGAGAGAAATAAAGCTACTACCTGGTACTGGGAGGACTTGGGGCATTCACAAGCAAAATGGCCTCTTCGTTTACATTTGTAGCATAAACGCTGTGAGTCTCTGCCCTGTGAAGTGCTTATTATTCTCGACGAAGTCGAGCATTCACGCGAGAAATGCCCTTCTTCTCCACACCCAAAGCGTTCACTGGCTTCCCTACTGTTTTCTTGAAAGCGTACGCGGGATGAATAAGATGCGTCGCGCTTAAAATGCTCTTCTTCCTCACACTTGAAGTATGATGGTTTGACATAATCATTTTCATTGCTTTCATCGTAGTGTCTACCACATGCCTAGAGAGACAATTATAATACTTAGATAGCTTTTTCTAACTAAAATGAATAGAGGTCATTCTGTTTAACTTATTCGACGGTGTGGCTAATTCAAAATCAGAATCTGAAAAACTTACCAGTCCGGTATGACCCCGTTGTCCACATCTGTAACAAGATACAGCCCATGACAGTGAATCACCAGGTTCGATACAACATAGATGGCCAAAGCTTTTACAGACATAACATTGTATATCCTAGCCAAAGCATATGATCAGCAAACAATGAGAAAATAAGAACAGTTGTAAGAAAGAAATCATAAGCAAAGTTACCTTCAAATCTTCTTGAGAATACTCATACTTGCACAAAACCATGTCATGTCCAAAGTCTCCACATCTTAAACATACATCTTTAGACCTGCTTTTGTACTTATTCGGACAATCTTTAGCTCGATGTCCAGCTTTTTTGCATATATAACAATCATGTCCCTGTGGAAATTAGCAAAAAATTACTCTAGCAATCCTATCCAACCAAAAAGACTAGTCCTGAAACTTCAATGTCCTACCATCAAACTTAAAAACCGCACCTTTAAACATTGCTTTGCACCATGTTCCAAACTCCCACATATAAAACAAGGCTTTCTACGCTTTATAGGACTCGGACAATTGATAGTTATATGACCTTTCTCCCCACAACTATAACAACTCACCCAACCTGCATCAGGAGGGTCAAAGTATCTTGCTCCACGCTGAAATAACACAAGAACCCAACAATATAGTCATCATCACAGACCAGTTACACAGTTTTAAGATATAAGAGTAACAAAATTCAATCAACTCACAAGAAGCTTGTTCATAACCAAATTGCTAGGTGTTGGTTCAGCAAATGTCTCAACCTCTTCATCTTTTACAATACCCTCCACCATGTTCACCTCATCTTGGTCTTTCCTCACAATGGGCTAAATCAAACAATCAAAAAGCATCAAACTTTGTTCATTCCACACAATGGGCTAAATCAAACAATCAAAAAGCATCAAACTTTGTTCATTCCACACAATGGGCTAAATCAAACAATCAAAAAGCATCAAACTTTGTTCATTCCACACAATGGGCTAAATCAAACAATCAAAAAGCATCAAACTTTGTTATTTCCACACAATGGGCTAAATCAAAAGATCAAAAAGCTTCAAACTTTGACTAATCTAAAGCTATGATAGAGCAAGAGAAACGTTCCTACTTACAATTTCATGAGCAGCTTCTAACTTCTTTCTCTTCTTCATCTTCTTACAACTCTCAGAGCTTTTAATCTTAGATGTTCCTCCATTAACTATCACAGTACTAACTACACCAGAATCAACATTGTTCCCAGTGTCACGCCTCGATGAAGCTTTCTCTAATATCTTCAAGCTAAGATCTTCATTACCCTCATCATCATCTGTTACTGAATCTTCTCTGTTCTCGTCTTCTCCGTCATCAAAAACAAAGCTTTTACCTTTACGCTTCGGCATGACTAAGTGATTAAACCCTTAATTCCAAATTTCTAAACCTAGAAATCGGATTGAGAAAAATTTTCGAATGATTTGGTTCAGAAGTTTTGATTTCTTTGTTCTTTTTGTTTTCTATGATACGGCGTAGGTTTTTTATTTATCGGGTTGGTATACTATATGGTTTAATTACAAGCAAATTTCAATTTGACAAGAACCGGATAAGTCAAGTCTTAACCGGTTTACTATAACCGGATATATATATTTTTTTTTTTTTACCAACTAACCAGATAAATTTCAGACATGTGTTTATAGTCATGTCTATGCAGATTTTTTTAAACCATGTGTAATTAATTTTGTGATGAAACATTTTGTTACATTATAGAGTGTTTTATGTCTTGTAGGTTGCAAATAGAGAGGGAAAGTCTCAGAAGCAAAAATTTTGATCAATAATGCCACACTTCTGTTTTGACATTTTATTTAAATGAAAATCAATACCAGTGTTTAAAAAATCGGATATTATCGGTCCAAACACACTATCCGATTCATATTCACTTAAACAGATTATCTGATCTAATAATTTTTGGTTTTAACCGATTTAACATCAGTTGTAAAAATAGAAACAATAATTAGAAACGTTAAAGTTAAAAAAGAAAATTAGAATTGTCGGTCGTTCTCTTCTCCGCTCTTCTCTTCTCGATTTCTCCAACAACAGCGACTCTGTCGAATTCGTTTCTTATTCACTTTCTTCGATGATTGATCTCCTCCTTCGACTACGCTCCTATGTGGTATATGTTGTCTCCTCGAAAACCGTCAAATGGTCTCCTCGCTTCGACTATATAACATAAGGAATATGTCATGAAGTTAGTCAATTATTTTTTATTCTACTAACTAGATATGATTATATTTCGCCTGCTAAATTAAATTTGCACTACGGTGCATTCCTATCGGAACGACCGGATCAACCTTCAAGATTTAAAAGAAAGAAAAGAATAAAGAGTGAAGGACAATCGTTCCTCCTAAACTCTCTCTTCTCTCTCCTAAACTCTCTCAATCACATATCCAGATCTGCTCTGGTGGTCTTGCTTTGCATCCCCTTTGGTTGCTAGTGATTGCTTAGGTGGACTAGATCTCTTTTCCGTTGCCTTAGGATTGGATCTCTCTTTCATTGACGTGGATTCAGATCTGCAGTGCCGGTAGAAGTGTGTTGCTTTGGTGCCTCCGGTTTGAAGACGCCGGTGGGTGTAGCGGCTCTCTCATGGCTCAACCGTCGTCTCGACAATGGATGTATGGCGGAAGTCAATGAAGGAGAGGGTGGGTTGCTGAATCGCCTTGGAGGTCAACACTTGCTGGCTGTCATGGATTCAAGGCGTCTGGGTTTTCGTTGAGCCATCGGCCCCAGTTGCCGCCGTGACTTGCTTCATGTGGGCCGGTTAGAAGAGATTTAGTTCGGCGAGTTGGTGTTGCGTCAAAACTGGGAAACTGAGGTTATATCCGAAGTTGTCGGCTTGCTTGGTCAAGGAGCTGTCAACAACGAGCTGCATTGTTGGAGTTTGGTCATGTCGGAAAATTTGTGGAGGGTTGGTGGATCGAGGGAAAAGGAACGGAATGGGGGGTCAGATGCTTCTTGCCTGTTTACTAGATACTTTGTTTCGCCGCAAAGCGGTGGATCTCGCATTCGCCGTGGTTCATGACATGAGTTTCTGCAACGCGGTGTCAATACGATATGAGTCTCTTTCTCAGCGATAGCGAAAGCTAATTTGTATTTGCCTTTGTTTTCATTTGTAACTTAAGCCACAGCCCAATTAGGGGTATCTATATATATAAAGTTAACTTTTTCTCTCTTCTCCTTAGCCACATCATCATTCACCTCATTTTATTATTTAATTTTTAAAATTAATTATACCATTTTATCATTTAATTTTAATATTTAAACCTATGTAAATAAGTTTTTCCAAAATGAATATATAAGGTCTTTTTTTTATATTATACATTATAAAACTAAAAAAGATAATTGATTAAGAGTTAAAAAAAACTTACTAATTATTGATTATACTAACAAATATATAAATAATAGATTATAGTTTTTAGTGAATGTTTAATATATATATATATATATGATTATATTTACACAATATAAACCTAAACATAATGGGATTTAATGGGAGTAAAACAAAAAGTAAGAAATTTTGAGAATATAAATCTATCTAATTTATGTCTCAAAACATTTTCTAACATAAGTGAGATAGGTCGGACCGAAACATGAATTCTTATTTTTTATAAACATATAAAAAGGTAAAAATAAAAATAATATTTCCTTAAAAATTTCCAATATGAATTTAACTATATGTTTCCAATACAACACATATGTTAAACTAATAAACAAAATAAAAAATTAACTATATTTCATAAAAATTGAAAAATTAAAATTAAAAACATTATTAAATGAAATAAACTAAATATAAAGTAAATTATACTAATATGTTAAATTTAAAAATTGTTCCATATGAAAAACAAAAAAAAGCCCGCACAGCAGTGGTCCAGTGGTAAGGGAAAATTGGGGAAAGGTTGGAAGGAACTAACCCAGGTTCGATCCACCCTGAAAACAAAAATCATTGTTGTGTGGGAAGTCTGTCAGTTGGGCCTTGGCCCAATTGGTTACCTGGTAGTCAGAAATGCAGGCGGCCTGACTACTCCCTGGCATTA
This sequence comes from Capsella rubella, assembly GCF_000375325.1. NCBI lineage: Eukaryota > Viridiplantae > Streptophyta > Magnoliopsida > Brassicales > Brassicaceae > Capsella > Capsella rubella. The sequence goes on along the minus strand of NW_006238919.1, from coordinate 5,414,605 downwards.
GTCAGAAAGCATTCCAAACTCGGGATAGACAGTGTGGTGGCCCTTTGGGGAGAAGTCCACTCTGAAGCACTTCGGTGCGTTTCTACCGGGGCTGACCGGATCAGCCGATAGGGTTTATCAAAAAAAAAAAAAAAAAAAAAAACAAAAAAAATCTATGTAACATAAAATCAGAAACAAATATATAATAGTATAAAAATGATCATTACGAGATATAATTACGACAAATCCAAAAAAGAAAAACATAAAACAAAAAAATAAATTATGACAATATATAAAGAGATAATGTAAACAATTAAAAATACAACAATCCGCCCGAAACCCACAAATCATGTTCAAATTTCATGCCAACATATAAAAGGCACAAAATATTAACATCTAGATCTATATTTGGTGGAAACCCTAATAGCACACGTTTCTCAATGATTTTTCACCGCACTTCCGTTTACGCCCACACTTCGACTTATACTATACACACTTAATTTCTCAAAAACTAATGAAGCTAAAACTCAATAGTTTTTCTATAAAAACACAATCTAAGTTTTAAAAAAGTAAAGTATGGTATAGTGAAAAAAAGAAGTAGAAAATAAAATACGAACCAATTACTCATAAACAACATAATAAACTCCCGCGCATAGCGCGGACAACCGACTAGTAATCAATAAAAAGGTCCGTTTTAAAAAAAAAAAAAAGATAAAGAACCTTCAAGATTTATTAAAAAAAAAATTATATGTTTTATTGTCTCTCTTTTCTTCCCCACGGTCTTCAATGCTTTCAATTTTCTTCTTCTTTTCTTCAGTTGTTTGATTTCTCAGTTTCTTAAAAATAACAAAAAGCATTGCAAGTTAAGAACGTGCCTGAAAATGATATGTCTTGAAACTTTCCTTTTGAAATATGATGGGAGTGGTTAAGATAACGTGAGATTCATACTACGTAGATGCATGCATTTACTCACCTAATCTTGATTTCAATTAACAAGAAGAAAATGTCTCTCTAAGTACCAAAAAGATCAAAGAAATCAAAAAAACAAAGGAAAAGAAAAGAACAAGTGTCTTTGGAGTCTGTCTTGGACTAGCTAGTGGTGATAAGAGAGGTAAAGCTATATCTTTGAGATATGAGTTTACTTCTCATAGTCTTACAAATAGATATTGAGAGACCCACACATTAGAAAAGAGTCGTTGTAATACTCAAAAGGGTTAGTGGGGATGTCGACGCAAAGTCTTTAGTCAACCAACCAAAGCATATAAAAAGAAGAAGATCATATCTCACATGGGGCCTTTGTAATCCCCTCAAAGCTTTAGATTGATACTTTCTCTCATTTGTCTTTTGAAAATCAATGTATCTGGTTCTCTTACTCTTTTTCATTTTCTTTTATTGATATGATATATTATTGGTTGTTTCTATGATCGTATATTATATGTACAATAAATATTGAATTTTTATCAAATTTTCTTGAGCAAAAATGACATTTTCATAGAATGTCTTCTAGTTTTCTCATATTTTTTTCTAATACATCTTTTGTTATTTTCTGCAATGGATTATAAACATATCGTAGGCTTAATCAAATTTGAACTAGTTATCAATTGATAAAAAAGATTTCAGTTTGTCACATACTAAATAGACCGTTCGTCAATCGATCAAGTCGGACTCAAGTGAAACAAAAGCACCCGTTCAACGAACATGCATCTTTTTGTGACTATATATGCTACCTAAGATCGTTTAGTACATTGTCGATCCAATTCACGCAGAGATAAATAAAATGTAACATTCTAATGAATGTTTGCAATGTAACAAATTCAACCTAGCGAACTAATGGAGTGCACGGAAGCAATGATAATCAACTTAATCAATAGATCGATCCGAAAAATTGATAAAGACATGTTTTGAAGCCGTCAAGAATTTGATAGATTTACGGAAAATATAAAATAAATAAAAAAAACTCTTATTTTTAATCAAATCTTAAAATCAACAATTGAACGAATTAGTTAACCATAAATAAACTAATAATATTTATATTTTAAAAATAAAAATCTAGAACACCTATAATTTTTTTTTTATCAAAATAAGGTAAACGTAAATACATAGATAAAATACAAAGAACTAATATTTATCCAAGATCAAAGTTGTATCACTAACGCATATTGCCACATCTACTTTATTTTCTACATAAATAAAATCTAAAAACGGTAATTTTGTGCATGAATGATTTCATAAAAAATGAAAAATTGGTTAATTATAGGCGTCAATATCTATATGCACTATGCAGCCTTTTTATATATAGCTACTTCAGAATTGGTTCTCCTCAAAACACTACAAGAAAACACGCGTATTGCGAGGAAAATTTTCTAGGGAAACAATGCCTAGCAAATTTGCGACGTTATACCTAGACTTTTGCGAGCAACTCGACGCGCCTCGTAGAATACTCGCAAGTTTGCTAGGGAAAAGATCCTCGCAAAATTGCGAGGCACATGCAACCACATTGCTAGGTCACAAAAAATCCTCGCAAAGTAGTAGCTAAATTACGAGATAATAACTAGGCAACAAACTTATTAAATGATATGGCAGATGTTCTCGAAAACCGGATAAATCCCTCGCGAGTTGGTTGCAATTGCCTAGCAGAATTCCTAGCAAGTTCGTAGCAAAGTTAGGCGAAAACATTTTAAATGACTTTGACAGAGTTGTCGGGATAAAGTTCAAACTTGAGTTGGAAATTGTGAGACAAGATTCTCTTTCTCTCGCAAACGTCTAGCAAATATCTAGCAATTCCGTAGCGAAAGTTAGGCGAAAACTTTTTACATCGTTTGACATTGTTGTCGGGATATAGTTCGCAGATTTGTTGGAAATTGTGAGACAACACTCTTTCCCTTGTAAGAGCCTCGCAATTTTCCCTAGCAACTCCATAGCATCGCGTTTTTTCCCCCTATAAATAGCAAATCCATGTTGAACTGAAATCATAACTCAAACATTTGCAAAACACAAAGCTATTCTAGAAAGAAAAAGTTCTCCAAAGTGAGCCATTTGAAAAAATGGCTGGAAGTAGAGAGCATGAGATATACACAATACGACGATGGATGTACAATCATAGAGATCCGGAGACCGGTGATGTGACGAGAGAATTTTGCGATGGTTTACGGGGGTTCATGTACCAAGCAACAAACCAACCTTTTGCTCGTGATAACGGTACAATTTTCTGTCCATGTCGTAAGTGCGTAAATGAAAAATACTTGGAGTTTAATCTAGTGAAGAAACATCTTTATAATAGAGGGTTTATGCTTAACTATTATGTATGGTTTCGTCATGGAGAGGGTTGTAGCGATAATGCTGGAAGTAGTACGCATAATGTTGTTGGTCAACCTAGTAATTATGAAAATTATGGGCATCAAGAATATGATCAATTTGGTTTTCATGGGTTTAACCAAGAAAATAGATTCTATGATATGGTTAATGATGCATTTCCTGAAAGTAATCCTGCTTTTGTTGAGAGTAGTACAGAAGAACCCAACGTAGATGCGAAACGTTTTTATGATATGTTAGATGCTGCAAATCAACCTATCTACGATGGATGTAGAGAAGGGCATTCTAAGTTATCATTGGCATCTAGGATGATGACAATTAAAGCTGATAATAACTTAAGTGAAATTTGCATGGATTCATGGGCTGAGTTAATCAAAGAATATTTGCCAGAAGATAATTTATCGGCTGAGAATTACTATGAAATCCAAAAGTTGGTTTCAGGTCTTGGGTTACCATCTGAAATGATTGATGTATGCGTTGACTACTACATGATTTTCTGGAAAGATGATGAAAAGTTGCAGGAATGTCGGTTTTGCGGGAAGCCGAGATATCAGGATACTCAAGGAAGGACGCGGGTTCCATACAAACGTATGTGGTACTTGCCAATCACTGATAGATTAAAACGCTTATACCAATCAAAGAGGACTGCAGCAGCAATGAGGTGGCATGCAGAACATTCCACTGCAAATGGAGAAATTACACATCCCTCGGATGCGAAGGCGTGGAAACATTTTCAAACGGTATATCCTGACTTTGCTCAAGAGTGTAGGAATGTTTATCTTGGTTTGTGTACAGATGGATTCAGCCCATTTGGTATGTCTGGGAGGCAATATTCTTTGTGGCCGGTTATCTTAACGCCATACAATCTTACTCCAGATATGTGTATGCAAAGCGAATTTCTATGGTTGAGTATTTTAGTGCCAGGGCCTAAGCATCCGAAGCGAGCACTCGATATATTCTTGCAACCTCTGATTCATGAGCTGAAGCAGTTGTGGAACGAAGGGGTTCAAACGTTTGATTACTCAAAGAAACAAAACTTCAATATGCGGGCAGTGCTAATGTGGACGATTAGTGACTTTCCTGCATACGGAATGTTATCTGGATGGACAACTCATGGAAGATTATCATGTCCATATTGTATGGAGCGAACTGATGCGTTTCAGCTTAAGAATGGACGAAAACCATGTTGGTTTGATTGTCATCGTAGGTTTCTTCCTCTGCATCATCCGTACCGAAAGAACAAGAAGTGGTTTAGAAAGAATAAAGTTGTGCGTGTTCCTCCACCGAGCTATGTTTCTGGCAATTATTTGTTAGAACAGATCGATTATTATGGTGCTCAGGAGACATGTAAAGTTGGAGGTAATTGGCACACCCCAGCGAATATGCCAGACGGATACACCTGCACTCACAATTGGCACAAACAGAGTATTTTCTGGGAGCTTCCGTATTGGAAAGATCTCCTCTTGAGGCACAACCTGGATGTGATGCATATCGAGAAAAACGTTTTTGATAATATCATTAACACACTTTTGAATGTTCAGGGTAAAACAAAGGATAATATGAAGTCAAGGTTGGACTTGGTGGAAATATGTGCAAGGGTCGAGTTACATCTTACGAGAAATGGAAAAATGCCAGTATCGAACTTTCGATTGACCGCAGATGCTAAGAAGGCGTTGTTCGAGTGGATTACATCAGAAGTGAAGTTCCCAGATGGTTATGTTTCAAAATTTTCTAGATGTGTTGAGCAAAGCCAAAAATTCTCAGGTATGAAGAGCCATGATTGTCATGTCTTCATGTAGCGGTTACTGCCATTTGTGTTTCTTGAGCTTCTGCCAATACATGTTCATGAAGCTATTGCAGCTAATAATAGTATACTTAATTAATTCATTTATGTACCAGTGTTATTTTTTACGTATGATGAATTAACTATATTATTTGATTAACTTATTAACTCATTTTACATAACCTTTGTAGGTATCGGAGCATTTTTCAGAGACCTATGCACCCGAACATTGTCTTGGGACGGCATTCAGCAGCTAGATGATAATATCCCGGTGTTGATTTGCAACTTGGAGAAAATATTTCCACCTTCATTTTTTGATGTGATGGAACATCTCCCAATCCATCTACCACATGAAGCAGCTCTTGGTGGACCTGTGCAATTTCGATGGATGTATCCGTTTGAGCGGTTTATGAAGTCTCTGAAAGGAAAGGCGAAAAATCTTGCAAGAGTTGAGGGATCGATAGTCGCCGGAAGTCTAACGGAGGAAACTTCCCATTTTACATCTTACTACTTTAGCCCTTCCGTGAGAACAAAAAAAACTCGTCCTCGACGATATGACGACGGAGGTGTTGCACAAACCTATAATGTTCCTGATGTCCCGGATGTCTTTGCACAGATAGGAAGACTTGCTGGAAAGTTGAAAGAAGTTTGGTGGGAAGATCATGCCTATTGTCGAGCAGCTCACAATTACATCTTGCGTAATTTGGATTACATCCAATCTTTCGAGAGGTACAAAATTTGGATTTAATTTAATATTGATTTTTTACTGTGTATTTAAACTTCTTTATGGACATTGACATAATAATTTTTGAGTGTAGGATATTTGATTCGCAGATACGTGAAGCCTTTCCCAATTTAGAAGAAAAAGATTATGAATCTTACAAGGACCGTGCCTATTTCTTCTCCAGGGTTGCCCGTTTATGTAAAAAACAAGATATTTGCCGAGGTACCACTCAACTTTAATTACTCTTTCATTCTCTTTCTATGGTTAGCTTTTGTATTGTTGTTAATTTGTTAGTAGCTTGTCACCAACATTTGTATTGTATGTGTTGTATTTCTTTTCTATGTAACTTAGGCATGTTCTGTATTGTAGTAGCACATAGACTTCTCAGTTGTGTTTTTTCTTTTCTCGGATTTAAAGTTAGAAGCATTTGTGTCTTCTCAGTTCTGTTTTGTGTTGGTAATTACAGTTTCTTTGTTTTGTTGCCAGGTTGCCCCAAAGAAGAAGAACAGAATTTATGGAGTTGGTTCTTTGCAAGCTGAAGCGGCTTCAGCCCATACTGGTGCACCTCCTGCTCCAGCTGACGATGATCCGGTGGTGCTTAAGGAAAAGCTAGCAGCAACTGAAGCTCTTCTTCAGCAGAGTATTGAGAAGGTTAATTGCTTGCAAGCTTATTTTGATTACTTTGCTGAGAAGGATCCAGAGTTTGCTGCAAGGTTTCGATCTGGACACCCAGCTGGACCGACAGAGACAAACCAGACCGGGGCTGACATGACAAATCAGACTGAGGCTGCCACTGCATCTGCCCACATTGGAACCTCCTCTGCTATGGACTTGAACTCTTGACCACAATGGAACCTCCTCTGACCAAGTTGATATGATGAACTTTAGTTTTTGATTTTCATGATTGTAAATTTGTAAACCTAAACCTATGACTTTTATCATAATTCAGTTTCTAATTTCTATTTTTCATTTTATCATAATTCAGTTTGCAAGTAAATTTAAATCATAATTCAGTTTCTAATTTCAATTAGATTCATAGCATAAGTGATGATTTGGTCTGTATACTAACCAATTGCAAGGAACCAAACATTTGTGAAAGCCTCGCAACATATGCGAGGGAATTGCAAGACAGTAATTTTGCAAGTAAATTGCAACTAAGCCAGCCCTCGCAAATTTGCTACGCCCTTTGCGAGGCATGTAAACCCTCGCAAATATAGCGATAAAAGTGCTAGGAATGAGTTACTCGCAATTTGCTAGGGAATTTGCGAGACATGTAATACCTCGCAAATTTTGCGAGTGAATTGCGAGCGTTACAATTTGCGAGTCACGATTTGCGAGGAAAAGTCGTTTCTCGCAATTCCCTTGCGATTAACGTATTGCGAGGAATACGCTAGGCATTTTTCCCTAGCAATACGCGTGTTTTCTTGTAGTGAAAGTCAATACTATATACTTAACTTGGTATCTCAAATTTTTACTTCTTCCATCTTCTACCAAAATCTTATGATCATGTTGTTTCTTCCCTTTCTCTGGTCAGGCCATTTGTATTAGAGTCAAAACATTGTATCCAATTTGTTTAATCGAAAACAATTTTTGTCAATGATGCAATAGTGTGGAAGATTTTGGACATTTGCAATATGCTTTTATTTATCTTTGGTTTATATTTTTTCTTCATATATTAGATTTATACGAGCATTTTGACATGAAAGTTTGAAACTTTACAAGTAAATGGAATCTGAGTAAGATAGTTAGGAAACTGATGTGTCAGATTGGGACCATCTTGTCTTTTTATAAGTTTAACGATCGTTTTTGGTAGTCGACGACAACATGTGTCATGTACTCATGTGCATGTGGAAAGGTTTTGTCTAGTTCCTTAACCTAATTAAGGACCATGATCATTATAATAAAGTTTAATAATCGTTCTATAACTCTAGAGTCGCAAATAAAATACCAAATTGTGATGATTGTCTGATTATAATCGATTTGCTAAGTATGTCAAATTCGAGACTATATTTTGGTCGTAAAATGTAACTAATGGCAAATATATGATAATCTTTATGTTACATTTTATGGTATATTTATGACAGTAATTCCGTAACTAATTGTGTCTTTTTCGTATTTAATTATGACGAATTGTTAACATTAGAAATCGTGACAATTGTTATTTTAATTTACTTGGATTTGAAACGATTTATTGTAATATATTAGAATTTATATTGCTTTTGTTACAATAAAATTCTTATAACAAAAATAATATTTATATTTTGTGACCGTTATAACGATAATAATATTTATTTTCTGTTATGATTTGTTCTTGTCTTTTTTATATCCTAGTAATACTTCATTGCATGCATCATGGTAGGGTTTTTTTTTTGTCAACCACACATTAATTAAAATATTGTTCTATGATTAGTAACCTAACCAGGAAGGAAAAATCGTTTACAAAAGAAACTTTAAAATCAAGTGATCTGAAAGAACGAGCAAGACAATCCACTTTTGAATTACAAGAATGTGAAATCTTAGTTTAAAAAATGAAGAAAAATACGCACGTAACACAAAGAATTCAACTAACATGTTAGAGAAAGCTCGTCACTCTTGATAGTTTTACACCATTGCGATAAACTCAGCACTATCTGATTCAAAAGTATAACAATCAATCCTTTTACACCATCATCGTAGTTTTTACATCTAAATATAGTGATATATATGCTTACGTGAAATTTCTTAACTGTAAAACAAAAAAAAACAAAAAGCAGAACCACTACTACTGTGCTATTAATGGGTTGATGTCTATCACAAATTTATTATTTTAACTAACTAATTAACGCGCTACTCGTATTAGCCTTTACGTTATAGAACTCTAATTCAATATTTAAATTTCATTAAAGATGCCACGTAAGAACATTTAAATAAATTAATGAAATGCAACGTAAGCCTGAATATATAATAAACTCTAATGAAAAATCTCATAAATATTTTAATTATTTCCACATTTTCGAATTTGACTTGTCTAATCATTCTAACTTTTGTAACAAAAATTACCCCTGGGATTAGTATCCGACCCGAAAATACCAAACCGACCCGAACCGAGATTTTCGGTTTTTGGTTCGGTTTCGGTTAACCAGAGATAACCGATCGGAAGGATTAATAAATTCCAGTCGGTTACCAATCCGTTACCCGATCGGTTATCCGAAGTTATCCGTATTTATCCGAAATTAATCAAAATAACCGATCCGATATAACCAAATTAACCGAATTAACCGAAATTACCACATTTAACCAAGATTTTTGATCCGATTTTACTAATCTAACCGAGAATCTTAAACATTTGGTTCATTTTGGTAAGAAAAAAAGTAACCGAAAAAACCCGATACTCAAACTGACCCGACCCATTATGTAGTTCGGTTATTTTCGAAAACGTTTTTCAAATTCCAAATTACCCGAATACCCGATCCGTATTATCCGACCCGACCCGATGTCGCAGGCCTAACAAAAACTAAAAGAAAACCCAAAAATTTATGTGAAATGTAAAACAAAGCAAGCCGTAATCGTTAAGGCAAATAAGCCACAAATGTACTAAACAAATTTTAAAGGCTTATGTGACCAATGGCTCCTAAAAGAGAACCCCAACGATAATGATATATAATAAATAGATATGTTACATCAAAATGTTTTTGCATGTCCTTGTGTTGTAAAATATTATGTTTCTCTTTTTGGGTGGTTTGGTAAAAGTGATTACGACGATCGTCTTTTATTCCCAACCGTCCTTATCATGCAATGCAATGCAAAAGCCAGACTAGCAAAGACTGTCGTGGACACATGAACGGCACTAACCTAACATCACAACGTCACCTTCTCTTTAGTTGCTCACAACTGTCTTCACCCTTGATGATTTTTTTAGATTTTCATTTCTTCACCCAAATTAATAAGATTCACCTTTACATAATTGGGTTTGTATTCAACTTATAAATATATTCAATTTCATATATATATATATATATAGAGAGAGAGAGTTTAGTATATGTGTAAACCAAAATTTAAATTTACAAAACAGGTGTAAATTGATTTTTCTTTTAAATGTAATTTTAGTTCGATTTCTATTGAAAATTTGTTTTACAAGTATAAAAATGGTGCTCCGGATTATAATATATTATAAAATTTGTGACGAGTCAAATTTTTAGTGATTATATTTATTATTTAATTAGTCGGATAAATGCTAATTAAATAACATAAATCGAACAAAAATCTTATCCAAACTTTAATTACTTTGAATAACATAAATCTTATCCAAGTTTTTTTTTTCTCTCCCTTTTACTCTATTTCAATTTGCAACTAGTTAATAGTTTCCATGCTTTGAATTTTCAATTTTACTGTTTATCTTTGTATGGATAAAAAGCACATTTTATTTGACTGATTAACTTTTCAACATACTACAGCCGATAAAACAATATAATAGACGTTTAATTGTTTTACTTTTATACATAGATTCTTTAACTCTATAATTTAAAATTTTAGGATACAAAAGATAAACACAAGACACTAAAGTTTCTAATGCAAAAATAAAATTTAAAACAATAGTATATATAAACATTATAATTTTTTATAAAGCAACCTTTAATTTTCCTTTATAAAGGGAACATGATGCTAAACCTCTCTTCCTCCCTCTTCTTCTCCTCTCTCTCTTAACACTTCACCAAGAAAACATTACAATGACATTCTTCATCGAAGACACTAATCTCATCATCAGCCACCTTCTTTACAAAACCGCGGTCGTCATCGCGGTTTTACGATGGATCTTCGCCTGTATCCTCCGTTACCGATCTCAATCATCATCTGTTATTTCCGAACCAAAATCTTTATCTCTTTCCGTTTCATCTCAAACCATTAAAGAAAGCCTAGCCATAACAGCTTTCCGCGACGCGGTGGAGAGATCCCCCGCGTCGTCGTCGATTAGCGACACGTGCGCGGTGTGTCTAGGAGATTTAGAAGACAACGACGAAATTAGAGAGCTTAGGAACTGTACTCACGTGTTTCATCGTGATTGTATTGACCGGTGGGTTGATTATGTATGTCGAGGCGGCGGTTGCGGCGGGGATGATGATGATAACCACCGTACTTGTCCGCTTTGTCGAACGCCGTTGCTTCCGTCGTTCTCGGATTGTTCTTCCGTTAACCAACCTAGTTGGGCTGTTGAACGACTCCTTTACCTCTTCGGCGATGATCTTCTTCCTTGAACTTTTTTTTTTACTTTTTTACCTTTTTTACTTTCTTTTTTTCTTAAACATTTTATTTCATTTTTTTTAAAGATCAATATTGTAGTTGGTGAATTGGGTAGATTAATAGAAAATATATAAGAATGGTGTCAATTATACAAAATCGAATCAATTTGATTTGATTGTATATATAAATGTTCTAGTGATTCCAGTGTGTATTCTTTTTTCTCAAATTAATGTTTAAAGTTGATTAATAAGTTTTCTAATGATACGTTTTTTACTATATATTCTTTCAGTCTAAAGTTTCATAATCGTGGAAATGTATATTTCATACTTGTGATGAGAACGAATGAAGCAAAACTAAACAAACAAAAATATTCTCATACCTAAAAATCTAAAAATCAAATCAAACTAAATTATATGTTTTATATTTTGTGTTTTTCTTTTAATGAGTTGTTAAATTAATATTTATAACTCACATAATATAAATTCCAAAATTACGATAAGAGATCGTATTGTGTCATCAGCAGAAATAAACAACAAAATTATATATCAAATATCTATATTAATATTTTTCAATCACTTTTCAAAATAAATCCTAGAGTTTCAAACTATTTACAAAGAATTCCATTGATATTTATTATTTTTGTAAAATTTTGAAACTAATAATAATCAGTTACGGAAATACTGTCATAAATTTACCATAAATTGTAACATAAAGATTATCATATATTTGTCATAAATATACCAAAAATGTAACTAATGGAAAATTTGTTAAAAGTGATTATTGTTAGTTTCAAATTTGTACATAAATAATAAATATCAATGGAATTCTTTGTAAATAGTTTGGAACTCTAGGATTTATTTTGAAAAGTGATTCAAAAATATTAATATAGATGTTTGATGTTTGATTTTGCTGTTTATTTCTGCTGATGACACAATATGATCTCTTATCGTAATTTTGGAATTTATATTATGTGAATTAAGAATCTATTCATATTACGTTGACCTACACAAAATGAACATCATATCCTCTACGTCATTAACATAACACCTAACATACATTTAGCCATCATTAATCCATATATAGTAGTGAGAAACGATGTTGTTTAAAGCTAAAATGAAGTCTCCAAATGAGAAATTAGGGATTTTAAAATTTTGGATTATGACGCTTAAATCACAATTTGGGGATTTCTTTTTAGCCTTAAACGACCTTTTTCTCACTAAAAATTTTGAATTAACGATGGCTAGCTCCTTTGTTAACGGACTTGAGGATATTATGTTTATTTAGGCTTGGTCAACGAAAGATGATGTTATAAATACGCCAACGACAAGTTCATGTTTTGAATGGTCACATAAAAAATTTGTGGTTTAAATGGCCTAAATTTGTAAGTTCGTAGATTAAATGACATTTTTCCTAATGAGGAATCATGTTGAACGTAGAGAGTTGCTAACTTGCTATGGTTTGTTCATTTTCTTTTTCTAAATATTTATACAAATGGTTGAAATCAACGCAATTGAAATCGTGGTAGAAGAGGCACTTGAAATTTTATGTTTATAAAAATTTAAACTATCTAGAACAAATCATAGAAAATGATATATTTACTTAATACATGAGGAGAGTAGAGGGAACTCGAAGAGCGGAGGAAAAAGCATCACCAGAGGAGGCGGTTCGTTGGACATCAAATTCACATATTCTAAAAACGAAGAAGTAATTTTGCAACAATGAGAGAATTTCTTTCACTAAATTTGAGAACCGTACCGATTGTGAACAATGACTGGATAACAATTTTGATGTCGAGCTTATCTGTGCTCACTCAAGTGGGAGGGCGAGCGGTGCGAGCCTTAGTAATTAGAGATTCAAACTTTTAAAGTATTTTTCAAAAAAGAAAAAATATTATAAAATATTGGACATCTCGAACCATTAACCAAGATAGAGAGCTTGACATAGGAAATGTAGCAAAACGAGTGAAACACACTTTAGTGATGAGACACAAAAATAAGGGTAAAAACTATTTTATCCATCTTAGAATGTACACCCAATGGATTATTTGATCCATATTGATGCAATGCGGCCATATGAAGAAGACTGGCGCCTACAAAAATAAAGGGGAGCAAATGATGAAGACTAATAATGATTTAAGGTGACACTGTTCACGGAGAAACCACTTCAAAGCTAAGTCAGTATGGTATATATGTCCTAGTTATTTACAAATACCTTTTTATTTTTATAACAAATTAGTTTTATAAAAATACATAAAAATATGTTTAAAACAAATAATCTGTAAAAGTACAAATTTATAGGGTTCAAATTTTATTTTGGCTTAAAACTCCACAATATTGTTGAATCGACAATGGTGGTTTGCCGGATCATAGAAAACATATTAAATAAAATTAAAATAAACATAAAATTTATAAGAAGAAAAAATGAAAATTGATAGAAATAATATATTTTTATCATCGACTCATAGTCTCCTGCTGATTATGATCATTTCTCCTTTGGTTAGAAGGTCGATTTGTTTTGAAAACATGTTTGAAAATATCTTGCCGCCGAGGACTAGAATCAATGCACAAATCCACTATAGTAAAGCCATGACCATCAGCCCATTTCTTCCCACTATGTTTGCTAGGGAAAACGGCCGATTCCCCCACAAACTATGTTACTTTATCGCATTCACACACATAACTTTGTCGCGTGCCTATAACTATATAAATTTGTATTAAATTTGAATTTTCTACATGGACAAAACAAATCTGATCTAAACCAACAAATCTCTAAACGACGTTACTATTCCGTTAAGAGAAAGATGACTAGGATGCCACGTGGATTTGATAACACCAAAACGACGTCGTATTATTAAAGAAAAAAAATAAATACATATCTAAGAATCGAACCCTTGACTTCCTACTCAAAATCGCTTACGTAGTACCAACTGTGCCAACACCATTATATGTACAATGACAATCAAATATACATTTATATATAACGATTATCTGTTTCTCATAGATTAGGTCGAGTAGATAGGTGCATCGCCGACTCTTCTTCTCCGATCAATCTGTCACCTTCCGTTCACTTTTTTATGTTTCCAATGACTTCGCTTTCTTATTCTCATCATCTAGTTAATTTTTTTTGTTTCTCAAATCTGTTAATGAACTTATTTTTTGGTTTATTTCTCTGAATTTTGGTCTTTATGTGATCTCTGTGTCGTAGATCTAGAATGAAAATTAAAAACAATGGGGTAAAACCTTTAATTGTTTTCTCTTCTCCGATCTCCTAATCACATATAATTTATTGGACTAAAAACTGGGTTTTCTTTGGTTGATCATATCAGATTTGATTCAACTGGATTTCGCAAAAGGAAAATAAAAATAAAAATTGATATTCAAGTTTGATTAAGAGAAAAACTTTTCAGTTTCTCGCTGGAGTTGAACGAGTGATGATGGTGGAGAGGAGATGAAGAAATCGAGACAGCAAAGAGAGATGAGTTTCTTTTTTAGTTTTGTCATTTTGTATTTATTGTATATCTATATATCCATTTAGATAACTATCATTATTAGAAGGAGGTGTAGTGGTATTACATCTGCTAGGTTGTGTGAAAGGTAGTTGGTTCGAACCTGGGCTAATTAATTTTTTCCTTATTTTTTCTTTTCCATCCACGTGGCATCCTAGTCATCTTTCTCTTAACGGAATAGTAACGTCGTTTAGAGATTTGTGGGTTTAGACCAGATTTGTTTTGTCCATGTAGAAAATTCAAATTTAATACAAATTTATATAGTTATAGGCACGCGACAAAGTTATGTGTGTGAATGCGATAAAGTAACATAGTTTGTGGGGGAATCGGCCGTTTTCCCATGTTTGCTAAGCAAAGATGCAGCAAAGAGTAGGGAAGAAACATCATTTGCGGCGGCAATGTCGTTGTCAACCATTTTGTGTGTGCGGCTATAAAAATTAGAGTTTAAATCTTTTCAAATAGAGAATTTTTGAGAAATACCCCTTTTGAAAAATATCTCTTTCTTCTATCCATTTTCAAAAATACCCCTTTTCAAATATGAAAAATTATAAACTTTTATATGGTTGATAAGGTACATCAAGATAATCATTACTACTGGGAGACTAAATCCAAATAGTTATAAGCTTTTAAAAGGTTCTAAATGGTATTTATAAGGATTTTATAAGGTTTTTAAAAGGTTTACAAAGTTTTTATAAGGTTTTTAAATGATTATCTAAAAGGTTTTTAAAAGGTATTTATATGGTACTTATGAAATATATATATAAATTTGCATACATATAAAGATAATTTGTGTCTATAAGTATAAGCTTACACATATTTTTTTGATAAATTTCAAATTTTATAGTGACGTTTTGATAAAATTAGAAAGAGGGGTATTTTTAAAAAGTGGTATTGGAAAATGGGTATTTTTAAAATTCCCCCTTTCAAATAATAATATTATTATTTTCTCGTGGGTGAATAAAACACTTTAAATCCCAAACTTTAAAGGGGAAAACCCAAAAAATATTTGGTTTATTTTTTAATGTTTAATACCTGAACTTTTTCGTTGAATGAAAAATACATATACTAATTAACGTTTGTGATTTAATCCTCAAAAAATAAATTGTTGTTTCATATCCACAATTTCAAAAGAAAAAATAAAATTCTAATTTTACCCCTACCATCTGAATTAATTATTAATGTTTAAATGAGTTAACAATAATTTATAATTTTATTTAATCAAATTATGTAAACAGAAAGAAAATTTATGAAAAAATTTCAAATCAGTTTCGTTTGCAAATTAATAAATCTATATTCATTACAAAATTTTAAGGTTATTTCAGATGCTTACAAATCAGATGCTTACAAATTTTTTCTTTTTCAATAACACTTAAGTAATCCTTATAGTTTTAGATTTTTTTTTAAACTTTTTATTTATAAATAAATTATAGTAGTAAAACAACATATCAATAAAAAATATATTTTGAGTTAAAGTTTTTTTTAATCAAATAATGAAATTATTCTTTTTGGTAGGAAAATAATTTAAACATCGATAATTAATTCACATATAGTAAGGAACTAAGGATAAAATTATTCTTGTTTTGAGTTTGTGAGTATGAAAATAACAACAACTAGTGATTCCGCACATTTTTACAAAATTACGATTTGTTAAGTAGATGCTATTTTGGTAAAATTTTGTTATATGAGTTTATTTGATCAACTATATATAGACACACAGTTGTAAAATATAGATATTGTATTACATAAACAATTTTAAAATTATTTAAATGAAAATGATAAATGATATTACTTGTTTATTTTTTAACCTAATCAAAATATTTCACTGTTTGCTTAGAGATGTTAAATCGGATTTGGGTTTGGCTTTAGTTTGAACTGTTTTATGTGTAGTTTAGAATGGAAAACCCGTCCTATTCCTTTCCGTCTTGTCCTGAACCGTCCCGTCCCACCCCGCCCCGTCCCGTCCCGTCTTCTATCTGTCATAAAATTTCTGTCCCGTAATCGTTTCTTTTTAAAACATAATCAGTTGCCAATGTTTATTATAAGAAACTTGATAAAATATTTAGACGGGATACCCGTATTCCTCGTTTAAATATTTATTTTTATCAAACTAATAAAAATCTAATTATCAATCTAAGTCACATGCTCCCACCATTTTCATTCACAAGGCACTATCTGTAATCCTAGCATACACAATCCTTGTTCGATTTTTAATTTTATTGATCTTTCCGTTTCATCTTTATTTCTCATTACTTTCTTTAATTCAAAGATTCATGTTTTAGCCTTTTTGTTTTCTAACGATTTAGGTTTTTTTTAATACATGGATTTATTGTAGTTTTGTTATCTAAAGTATACGTTATCTTCTTGTACCAGTCATATCATGTCTAAATATTTGAAATAAATAGGAAAGTGGAAATTAAATTTAGCAATTTAAATTACATGTCCCCGTATCATACTCGTAGTTTTATATTTGAAAGTTGAAAGCGAATTTAACTTTATAACCATGTCTCATAACAATTATATCTGATCATGTTTTTTTCTATGAGAAATAATTCAGATAATGTTTGTTTTCGAATTATAAGTTCCCGTCTTGTATCTATTCCTACAAGTTTATATTTTTTTAATAAATAACACCATTTACATGTAACTAAATATTATTTTAATATATGTAAAATTTTATATAATCGTCCAAAAGTAGAGATTTATACGTCCCAATGTTGAATTTTGTACAATATTTTGAGATTTTGACAATTAAATATAACTACCAATTTTTTTTTTCAACCGGTTATCCAAAACTTATATCATATTTTTCAAGG
>NW_006238919.1:5396651-5397172 GCF_000375325.1 Capsella rubella | reverse complement strand
GTTTAAAACTGTATGTATATGTGAGATAATGTTTATAGATATTTATTTATTATATCATACCAATTTGACATTTTATTTGTTTTCAATTAGATTAAATCATAAAATATAATCCATTTATTATTTAAAAATTGGTAATAAGTCGTTAAAATCATTTAAATGTGATATATCCACTTGTTATTTAGTTTTAATCATAATAGAAATTCTATATGTTTATAATCTCAAAATGTAGTTAATGATTTGATAAAACAATTATTTAATATTTGATAATAGTAATGATATGCAAATTGCCAATGGATGAAGATTTATTTTGTTAAGATTGTGTGAAATTAATAAGAAAAAGAAGTTTAGAATAATCATAAGCTAACTGTTTGACCAAATAAAAAACCATTAACTAATTGAATTAATGTTACATTTTGTAGATATCTTTTGTGCTATAATTGCTAGATTGCTTTTTGAATATGAATATTTTTTATGTGAAAATAAGAAATTTATGTGATCTAAAATGTTTATTCGCATGATTT
>NW_006238919.1:5343059-5396469 GCF_000375325.1 Capsella rubella | reverse complement strand
TTGTTTTTAGATATATGATGATTTTGTTTTATTAGATTTCATTCTATATCTATACTATTAATTTCGAAATTATATTAAAATATTAAATTAATATTAAATATGTTTATGTATATTCAAAATAGACATGTTTACATATATTTAATTTTGAATTTAATTGTCCACTTTTTATGGTAAAAGATTATTATGATTTCCATAAATATAGATTGTTTTTGTTTTTTTGTTTTTTTTTGCTGTCAATAATTCTGTTTGGCAACTGGAATATATTTCATGAAATTTTTTTTTCAATTAGGGGGTGTTTGGCTTCAAGTTGTCCTTCCCAATTAATAGTATAGATTATTATTTTAAGACCAGAGTAGATTAAACCAAAATTCCTGGTTCAATTCAATTTAGGAAATAACCCCGGTTCAATTGGCTCAGGAGTCAGATCGCTTTGAGTAATACGTACAAGACATTGTTTTATTCTTCTTCTTAACTATTTTCAATAGTTAGTAATAATTTTTTTGTTTTTGTTCAAATGGGAAATTAGATCTAGCTAGTGGCTCGTTCCGCTGCTTCAGATCTCTCTCTCTTCGATCAAGCTTCTTCGGTCAAGGGGCACAAATCAAAACCAGAGAGAGCTTAGGCAATTCTCATATCTCACTTCTCTCTCGACTCCATCAACGATCTTTCTCGTCACGATCTGTTCGTAATTCGTTCGATTTCGCGGTGTTGTGCAGACGAAAAACTGCTGTTGAAGCTGAAGAAGACGACGACGAAGTGGAAGAGGAATAAGAAGGGTTAAAAATGGCGGCGGGTGGGTTTTTGACTCGAGCATTCGAGACGATGCTTAAGGAGTCTGGGGGAAAGAAGTATCCTGATCTCCAGAAAGCTATTCAAGCTTATCAAGGTTTAGATCTCAATTTCTCACATTTTTACTCTAATTGTTCGATCGTTGCTTTTGGTCAGAGGAGATTTCACCCATTTGGAACACGATCATAGCCACTAGATGTATTTGACTTAACTGTGGTTGCCGCAAGTGTTGGTTTATTAGTGAACATTAGTGTGGCTTGATAGGATTAGGCTAAGGCTATGGATTTTTTTTGGTTGTTGTCGATGATTTGCTGAGACTTAGGCCTTAGATCAACTTCTGGCTTTTAGTTTGTATTTGATAGTTGACTATTGACCTGTGAACAAAGATGCTACCTATCAGAATAGTTTGACTTCGTATTCGCTGGTTTCGAGTAATATAACCTTTTTTGAAGACTTATAGGCGTCAATGACTCTCTGATTTATTGTACAAGAAAGTTGGGTTGGGGAATTCGATAGGTTATGTGATGACAGAATGGTTTGCTTATTTCTACCTTAAATTAAAGGGAAGTGTGGTCCATTATTACAAACTTTCTATTATCGTCTCTGGGGTATTGCTGCGGTTAAGCTGCATGTGCTACTTAGATTCTCAACTGATCTGTGTCAATGAGGTGATATTAGTAGTATGAAGGATATTCACTCCCTGTTGTTATCCGGCAAGCAAAGAATTTTAAACAAGTCTTTGGTTAAGGCTTCTCTCTACATTATGTTTGGTTGTGCTCTAGTGTGGCATTTGGTCATATTGTCTTCATACTATGGAAAAACATGGTGTTGATAACTATTTTCTGGTTTGCTAACTACGCTAGCTTTCATTTGTGATTATTATAGATGGTTCGAAGGTTGTTACGCAGGCTGCATCCTCGAGCATAGATGAGAGGTAATGACCAGTGTGCCATTTTCTGCTAGCTTTAGGATTAAGTTTTCTAGATAAATTGATATTTACTTTGATTGTGTGTTATGTTTAATATCACCAAATCTTAAGGGGTTTCACATGTTAAGGTGGCCTATTCTGTCTGTCGTCCTGCCTTATACATATGGAAATAAGTTCAATAGTCTGATTCCTCAAGACTGACACTGATTTATATTTAACTTCAGTTCACAAGCTGAAGGTGGAGGTGAGAAAACTGGGGGAAAAACAGATGAACCGCAAAAAATCCCAAGTGCTGAAGTGGCTGAGCAGGCTAGCCAGTCAAAAAGCGGGACTATAAACATTTCATTAGCAAATGCTGGACACACATTAGGGGGTGCAGAAGTGGAGCTTGTTCTGAAACCTCTACGCCTTGCATTTGAGACAAAGAACTTGAAAATATTTGATGCTGCTTTGGATTGTCTTCATGTATGTATTTGTTTTTCTAATTGCTTTGAGTATTCCTGGTCGTTTGCTCCATTAAATGCCATCATTTTGAGATGTAATTCTGTACTCATGTAATGTATCTCCTGTCATTTAGTTGATGTGCTGAATATGTTTATAATTCTTTGTTTTTTGCAACCAGAAACTTATTGCCTATGATCATTTGGAGGGGGATCCGGGTTTGGATGGCGGAAAAAATGCTGCACCTTTCACCGATATTCTGAACATGGTTTGCAGCTGTGTAGACAACTCATCACCAGACAGGTATGTACCTTTGTTTTTCAATTTTTTGACAATGGTTATACCAATTCTTAAAGTGGAAAATTTTATGCAGCACTGTACTCCAAGTGCTGAAGGTTCTCCTTACAGCTGTTGCTTCAGGAAAGTTCAAAGGTAAGCCTCTGATGTAAAAAGCTATGTTTTGTAAAATTTTAGAGGGCTGAACTGGTTTCTCAGTTTATTGTGATTGCAACAGCAAATTTTACTATTTTAATTTGTTATTGATGGCAGTGCATGGGGAACCGTTGCTGGGAGTTATTCGAGTTTGCTATAACATTGCTCTAAACAGGTGTGCTTTCTCTCCTTTTGTCTGAAATTTTTCGTCACTCTAAGTGCAATCACTAAATGCAGAATTTTCATGTAGCAAGAGCCCAATAAACCAGGCAACTTCTAAAGCAATGTTGACTCAGATGATAAGCATAGTATTCAGGAGAATGGAGACTGACATTGTAAGTAATATTAATTTCTCTATTTTGGACATGTTTCATTGAATGCATGAAAAATTGAAAACAAAGTAATTTTTGAATGGAGGCGCTGACTATTGAATGTATATGTAGGCTTCCGCATCATCCACAGTGTCTCAGGAAGAACATGTTTCAGGCGACAGTTCAAACCCTAAGAATGAAGAAATTACTGCAGCTGATGAAAATGAGAAAGAAATGACTTTAGGAGATGCACTGACTCAGGCAAAAGACACAACTCTTGCTTCTGTTGAAGAGCTGCATACCCTTGTAGGCGGTGCTGATATTAAGGTTGGTCTTCACCTTATATTTTAAACTTTTATCCATTGCCTTGAGTTGATTAGAGAAGTATTCTTCAAGCAAGAAGTGCTGAAAGGTTTTTGGAAAAAGGATAGAAATTCCTTAGAAGAAAAAGATTCGACATTGTTTTGTAGCGTTGTTTCTCTATATACATCTTTCATATCCTCGTTGTTGCTTCTGGATAAGTAGAAAAAAATTTCAGTCACTGGTCCTCGAGTGCGCTCAAAGTCTTTATAGAGTTTCCCTTTCTTATCAAATAATAGAAAAAAAAGAGAGATTGGAAGAAGTTCTCTAGGATATTTTCGTTGTTCTTTCTGATTGTTGGAAGACTCTTGTATATTGTGGTTCAAGAGTTGTGGTTTTTTGGACAATGAAATTCTTAAATATATGATCAGGGATTAGAAGCCGCCCTTGACAAAGCTGTGCATCTTGAAGATGGCAAGAAGATAAAACGGTATAGTTTATGCCACTCTCCTCAATTCTGAGTTTAAGATTTTGCTTTTCTGATCTATATACCGGTATGTCTTTTATGCCTATTTATGCTTGTGTGTGTTTATGTGTTTGAATATGTATGCACACAGACGGCTATATTATACGTAAAACATTTGTATGTGGCTGAACATCTACACATGGTCATATATACCTGTTTTGATTAGCGAATAATGAGTTAGACTTGTTCTTTCCATTGTAAGAGTCATGACTTTGTATTGAACTCATTTTACTTCTATAGGGGCATCGAGCTAGAGAGCATGAGTATTGGACAGCGTGATGCATTGCTAGTATTCCGTACCCTTTGCAAGGTTGGCTTTTTGAGGGTTCCATTTTTCTATCCTTGACTAGCTTATTTGTGGTGCTTCTGTGACATATTTCTAAAAAATCTGTATCAGATGGGTATGAAAGAAGATAGTGATGAAGTCACAACCAAGACCCGTATATTGTCTCTTGAGCTTCTTCAGGTATTTTACATTGTTCTTGTAAATTTGTAACAAAAGACTCACTATAGCATAATATATAAAGTATTATTGTTCTGAAGTCAAATAGATGAGTGTAGACATGGTCGTTGTGACAGTGACTTTCAAATTCCACATCATAGAAAATTATTATTTTTCGTTTAAAGTCAAATAGAGGTGTGTTTGAATACATAATTGTTGTGACAGTTACCTTTCCACTGTTTCCTGCCTAAATTTTTGTGATATGCAGTAGCAGTAGGATTTACCCCCAAAACAGTTTCTGTGCATTCCTCAGAACTTTGATATTGTGAAAGGCCCGTATATATGTCTTTGACATCAGATTGTTATTTATGTTGTGTTTTCTCTAAAAGTCATTTCTGTTGGTTGAGTTTGACCAAATTTTCCGTAACAAATATGTTTGCAATATGCAGGGTATGCTAGAAGGAGTTAGTCATTCGTTTACAAAGAATTTTCACTTTATTGATTCAGTGAAAGCCTACCTCTCATATGCATTGTTGCGGGCATCAGTATCACAATCTCCTGTCATATTTCAGGTTTAATTCTCCATTTCATATACATCTCTAGATTTATATTAGAATGATGTATCTAACTAGCATTTTATGTTCTGGCAGTATGCATCTGGTATCTTCTCCGTGCTTTTGCTGCGGTTCAGAGATAGTTTAAAAGTAAGCATGTGATGTCTCCAGTGTAGAATTTCTTCTTTGCGGGGATTGTTTCCTTTTACCTTATTTTTTTGGTATCCTAAAATTCATTTCCAGGGTGAAATTGGTATCTTTTTCCCCATCATCGTCTTACGATCACTAGACAGCTCCGAGTGTCCCAGTGACCAAAAGATGGGTGTTCTCAGGTAAAATATTATTCTGCACAGTCAGATATATTTTACCTTGAATACGTCTCATAAGCAAGTGAATCTACTTTCTTTTTGCTTTGAATTTCATGGATTTAAATACTTTTTTATGCAGGATGCTTGAAAAAGTCTGTAAAGATCCTCAGATGCTTGTTGATGTGTATGTAAACTATGATTGTGATCTAGAGGCCCCAAACTTGTTTGAGCGCATGGTTTGCTCCATTTTCTTTTCTTTATATAATTACTGTACGTCAAGAATGTGACTGATAGTTTTGGCTCACATAACATATTTTCGTCTCTTTTAGGTAACAACACTGTCTAAAATTGCTCAAGGGTCTCAGAGTGCTGATCCAAATCCTGCCATGGCTTCGCAGACAGCATCAGTAAAAGGTTCATCACTTCAGGTAGGAGTCATATCATGTTTTCTTTACTTATGTCCAGAAACTTAACTACTTAAATTGCTATGTATTATTTTGTCGATATCATATTCAATAAAAAACTGAAGGAACCATTGTCTTATAAATTTCTAGTGCCTGGTCAATGTACTTAAGTCACTAGTTGATTGGGAGAAACTAAGGAGAGAGGCCGAAAATAGTACAAGAAATGCAAATGAGGCCTCTGCTTCCGCTGGAGAGCCAATTGAAACCAAAAGCAGGGAAGATGTCCCAAGCAACTTTGAGAAGGCTAAAGCTCATAAGTCCACAATGGAGGCTGCCATCTCCGAGGTTACTGTTCAATATTGTGAATGCTTGTCAGCAGTAGTGACATACTAATGCATGTATAATCATTTTGCAGTTCAACAGGAATTCAGTGAAGGGTGTCGAATATTTAATAGCAAACAAATTGGTCGAAAGGAATCCTGCTTCAGTTGCACAGTTTCTGAGAAGTACTCCAAGTCTGAGCAAGGTGGAACTATAGAACTATGCACAGTTATGTTCAGTATTTATAGGTGGGGTATAACTCTTTTTATATATAGGTTATGATTGGCGATTACTTGGGCCAACACGAGGAATTTCCTCTTGCGGTCATGCACGAATTTGTTGATTCAATGAAATTTTCAGAAATGAAGTTTCAGTCTGCTATTCGTGAATTTCTCAAAGGTTTTAGACTTCCAGGGGAGGCTCAAAAAATTGATCGCATTATGGAGAAGTTTGCAGAGAGGTAAGGACACCATGTATTATTCTCCCTTTTCTGAATCTACTACAAATATTAAGCTTGCTAGTTATTTGTCAATTAGGTGATGAAAACCTATATTAGATTATCTTATCCGTTTTTCCTCATTTAAACTAACATTTTCTGTTCCACTGTTTCTTTGAGTAGATATTGCGCAGATAATCCGGGTCTGTTCAAGAAAGCAGATACTGCCTATGTTCTAGCCTATGCAGTTATCATGTTGAATACAGATGCACATAATCCAATGGTTTGGCCGAAAATGTCAAAATCTGATTTCACACGTATAAATGTTACAAATGATCCTGAAGATTGCGCTCCAACTGAACTTCTGGAAGAGATCTATGATTCTATTGTACAAGAAGAAATTAAACTAAAAGATGATGACAGCAGCATGAAGAAGTTCAGCAGTCAAAGGCCAGGAGGAGAAGAAAGAGGTGGTCTTGTCAGCATTCTTAATCTGGGTTTGCCAAAAAGAATATCAGCAGCTGATGCTAAGTCTGAGACTGAGGATATTGTTAGGAAAACACAGGAAATTTTCCGGAAGGATGGAGTGAAAAGAGGAGTTTTTCACACTGTAGACCAAGTTGACATTATAAGGCCCATGGTGGAAGCTGTTGGATGGCCTTTGCTTGCTGCTTTCTCCGTTACAATGGAAGTAGGTGATAACAAACCAAGGATTCTTCTCTGCATGGAGGGATTTAAAGCTGGCATACATATTGCATTTGTTCTTGGAATGGATACAATGCGATATGCCTTTCTAACATCGCTTGTCAGGTAAACTTGCAACAGTTTGTTTCACATCCCCACTTATGCTTGATTGTTAAATATTTATTCAGGTTGCCTTGTGTATTGGCAATTTATGTGAGGTATTGTGCCATCGCAGTGCAAGTTTTATTTGAATGGCATGTTGACTATTTTTCCGTCCTTAGGTTCACTTTCTTGCATGCTCCTAAAGAAATGCGGAGCAAAAATGTTGAAGCACTGAGGATATTACTGTCTTTGTGTGACTCAGAACCTGATACCCTGCAAGATACTTGGAATGCAGTTTTAGAGTGTGTTTCCCGGCTAGAATTCATTATTTCTACTCCTGGAATTGCTGCAACTGTAATGCATGGATCAAACCAGATATCCAGGGATGGTGTTGTTCAGTCATTGAAGGAATTAGCCGGGAGACCAGCTGAACAAGTTTTTGTAAACAGTGTGAAGCTGCCCAGTGAATCCGTTGTGGAATTCTTTACTGCTCTATGTGGTGTTTCAGCTGAAGAGCTGAAACAGTCTCCTGCCCGTGTTTTCAGCTTGCAGAAGCTTGTTGAGATCAGTTATTACAATATAGCTCGTATTCGCATGGTACACTTCTGATAGTCTTCTATCCTACTTGATGCATGGTTAATTATGATATTAAACATGTCACAACACATACCCTATCCTCGCACCTCATGCAAAGTATGGATACACTTAACATTAACAACAACACAAGCAGAGAGTAAATCGGAGAACTTTGTTGCCTTTGTTGTCTATTCTGTTCTTAATTTGACTTATCTCTAGTGTGCATTATTACAAGTTTTGGTGTTTGTTATAAAATGCTTCCTCACCCCTTGTCGAAGTAATATTGAAGGCCTGATAGATTACGTATCTTAGGCTATACATCCATTTTGATACTTATATTACATGCACATATTACTTATTTTGTTTGTTTTGTAACATATACCAGGTCTGGGCAAGAATTTGGTCTGTCCTTGCTGAACATTTTGTAGCTGCTGGTAGCCATCATGATGAAAAGATTGCAATGTATGCCATAGATTCTCTGAGACAGTTGGGGATGAAATATTTGGAACGTGCTGAGCTCACCAATTTCACTTTCCAAAATGATATTCTCAAACCTTTTGTCATTATTATGCGGAATACTCAAAGTCAGACCATAAGGAGCCTGATTGTTGACTGCATTGTTCAGGTTGCTTGCTTGGTCTTTTCTAAATTCGAAAATTAAAATGTTCATAGATTTTTGGTTATTCAGTAGTATGCAGCCATTTTTTCAGCAGCTAATCAGTCTTTTATTTTTAGATGATAAAATCTAAAGTTGGAAGCATAAAATCGGGGTGGAGGAGTGTTTTTATGATATTTACAGCAGCTGCAGATGACGAAGTTGAATCGATAGTTGAAAAATCATTTGAGAACGTTGAGCAAGGTGATAAACTGTCCATCAAACTCTTGCATTTTTATCCTAGTTTTAGTATATTTTCTCACTCTTTCGTTTCGTAAATGTTTGTCTAACCACTAGTTTGTTTGCAGTTATTCTTGAACACTTTGACCAGGTCATTGGAGACTGCTTCATGGATTGCGTCAACTGTCTCATCAGGTTTGCCAATAACAAAGCTTCAGACCGTATAAGCCTGAAAGCTATTGCCCTTCTCAGAATATGTGAGGATCGGCTTGCAGAGGTATGTTTTCAAGCTAAGTTTTGCCCTGATAATTCAGCGTTATACTCATTTATATAACTTAAATCCTATGCCCCACACTCCTTTCCCGTTCGTATCTATGTTTTGGGCTATCATCGAGCTCTCTCACTTCCTTTTGAGTTCTCCCACTGTAACTACATATGCTCATTTGCCTAGCATGTGATAATTCTCAGGGACTTATACCTGGTGGTGTTCTCAAGCCTGTTGATACCAATGAGGATGAAACTTTTGATGTGACAGAGCATTACTGGTTTCCAATGCTTGCCGGTTTATCTGATCTGACTTCTGACTTTAGAGCCGAAGTTAGAAACTGTGCTCTGGAGGTGTTGTTTGATTTGCTGAATGAAAGGGGGAAAAAGTTCTCCACACCTTTCTGGGAGAGTATCTTCCATCGCATCTTGTTTCCAATTTTTGATCATGTGAGTCATGCTGGAAAGGAAAGCTTAATATCTTCTGGGGATGTAAAATTTCGTGAAACAAGCATTCATTCTCTTCAGCTCCTCTGCAATCTCTTCAATACGTTCTACAAGGTACTGAAGAAGTTTTCTTCATTTGCTCCCTTTATGCTCATCTTGTCCATTTTACTCAATTAATTTTCATACTTGCTGCAGTACTTGTCATGTTTACTGCATGAAATCATACAGATATTTTTTCATGACATATTATTGCATGCTGCAAATTTGACCGTTGAATTATTCACCTTTGGAGCAGGAAGTTTGTTTTATGCTGCCTCCACTTTTAAGTTTGCTCCTAGACTGTGCGAAGAGATCAGATCAGACAGTTGTTTCAATTTCTTTAGGAGCATTGGTTCACCTCATAGAGGTTGGAGGCCATCAATTTAGTGAGGGCGACTGGGATATGCTCTTAAAAAGCATAAGGTGACCACCTTTCATTACAAACTGTTATCTTCAGTTGTTGTTATCTAACTTTTTCTTTCACTTGCCAGAGATGCATCATACACAACTCAACCGCTGGAGCTGTTGAATGCTTTGAGTTTAGACAATCCGACAACGAACCTAGCTCTGACAGGAGATATAGAGGCTGATGCCTCTGATTCTCCACGGGTTGATCATAATCCTGACGATATTAAAGATAATGGGAAAGTTTCTGCCCAGGCATCTCCAAGGATTGGTACTCCTGGTGCGGATGGTTCTGAAGGTTATCACTTAACTTTGTAGAACTTTGGATTTATGCTTAAACAATTTACAGGATTGCCTTATGGCTACTGCTGGAAAATAATTTCTTGTTATGTAGGACATGTTGGGCCTGATAAACTATCTGAAAGAAATTTGAATTTATACATGCCATGTTTTTTAAACCTATATTGTTTCCCATTAAAGGTCGTCCATCGTCATCTGGAAGGGCTCAAAAGGATGGGGATGATGTGAATCTGCAACGGAGCCAGACTTTTGGTCAAAGATTCATGGACAATCTGTTCCTTAGGAATCTCACATCTCAACCAAAAAGCTCTATTGCTGAAGTGTCTGTACCCTCTTCTCCATATAAGGTATTTTGCATGTGCACACTCCCTGGCTTTTTATCCATTTGATATATCTTGCTAATTTACACTCTTCACTGGTCATTCCTTTTTTTTTGTCATAGTTCTATTGTTTCTCCAAGTAATATGATAAACATGGAAATTTCTTTACTAATTACCTTCTTCTGTAGCATGAGGATCCTATAGAGCCTGACAGTAGAGAAGAAGAGAGTCCAGCTCTAGGAACTATTAGAGGCAAATGCATTACACAATTACTACTACTCGGAGCTATCAACAGTATCCAGGTATTTTAATGTCTTCTCTGCTTTGCTACGATGTATGGTCTTAAGCAGACACTCTTATTCCTTCCTGAACACCTGACCCCCAGTAAGCTTTAGAGGACATGTGCCGGGTGTTTTGAACTGACAGTTGCATTCTTTCCTGTTTGGTGTTAATTCTGCAGCAAAAATACTGGAATAATTTGAAAACACCCCAGAAGATTGCGATTATGGACATCTTGTTCTCTTTCGTAGAATTTGCTGCTTCCTACAATTCATATTCTAATCTTAGAACACGTATGAATCACATTCCCGTGGAGAGGTTGGTGACTGATCCTTATGGACTGAGTAATAGATATTTTTCCTCCTTACATAAAATCTGATCTGTTCATTATTTACAGGCCACCTTTAAACCTTCTCCGACAAGAGTTGGAAGGAACCACCATATATTTGGACGTTTTGCAAAAGACAACTTCTGGGCTTGCGGATGATACATCTAACACGGAAGACAAACTAGAAGGTGCAGCAGAAGAAAAATTGGTAACGTTCTGTGAACAAGTGCTGAAAGAAACATCTGAACTGCAGTCCACTTTGGGTGAGACTACTAACATGGATGTTCATCGGGTACTGGAGCTGCGTTCTCCGGTGATCGTGAAGGTAAATACATCTTTATTTTTTAAACATTTGTGAGTGAGATTATTTGATAGAGAGGATAATTTTCTAATGTCATCTTGTTTCAGGTTTTGGAAGGCATGTGCTTCATGAACAACACAATCTTCAGGAAACACATGAGAGAGTTCTACCCTCTGCTGACGAGACTTGTCTGCTGCGAACAGGCAAGTTACTAAAGTCCTTAGTGCATCGGCTTTGGCTTAGTTTATCTTGTAGAATCTTCACACACACACAAACACACCATAACTTTTTTTTGCCTATAATGTAATTTGGTAGATCTAACTTTATGAGTTTACTATTGCAGATGGACATACGAGGTGCATTAGCGAACCTATTCAAAGCACAATTGAAGCCACTTTTGCAACAGTAAATGATCTAATACGCCATGATTTTGTGTCAAGCTAAAACACTCTCAATGTGATTTTACTTCCCACACTTTGGGTTGTTGTTTTGTTTTCTACATTGGAATGATTTCTTTCTCCTGATTTGAGAGAGCACATCCCAAATTAAATTGCCATTTCATACCGTATCAGTTCTTTTTTTCTTCGCGATTTCTTGTTCTCGATTTGTTATATTCGCGTCAAACTTAAAACCTCAAATTTTAAGATGTTATATTGGTTGATTCTTAGCAAGTTAGGATGCTGTTCGTAATCCTACTTTGCTCAGACTCACAGTACTGTTTGTTTCATAGACATCACAATGTGGACTTTTGAATGGTGCTATCACAGTTTATTAGTTTCGATCAAACACTGACTTCATCTTTTGTGAGTACATGAATCATGAGTGTAACCAAGTGCTAATACCTCAATTGGTAAAGATCTCTAGCAAAAACTTAGAGGTCGCCGGTTCGAATAGCGTTTGAGACAAGATCATATTACTTGCTCTGGTTTTTGGGTCCTCGTACGCGTCTACAACGTATGCACTTGGTTGTTTCACTGGCAATGCGATCCCCGTTTTAGGCATCTTAAAAGAGTGTCAGAATCAACCTTTGTATATATGGTTTTAGTGTTTTATAAAATACTACACCTCTATTTTTTCTTTCATAATCAACAAAGTCCCAATAAAGATTACGCGTTGGGTAGAGAGTGGATTAAAGCTCAAAGAGACAAAGGAGATAAGAAGATGATGATGGTGCATGCACAAAAGCAAAAGCACCGAGTTATATAATTTACTTTGCATTTGCATGGCAAACTTGGAAAAGTGATCGTGCACATGCATGATGGCCTAACTAAAAGATTCAAAGTTAGTAAACGCGTTTTTGCTTTAATTTTTGGATTTCTATATTATTCTTTTGCTCAAAAAAGTCAAAACTAAAGATAATTTAGTATCATATAAAGATCCAACTTGAAGTCGGTTCGGACATAACCATCACTGAAATTGAGGTTAACTCCAAAATTTTATTTAAATTCGGTTCAGTTTTGTGGTTTCATTATCAAATTAAAAAAGCACAGTCTTTATTAATTAATTAAGTAGACGTTGAAAAATACAATTAGCAAAATCATAATAAATTAAAAAACACCAAAGAAAAAAAAGGGAAATCTCTATCATATACGTAATTTGCATGAAAGTGATTGCGCAGATGGCCAAAAAAGGATTCAAAGTTATTTAACGCGTTTTTGTTTCGTTTCTTAATTAAATTTGTATAGTTTTCTTGAACAACCTAGTGTAATTTATTTAGTGTTAATAACTCAAATATTAAAGATTTTGGAAAAGCTAAACGGTTGTCGGTTCAAATAGCATTTGGGACGAGTACTTATAACATGCTTTGGTCTCGAATTTGAGAAAATGTATATATCTCGGACCGGAATCTTTTAATTATGGAATTATTCAACTAATTAAATAGTGTTGATTGGTTCCAAACTAGAAGCCAGTTTAAACATAACTCATCTCTGGGTTATGTCGAGGCTGTAGTAAAACAGAATTGAGGTTAAAATTTATAAATAAAAAAGGAAAAAAAAACGAAATTAGCTCGTAAACCTGTGTAAATAACTAAAGAAGCCCATACAAATTTGGTAGAACTACAATAGCCCAAAGAATAAGAAAATTACGAAAGTCCATCAGGTTATTTTGTATATTACGTCTGTGCCATTTATTATTCGTTTTACTTATTAAACTAAAAAGAATAGAGTAATCGAATATAAAATAAACCAAAAAAACAAAAACATATCTAATATCAAACCCTAATTACATAGAAAACCGAAGAGTCATTTTCTCTTTTTGGAGGCGAAAATTAGGCGACTCGTGAGGCGATTCCGGCGACTGTTGAAGCGAGTTCGAAAGTCGAGGGCGGCCTTGTCTCTACTTGCCGGTAAGATGTGGGTTCAATAGGTGAGTGGATGAGTCTTTTCGTTTGAGTAGAGAAACTAAAAAAACGAGTTTTAATCTGTGACAGATCGACTCGACGGAGACGGTGGAGGCGAGGCGACGAGCAGTCGTGGGTGGAAAAGCGAGATTTCGTGTATATTGGCGGAGGTTAGAAAAGGAGTAGGCGAGAGTTAAGGAAGATCAATCATCGTTCTTTGTTACTTTGTCGAGCACAGTGGTGAAGACGATTCGTGGGGGTAAGATTTCAGTGAAATGTGTGGGTAATTAAAGTTTTCAAAGAGAAATGGATTATGAAAATTGTATCTTTTTGATAGGTATCGTAACGTCAGGGACATTATCGGAGGTGTTGGGTATATTAACCGGCGTCGTTGAAGAAAAGAAGGTAAGTGTTTAAGAAACATTTGGTATAGTTTATTAACGATGAGTTGTAGATCTGGTTGATTGTAATTTTGTAATTTGGTAACTATCGATTGTTAATGTTCTTTGGAGTGTGGAAAATTTGGAAAAATAGGATAGAAACTTGTATTTGAATTTGGCGGGTTGGTTGGGGGAAAAAAGAATTTTTTTTGGTATTGCATTGAAAATGACATTTCATATAGTTTGGTGGCAGACTTTATATTTAGATTTAGTGTCATTAAAGTATGATATTGTGATGATTTAATTTATAAGTAGTTATAGTTGCTATTTTATTCTCATTAGAAAAGACAAAGTAAACTGCTGGTGGGGTCTGTTGTACACTCATATAAATAAAGCATGCATGGTCTGTAGTAACATGGAATGAGATTATAAAATTGGAATGTAGTAGGTTGTATGTTACATGGAATGAGTTAATGTGATTGTTGTCATTTGCACACGGTTTCTTTTTACAATTGTTTTCACAAACTTTGGAAATAGAGATACAGATGGTATGGGAGGTAATATTGATAGAGTTAATTGTTATGCATTTTTGTTTAAGTGTTACCTGGATTTTGAGTGTGAATTAATTGATAAAGGGCTGGTTATAATGATAGAAGTTTAAGAACGATTGTATGTAGAAATGATAGATTGTTGGAGTATAATGAAGTTGCTGAAATGGTGATACTTGTAATTTGCAGGAAATGGCATCATTAAGTGGTGAAAAGAAGGGAAGGTACCCTCCTTTACTGTATCCGCCTGGAAAATCTCTTCTTCTGAAGAGGAGCATCCACCATAACTACACTTTGGCGAGTTTTGGATTGATGAAAGACTGCATTGGTGAAGATGTTTACAAAGACATTCGGGATCATACACAAGTAGGAGTCATATTGAGTCATGCTGAATCTGACTATGAGTGGTGGGCTAAGCTTGTTCATTACATCCTCACACGGCAATTGGCTATAGATAGGCGGTATGAGATTTGGTCATTGATTGAAAGCTGTCCGATTAGGTTCTCTCTTAATGAGTATGAAGACATTTCTGGTCTGAACTGTCAGCCCATAGTTGCGGATGATATTGTGGAAGTAGATCAGAGAGAGTTTTTGGCAGAGTTAAAGGTGGATAGTGGTGTAGGGCCTAACTAGTATGACTTGGATGAAGCCTTGAAGAATTGCAGAACATGGAGTCCTGAGAAGAGAAAGATGTTGGGACTGTTGTTTGTTGTTCATGTTAGCATATTGGGACTCTCGAGGGGCAGTAGGATTCCACTGGAGTATGCAAAAAGAGGTTTTGATATTGCAGCATTTGACAGATTTTCATGGGGCCGGGTGGAACTTAAAGAGCTAATCCAGTCCATTAAAATGCTGTCCTTTAAGAGAGAGAGTTGTGCAATCCATGGATGTGTTTATGTTCTCATGATATGGGGGTTTGACTTTTTGAAACATCTTGGGAAAACTTATGGGAATAAAAAGAAGTTGGATGAAGATTTGGCTGGGGCTGATGATGTGCCCCCACTACTTATGTGGAGTGGAAAACGTCCAAGAATTGACATTGCAGAATTCTTTGCCACAGAGAAACTTGAGACTGATGTGTGAGAGTTGAAGAAAGATAAAGATGAATTAGGTGATAAGAAAGGGAAGGGTGTGAAGATTGCTACTGAAGTGAAGATAGGGGGTGATGCGAATGATGACGAGTCCAAAACTAGAGATGATGGTGGTTCTGGAGCCAACGCTGAGGTATGACCCCTAAACATATCTCTTTATTTGCATTGACAGACTTTCATATAAGGTATGGTAAAAGGATATTGGTTTTTACATGCAGAAAAATGCTTAGTTGGTTGGTTGCTGGAGATATCTTTTCAAGCTAATTTTATCTCCCTGTATTTTCTTCTTGTTCATTTTGTTAAAAACTTCAGAATGGTTTGAATCTGTAAAATATGAAGTTTGTGTTTTATTGAAGACTTAACTATGTTATGTATTAACAGTTTCCATATGTAAGGTCTACATTTGCTAAGTCTGCTATTCTGATGTCCAAATGTTTATTAACCTTTTAGTCTTGGAGATTAGAGACGAAGCAAACATCGCAGGACGACTTCCCTATTTCTTGTGTTGTAAGGAATCCAACAAGTCGATCAAGATTGTCTTTGAAGAAAGTCAGAGAAGTTCAATCAGGAGGGAAGGAAATTAATCAAGTAGTTGGAGTTGGAGCTAAACAACTTAAGGAACCCATATCTGCACCTGAGAAGAAGAGGAGTGAAACACTGATTCACTTGAGAAACAATTCTATCTCTGGAATGCTTGACAAAGATCCTGTAAAGAAGAGAACTGATTATGGAAGTCATTCTGGATTGATTGTTCCATAAACACAGTTCAGCCCAGTTCAAGCATGAGGCATGTAAATTAATGAAGTTGGTAGACTCAGAGGAAAACAAGTAAAGGAACGTACATCTGCACTTTAGAAGAAGAGGACTGAATCTGTTATACCATTAACAAAGAATTCTATCTCTGCAATGCTTGATAGAGATAATGTCAAGAAGAGGCTGGATTATGGTGAAGAAAGGCAAGTAGAAACGGGTGATCCAGTAGCTATTGATTTGACTACTGCTTTGGAAGAATCATCGGACGGATCAGACTTATCAGAGCCTCCTGAGGTTGAAGCTAGAAAGAATCTGGGTTTATCCCTTGAAAAGTTGTACATGTTTTGCAAAGGCGATGGTGTTGTTCCTCGTGAAGGCCGAAAGAGAAACCTTGCTTCCACTCAACTACATCCGTACGTTAGTAGTTCTGTTGTTAAGCGTATACTGAAAAGGGAAAAAATTGACAGGGCAAGTATGTTGTCTGCCATAGATTCGAATCTGAAAAATGCTAAATTCACCAATGGTTGTTGCTCGCATTCGCCATTTACATCCACGCAACCAACATTTAACAACATACAATGTAGGCCTTGATCGATCAACATAGAAGTCAAACTTTTAGAAAACAATTATAATCTTCAATGTGCTCTCCAATGCATCTTTAGACTCAAATGTTTGACCAACTTCAATATTAATATCACGGAAATCAATTTGATCTCGCAATAGATTTGATGTCTTCATATTACTTTTCGGATAAGAATACCCTTTCCTTTCTTATTTCCTATCCACATTAACATCTTCTTGTTCACCTTCTAACACCACAAACTTAGGAGGCGAAGCATACTCTTCATCCCCAGAACTTGCTCCATCTGGATCATCACAACAATCAAACCTATATTTCTCGTCTTCATCAGAATCATCTTCTCCTTCCTCGTCCTCCTCAATAATTGGATGTTACTCAGTTGCTTTCCTTTTGTAGTAATCCCCTTCATTACTCTGTCGGGAGTTCCCTCCATCATCCTTACTCTCTTGCCTTATCCCATTATCCCTTTTACTTTGTCGGCTTTTCCTTACATTCTCCTCACTTTCCCTGCTTATCTCTACATTTGTTGGAATCTTCAGCAGTAAATCAACAATTTCGACACAGAGCCACCACACTGATTCACATTTCCAGAGACGGAGAAATCCTTGATATTGGCGTCCATTACAAACAAATACAGGTGACGTATCCTCTGGTAATGATATGGATGTCTTCTTGCTCGACAGTCTGTACGATAGGTGGACCTCGTACAAATTCCTTTCCAACCCGAAATCCTCGTACACCATTCCCATAAACTCCTCAAATGATTCTCTTCTACTTGGACATAACACCCTAGTACCTCTTTTCTCATCAACCATAAAAACCCAACGCTTGTGCCAAAATTTCCACTTCCCACAAACCAAAGCAATAACCTCCATCAAATCCCCAATATTTATTGTCTCCTTTAATTATAATTTGCAAACAAAAACAATTTTGGTTTCCCCCATAAGCAACCTAAAATCGCGAACACTACCTTCGTCGGGTTCAGATAGAAGATGAAGATAGTTGAGGGAGGGCATATTGGACTTTACGAATACCACGTTCGCCCTAAATAACGTATTACTATATTTCCACTTCCATAACTCTATTACACAAGTTTATATAGTGATGGTAGAGATTAGTTATACAACTCTATCTTCATGCTTTATATCTATCAGAATCTTGCTATTCTAGTCACGACAACTCTATCATCACTACATGTATATCTACCATAACGTGTTCAACTCTACCATCAAGTGTTATAGCTCACAAATACTGTTCTGGCCACTTTAACTCTACCACCACATTACCTTAGTCTGCTACATAACTCTATTACGCCGATAACTCTCCCACCACTGTAACAAACTCTGTCAGGAAACTATAGCGCTACCATAACTCTAACTATCTTTTGTGACTAAGTCTCCCGCCATTACATCATATCTATTAGATAACTCTATAATTTACCAAATTCTACCGCCATTACCGGAAAATATACTTCCTTACTCTATCAATTAACTCACTCTACCACCACTATTCTAATCTCTAACCGACAACTATGTCAAAAAATGAGCTCTCTACAACATAACTCTCTATCCTTGTTTAAGTCTACCATAACTACGTTGGTAGACTTATTACTTGGCAGGAGTTTTCCCTGCCAAATTTGTCACTCTCTCTCCGACGTGGAATTTAATTTTAATGGCATCACCCGTAATTACGTTTTTCCTACAATTGCTGAGTAAGGACAACGCTGCCATTTTCACATTATTTCTCTCTTATGCAAATCAGTAATAAACAACAATATATGAGTTAGTTTTGCAAACCACCCATAAAAAAGACGCTGAAAATACAAGTAAAAGTTTTCTGTATGTATCATATATTCATATGGGTTTTTTTAAAACGCTACGTATAACTTTTTGACAATAAGAATGTGCATGTAGAAACAGAGAAATAACCTCATGCATCCATAATCTCCAAATCATTCTACCGTTTGTCATCTTCAATAATCAAGACCATGGATCTTAATATCATTAAGACCATATATAACTGCGAGAAAACATCAAAGAAAGTTTAAAAAATTAATGGATCTCTAAATCAGATGAATTTATTTTATTATTTTTGTTTTGCTTCCTTGTTTTTATTCTAATTTTTGTCAAGAAACCAAGCTAATGGTTACCAAACTCGTGTCATTTCTATGACATTTACTTTCTTAGAAAAATAAAATATGTGTGCATGAAGTAGCCAGTAAGTACTAAGTAGGGTAGCTTACGATAAATGACCAAAAGATTTGGATTTGAGACCCACCAATGAGACTTATAACAGTGTAACACAAGAAAAAAACAAGTGTGAGGCACCGACACACATGACTCCACACAACTCTATTTTTTTCAATTTCAAAACCGACATTTCTGCTTTCTCTTTCTCTATTTTTTAAGAAAAAAAGACAATTCCAATTTTTCTTACAAGATCAAGGACACATTAATATTTGGAAGCTTTTTCTATTTGTGGTTGTGTGGAAAAAAACATAATGAAAAATTATGATTTCTATTTCAAAAAAAACTGTGGTAAAAAGGATATCATTATATATTTACGGGGGATTTGCAAAAATAATCTTTGTAGCCACTTAAATTTTCGCGTTTGCACCTTAATATAGGTGGTTACAGCTTCGTAACTTAAATAATTTGTGATTTTTTTTGGCTAAATCGCCTTATAGCCACAAATATTAAAACGCAAAATGGCTATAATTTTTTTTTTTACAAATATATAAATAACAGCGAAGCAAATATTATTTAGCTAGTTTACTAAAATAATTCTTCAACGATACCCCATTAGTATTTTGGTAACTTAAGGTTCGAACCTTGTTTGTTTTCATTATCTTTCATACTTTTATTTGTGTTTTCTAGATGAACTATCATTTATTGAATTAATTAGGTAGAAGACTACAAGTAATGTAGACTTTAACCTACCAAAACAATTGTTAGTATCTCATACATAAATTAGGCAAGACATTCCAAAAAATGTATATATATATATATATATATATATAGGCAAAAGAAACAAAGATCGTATAAATTAGAGAATCAAACTATACAATGCGATAAATGTTGGGGATATAGTTTAGAAAACAAAATGTACATACATGTAACAATAATATAATAATAAATTGTCTCAAGTGGAACAAATTTCACTGTTTTTAGAAGTAACCCTAAAATTTCATGGTTGTTATCACTATACACTGACATAACTTAAAACACCACAATTGAAATTTATTTACCTATGGTCTTGTGCTCTATCTAGGCGGAAAAGTACACTACATTAAAATTTGTTCCAAAAACATTTTGAATTCTAACATCATCTCTTCAATTTCAATTATGCTCTTAATTAGTGTTTGAATCATCACATAAAAGTGGTTCAAGTCTATAATTTTCTTTAAAAGTTTTAGAAAATATATTCATATAATTATTTTTAGTTTTTGTGTATTGTATAATGCAAGATGCAGTATGTTAGCAAGATAATATTATCATTTTTAAATAGAAAACAGTTATCATTTGATCAATGCTAAGTACCGACGAGGATATTGGTTTGAGAGGAGACGTGTAGATAAAGGTTGTTCCAAGTTTCCTTCAAGGATCACATCTCACATCGTTTTTGAATTCATTTTGATAACAATTGTTTCATTCAATTCATCGCAAGGTTGGTCCACATTTGTTTTATGCCACACCCAATTTGGTACATGTGTTTAGCTCTAGAGTAATAAATAAAGAATTCTTATATATATATTTTTTAAGAATGTATATATTTTGTTAAAAAAAAAGTTTAAAAATTAAACTATTAGACTTGTAGTGCACAAAATTTGGTCTATCGTCTCGACCAATGCGTTGCAGTTAAAAAAAATTGACGAAGCGACGACGATTTTAAAATTTTATAAGATTTCGATTATATATATATATACGAGTTTGGACTAGGCATATATAACAATCTCAAGCTATGATATATTTCTTTCATTTTCATTAAATTTAATTAGGTTTGTTAAATCAAAATATATAAAACTATCAAAATGTTCAATAATAGTCTTAAAAAATGTTTTCTAACTGGTGTGCTAGTCTGAATTTGGATATGATGATTACATAATGATAGTGATAACAAACATGATTAGGTTATATGTTTTAGTCAGACTTTTAAATCCAAAACGATAACACAACAACAATAATGCTAACAATCACTAGGTTTTATATCATTGTAAGACTTTGTTCTCCTCAAAAGAGAAAAATTTTGCTTAACAAAACAATTGCATCCACAAGTCTGATCAGTAACGTTTGTATATCAAAACATATAGATTGTGGTCCGACAAAATTTTCAACATATGTCAAAAGTCTCTTTAACATTTCGTTGCTGTCCAAAAAATCCAATAATTCTGGTTTAATTTCAACCATTTAACTAATAGTATAAAAAGCAAGGCTAGGTCATCTTCTTTTTCTTCCTTAGCCATTACCCTCTCTCTCTCTCTCACATGTACACACACAAATAAATAACATAACACATCACTCACCTCAACTCTTCAATTTGGTTCATTCATAGACTGTTCGAGAGACACTCTTCAATTTCATCTATCTTTATAAGATCCAACTAGATTATGGCAAAGTTTCCTCAAGTGGGAGCATCGATCTTGCTCCTCTTCCTTACCATCATCTCTCTATGTTCCGCTCACAAAGTGGTTTCTTCTAAAGGGTTGGTTCAAATAGAGTGTTTAAGAGTCCCTTCGTCAGAGTTCGCCGAAGCGGCCAAAACCGTCATTGATGCCATCAAAAAAGCCGGAGATATAGTCTCCAAGTTCGACAAAAAGATTGGGAAGTCGAGAGTTTCCAATGCGATTCTTGATTGCGTTGATCTTCTTGATTCTGCCGCTGAAGAGCTTTCTTGGATCATCTCTGCATGTCTAAACCCCAACGGTATTAATTTATATTTTTACACTTACTAGTCTTTTTTCTTTGCTTTGCATGCAAAATCGTGTTGCAAGCATTGAATCTTTAAAAATAATATAAAATACTAGTTACATAATTCTAAAAGATACAATGTTCAACAAGATTATAACGTACATAAACTGAGACACAAAGTTACAAATATCAATTTTTTTCCAACAACTTCTATTATTACAAAGGTTCTAGTAACCACAAACCAGAGAAACTTTGTGTTTACATGCAAAACAAAATGCGGTATCATGAGCAGTTCGTGCTAATTTATCCGTTTTAACATTAAAATTTTTTTTTATAAATACCAATTATTCAAAAATAAATAAAAAGTTAAAAGTTTAAAAAAATCGCGATAACTTGCATTTAGAATTGTTCTACTATTAAGTATTAGTTAAGTCTATTAAGTACTGTTCAACTAGTAAAAGTATCATTACTAAAGTCCATTTATTAAGCATCAATTGACACGAACCAACCTTTTTGTTTTTACTTTTTTTTTTTAATGATACAAAATATTTGATAACTTTCAAGACTTTTGTTCTGCTGAATCGGATTCACAGAACTTTTTTTTGCTTTAAAGAAGAAAGTGATTTGGTATCTTATCGTCGGTGATTAATCTTCGACGTACGTGGGTATAGAATCTTGAAATCTTGCACCTTTAAAGGATGAAAGATGAATATAAACGTCAGAAAAAAAAAAATTGTAACAGATCTTGATATTCTAATATGAGTACGAAATGTATACGTCCGTAATTAATTACATTGTCGATTTTTAAATACTATAGTTTTATGTAGCCAACTCACATGCATGTGTTTCGAATTATTTGGGATTTTAGAAAAAAAATAAAAGAACTTTCTTTATCAAAATTTATATACAAAAAGTACTACACAATAAATTAAAAAATCTAATAAGTCTACCAAAACATAATTAAAAATTAACTCTAAATTATTATCCGCTGATTAAATGCTATTATTATTGATGTTTTTTTATCAATAATATCAGTTAAAAAATAATAATTATAAAAACAATTTATTATGTACGATTATGTAAGAAGTAAAATGTAAATGAATGGAATAATAATGAAGTACATTACACTGTCACTGTCAGGTAAAGACAACAGCACAGGTGACTTGGGTTCGGATCTACGGACATGGATAAGCGCCGCACTTTCTGACCAGGACACATGTCTCGACGGCTTCGAGGGGACAAATGGTTTTATCAGAAAAGTCGTGGCCGGTGGTCTTAACCGGGTCAGTTCAACAGTCCGAAATTTACTAACCATGGTTCACTCTCCTCCCTCTAAGCCCAAATCCAAGCCCATGAAAGCCCACACGACGACCACAATTCATAGTGGCTTCAGTAAGTTTCCTTCATGGGTTAAACCCGGTGATCGGAAGTTGCTGCAAACTGATGGCTCACAAGTGGCGGCTGACGCGGTTGTTGCCGCGGATGGGACCGGGAATTTCAAGACGATAAGTGACGCGGTGTTGGCCGCACCGGAGTATAGTAAGAAAAGATATGTGATACATGTGAAAGGAGGTGTATATGCGGAGAATGTGGAGATCAAAAAGAAGAAATGGAACATTATGATGGTTGGTGACGGCATTGATGTCACCGTGATCACCGGTAATCGGAGTTTTATCGATGGCTGGACTACTTTCCGATCTGCTACCTTTGGTTAGTAAAAAAGATTTAAGCGTTTTTCACATAATTTATCTAGAAATTAATCTATCCAGTATACTAATCTAATCATATCAAGGATATAACCCAAAGTAAAACTAAATAAGACTTAGGATTTATATTTTCTATTTCAAAATATATTGCAATATCAATTTATATAGTTGAACCAAAAATAGTAGTATTCTATCTTGCAAGGTTTCTTTTACTATTCAAGAAGATTTTGAATTGGTTATAAAATTTGTTTTGCAGCTGTGAGCGGTAGAGGATTTATTGCTCGTGATATAACATTCCAAAACACGGCCGGACCGGAAAAGCACCAAGCAGTCGCACTACGGTCGGATACAGATCTCGGGGTCTATTATCGATGCGCGATGAAAGGTTACCAAGATACTCTTTACGCCCACTCAATGCGTCAATTCTTTAGAGAATGCATTATAACAGGAACCGTAGACTTTATATTCGGAGATGCAACAGCCATATTCCAAAACTGCCAAATCAAAGCCAAACAAGGCCTACCAAACCAAAAGAACAGCATCACAGCTCAAGGACGTAAAGATCCAAACGAACCAAGTGGATTCACAATCCAGTTCAGCAACATAACGGCTGATACCGATCTAGTTCCACACTTAAGTACCACGGCTACTTACTTGGGTCGACCGTGGAAGTTGTATTCTCGAACGGTGTTTATGCAAAACTACATAAGTGATGCACTTAGGCCGGAAGGATGGCTCGAATGGAGCGGGGACTTTGCATTGGATACATTATATTATGGTGAGTATATGAATACCGGACCGGGGGCTAGTCTAGACCGCCGTGTTAAGTGGCCAGGATACCATGTATTGAATAATTCGACCGAGGCTAATAACTTTACGGTAGCTCAATTCATACAAGGGAACCTTTGGTTACCATCAACTGGTGTCACGTACATTGCTGGTCTAGGTTCGTAAACTAATCATGTTTGATTGTATGATTTATAGTATAATGTATATCTCTTCATATATCATTTCTATTATTCTATACAATTTATTATTTGTCTGGGTGTTTTATATTTTGTATATGGTTTTGGTAATGATAATTGAACAACAAGTTGGATATTGTATTGAATGATAAATTATTTATTAATATTTAGTTCATTTAGTTAGATATGTGGTAAACTTTGATTGATTAGTTAAGAGGGCACACTACAAGAAAACATGCTTTTCCGACTACAGATGGCGACTATGTATATTTTTGGCGACTACATAGCGACTATATAGCTACAATTTTACGACTACAAATATTTAGTCATATATGAGTCACATTTTTGCGACTACAAATAGTAGTCGGTATGTTAGTTGTAACTTAACGACTACTTTATGACTATATTGCATAGCAAAAAAACTAGTAGCTAAATAATCGCTAATTTAGCGACTACTTAACGACTATATTGCATAGTAGGACACATAGTAGCTAAATAGTCGCCAATTTAGCGACTAATATGCGAGTTGTGGTAAAAGTCGCTAAACAGTTGCATATTAGTCGCTATTTAAGAAAATCAAAATTTTCAAATTTTAAGCTCAAACCTAAATCATAGCCTTTAAATCTTGAACTTTCAATTATTAATCTTTAAAAAAATAATTCATAAAGCCTAAAAAAAAGCTTTCAAAAAAAAAGTTTTCAAAACATAACCATCATATATATGTATCTTGTAAGAAATTCAAAATTACTAGAATATATCCAAAAACTGAGATCTAACACTTAAGAAAAATTATAGTTTCTCAAATCTTATATTTTTATCAAAACTTAACCCCAAATCTTAAACCTATACCCCAAACCCTATATGAAGTCATATATGTTATAAAACATGTTTTAAACATGTGATAAACATGTGATGAATGCATTACTTAATCACTAAAGAAAACATCTCCCTTATACATACATCTCCCTTGGTCATACATCTCCCTTGGTCATACATCCTCCTTGGACAATCTTGTAATACTATAAATAGATGATCTTAGCTACTCTTATGTAAGCTCATGAGAAAGATAATAAGATGAGATCTTCTCCATTCTCTCTAGTTCTTGTTTCCTCTTTGTTCTTCTTTTGGTTTGATCTTCATACCTATATAGAGATATAGTTTACAATAATATATGATTAACTATGATTAATCAGTTTTAATACATTTTATTGTTTAAAAAATAGGCTTTTCAAAAGAAACACTATATGTTTTCGATAAGCTCAACACCGACCTTCGAGAAAAAGGAAAATATGTAACGATTCCGAAAAAAAAGGTAGACTTATCAAAGAATAAGGAAATAGAATATATCTCAGAAAAGAAAAACATATATAGAAGCTGTGGCTCTATATAAGGAGGACGTCCCATAAGGCCCTAACCTTTAAGGATCATCTAAACAAGAAAATACAAAGAGAGAAGTAGAGAAAGAGCAAGAGAGATATATCAAGAGATAGAAGTTGGACTCTTCTTCTTCGTGTGTGTGTTTCTTGTCTCTGAAGTACTTATGGGAGAACGCAAAAATCTAAACAAGTACTACTCGCCAGACTTTGATCCGAGCAAGATACCTCGACTCCAGAAACCAAAGAACCAGCAGAAAAAGATTAGGTTTATGCTACCAGTTCGTGTTCGATGTAATACATGTGGTAATTACATGTCACAAGGCACCAAATTCAATTGCCGTGAGGAAGACGTCATCAACGAGACGCACGTAGGCATTAAAATATTTAGGTTTTACATAAAGTGCACAAGATGTTT
This sequence comes from Capsella rubella, assembly GCF_000375325.1. NCBI lineage: Eukaryota > Viridiplantae > Streptophyta > Magnoliopsida > Brassicales > Brassicaceae > Capsella > Capsella rubella. The sequence continues at coordinate 5,370,335 of NW_006238919.1, read as the reverse complement.
GGCAGAGGTGACAATTAAGACCGATCCAAAGAACCATGGTTATACTGTAGAATCAGGTGCAACTTGTCTTTATAATGGACACGATAAGGTTAAAGAGGAGAAGGAAACTGAAGAAAACGCATTGGAGTCTTTAGAGAGGAGAAGTGTGGTATCTAAAAGAGAGATGGAAGTTATGGCTGCGCTTGATGAGGTTAAGTCTATGAAGTCTAGACGAGCCTCGGTGAGCGTAGACTCAATGCTTGAGGCTTTGAGTAGAAGAAGAAAACAAGAAGAAGAGAACGTGGAGGAAGAGTTGCTCATCAAGTCTATAAATTTTGGTAAGCGGATCACTAGGGTTGATGATGAAGATGAAGACAAAAACTATGAGGTGTTTGATGAGAAGAAGAAGAAGAAGAGTTTTAAGAGACGTGATTTTGGTAAATCTCGAACAAGACAAATCTCTTCTGTTTGCATAATCCCCAAGAAGAATGTAAAGGGACTTGAATCTCTAAGTCACTCGTATGGCATCGACAGTGATGAGGACAAGTGAATCAGGTTATTTTTATAAAATTTTTGTTTGATATATAATATTGGTTTTTAGTTGAATATGTTTAATTAGATTTTTTAATTTAGTTACCCTTGTAATCTCTTTTTTTTTCTTTTTCTAAATTAGTTTTTCGCATGAACATTTTTTATTAGTAAGCATTGCTTTAAATTACTTTTTAAAATACTCGAATACTCTTGTAAGACACATATGGTAGTACCAATCAATACATCAACACAATAATTAACATTTTTTTTTTGTTTTTTACTTTTGAATCTTTGGAGGAAATATTAGCCATATTGTTATATCGTGCTGATAACGTGTTAAGAACAAGAGGTTTACGAGAATCCTTCTCTTGTTATTACTCTATATAATAAAGTACAACATATATATAGGGATACATCATTAGGGTTTAGATAATGGATAAAGTATCCTAGAATATTCTAATGATCTTATAATGGGCATCCATATAGTACACAAGTATATTCATATTACCTCTGTTTTGTTGTTATTTACATCAAAATTGTTGATTAATTAGGCCCAATTGTCACTGTATGATTCAGTGTCATCTCACTTTTCCCTATGGTCGCTCCTCTTATATCAGTTATCATGGTAACTGTGAGACCCATCGTCGACGGTGTTCCTATCCCTGTCGTTGTCATCAACACCCTAGGTCCTGACAATGTCACTGTGGGTCCTGTTAAGCTAAGTTTGAAAAGGTTAAAGATAGCTTGAGGTGCAAGCTAAGTGTTAATCCTACCGAGTTATGGATTAGGATTAGGAAGTTTTAGAGAAGTAATATTTCGTTGTTATAATAGGAAATATCTTAAGGTTTTGTAATATAAATAGAGAGGTTCAGTTATGACCTACACTAAGAGATTGAGAGATTGTAAGAGAGCTTTAGTTTTGAGTAATTTCTGAAGCAATAAAAGAAAGAGTCTTCTATATTCAATCTTTGATCTCTAAAATTTGAGTTCATGAGTTCTAGATTTGGTATCAGAGCATACTAGAACTTGAATTGTTTCGCTTGAGATTCACAATATGGGTGATATTGTCGTGGCTAAACCAAGGAGAACAACCCGTCTTCTATTCAATGTCTGATGCTCATAGTCACCAACTACACCGTCTGGGCTATGCGTATGAAGGTTGCTATCAAGGTGCACAAAGTGTAGGATGAAGATGCAGTTCCAGAACAGCTTACTGTGAAGATCAGGAAGCTGCATCTGTTCAGACGCCTGAGATCACATCAGACGCCTGGGATCACATCAGACACTTGAAGTTGCTGACATGGAGTCGTAGGATGACGTGGCAAAGCTTAAGTGGATGGAGTGACGTGCTAAGGAAGATTTCTTGCTTGGCAGCAAAGATAGAGACGAATTGCATGTGAAGATATTGTGAATATTCTTCACATCAAATAAGGAAAGGATGAGCTTGACAAGCAAGTATATTCCGTTTCGGTGAGATCCTCGAAGATCCTAGGGTTAGGGTTTCGAATAGTTAGTATAAATAGTCTAGGGTTGGCCACGAGCCACTTTGAACACTTTAGACTCTTTGTACGTGATTGTAAACTTCGAAGCTAGCAAAACAAAAAGCTGAGAAGGTGAGTGTTTGTTTTCTTTTGGGACTACACGGGTGTAGGAGAGATAGATTTAGTGCTCGTTCTTTATTCGGGTTCAATTCTATTGGGAGGAATAGATTGAGTAAGAGCCGAGACAAAATTGTATCCTAGGAAAAGATAAATTTTGTTAATAAAGATCGAAGGAAAAAGCGTTTGCTTGGCGCGTTCCAAGCGTAACTGTCTGTGTGTTTCTCTATACGTTTTCATTTGGTATCAGAGCGGACGCCTGATAAAAGATCTGTTTATCTTTTCAACAGGTGAGATCCTGCAACAGAGGGTATGGAGAAATCACAGCAATACGTTGCTATAACTAAGCCGTTTAAGTTAGATCCAGAACATTACGGGTTCTGGAAGGTGCAGCTGAGACAGGATATTCAGAGTGCTGATCTTGATGCCTGGATAGCTGTTGAAGATGGATGGACAGCCCCTGTGAAAACAAATGAGGCTGGAGATGCTGTTTCGAAACCCAAGAAGGATTGGACTGCAGAGGAGAAACTTGCAGCAAAACACAACGCAACAGCTCTGTCCTTAATCTTCAAATCGCTGCCTGTAAATCAGTTCACCAGAGTTCAGGGATGTGAATCTGCAAAAGAGGCATAGGATATCCTTCAGGTCACCTTCGAAGGAACCAGCAATGTGAAGAGAACCAGACTTGACATCTTAGCATCTGACTTCGAGAACTTGACTATGGGAGATAGTGAGACTATTGAAGAATTCAGCAGCAAGCTGAGTAACATCTCTCAAGAGGCTATAGTGTTGGGAAAACGCTATAAAGATAAGAAGTTGGTTAAAAAATTTCTCAGAAGTCTGCCAGAGAAGTTTCAGCCACATAGGTCTGCAATTGATATCTCGTTGAATTCTGATGAGTTGAAATTCGATCAAGTATTTGGGATGATGCAGGCATATGAGCTACAAGTTAAGAAAAAAGAGCAGGCGAGTGGAAAAACTTTCGCACTGAATACTGTTGACACTCAGGAATCTGCAGATGATGATAAAGTTGGTATGCTTGTGAGAAAGTACTTCAAGAAAATGGAGCGAGGTCAGCAACGTGGGTCTGCAGTCAACAACAGATCAGGGCAACAGAAAGAATTCAAGAGGAGTGATAAGTCTGAGAAACAGTGTATTGAGTGTGAAGGCTATGAACACTTCAAGGCTGAATGCCCGAATATGAAGAAGAAAAATGCACTGAAATGTTATGAGTGTAAGGGCTATGGTCACACCAAGGCTGAATGCCTAGGAAGAGACTCCAAAGAGAAATCGTATGTGACTTGGAGTGAGAGTGATACTGATGAAGATGAAGGAAAAGGAGAAGTGCTAAACAATTTTGTGGCATTTTTGGGCATCATTGAGGAAGGCGATGAGAGTGTTGGTGTGACAGCTCAAGAGGATGTCAATCAGGTAGTTGGTGATGAATCAGAGGATGATGAAGCAAATCTTCCAACTGAAGAACAAGTTGCTCTTTTGATCAGGAGTCTGATGAACAAGACAAAGGAGATCTCTGATCTAACCACCGAAAGAAATGAACTTCAATTGAAAGTTTCTGTGATATCCAAGGATCTTGAAGCTGAGAAAGTCAAGTCGCAAGGTCTTGAGAGGCAGTTGGAGGATCAACTCAGGAACATCAAGATGCTGAGCAAAGGGACTAAAGATCTGGACAAACTCCTAACTGTGGGACGAACGGCTAATGTCAACTGGGGTCTAGGGTATCAAGGTGGAAACTTCAATGGTACAACTAAGTTTGTTAAGGCAGCTCCGCAGTCAGCAGAAGCTACTCAAAGGAAGTCTGTTCCTCAGAAAAATCAGAGACATGTTGTGTCCTCATTTAATTAGGAACAATCAGCTCACGGTCGAAAATCAAGAATGGCTTCTCGCGAACAGGTTCAGTCAGCGTACGGTTCTGTGTTTCGTCTTCACCGTAGCAGAAGAACAGGTTGTTGGTACTGTGGTAATCTGAATCACTACAAGGCACAATGCTATGGATTTTTGAATCGTGTGTCTGCAATGATGCAGCATCAGCAATATCACAGGGATTCAAAGAATACGAGCAGAGTCTACATAAGAAAGGAAGATCTGTACTGCAATGTTGCTTACACTGCTGATGAACAGGAGTCAACTCAGGAGAAGTGGTATTTTGACAGTGGATGCTCAATACACATGACTGGAGCTCAAGACAATCTGTCAGAGTTTAAACAGGTTTCAGCAGGCAGAGTTACTTTTGGAGATGGTGCAAAAGGAAAAATCAGAGGAAAAGATACCACAGGTGGTGAATCTCAACCAAGATTACATGATATGTTTCTGGTTGATGGACTGAACGCCAATCTGATTAGCATCAGCCAACTGTGTGATGAGGGTCTGGATGTAACTTTTACCAAGGCCAACTGCAAGGCTGTGGATCGTCTAGGACGTGTTCAACTCGAGGGACAGCGGTCTGGCAACAATTGTTACATGTGGAGTTCTGGTAACCCTTGCTTTCAAGCAGCTGTAGACTTTCAAACTGAGTTGTGGCATAAAAAATTAGGACATCTGAATGTTTGTACGATGCTGAGACTTGCACATCAGGAGGTAGTTCGAGGAATGCCAACGCTAAAGGTTGATCTTTACTTTGTGTGCGGACCGTGTAACAAGGGCAAACAAGTGAAGGTTGCTCACAAATCGGTTCCTGATGTTCGTGTTGTTCATGCTTTGGAAGTGGTTCACATGGACCTAATGGGACCAATGCGTGTCCAAAGTCTGACAAGTAAGCGTTTTATTCTTGTTATGGTTGATGATTTTACGCGCTACACATGGGTCCGTTTTCTACGAGAGAAATCGGATACTCTTGATAGTTTCAGAATTCTTGCACTGCAACTCAAGAGTGAAAAATGGGGAATCAAGACAGTACGAAGTGATCATGGTGGTGAATTCCAGAATGAGTTGTTTGATCAGTTTTGTGCTGCTCAAGGGATCACTCACCAATATTCTGCTCCTCGCACACCTTAGCAGAATGGAGTTGTAGAGCGAAAGAACAGAACGCTGCAAGAAATGGCTAGAGCTATGCTGCATGGTAATCAAGTAGCTCAACATTTCTGAGATGAAGCAATAAACACAGCATGTTACATCATCAATCGGGTCTATGTGAGGAAAGGAACCAACAAGACCTCTTATGAGCTGTGGAAAGGAAAAACACCATCAGTCAGCTACTTCCATGTTTTCGGATGTATGTGCTATATCCTTAATGACAAGGATCAACTGGGCAAGTTTAATTCTAGGAGCGACGAAGGCCTGTTTCTGGGGTACTCAGGCAACAGCACAGCCTACCGAGTTTACAACAAACGGTCCAGGATGGTTCAAGAGACTGTTAATGTGGTGTTTGATGATGCGTCTTTTCGTGTTTATGAAGATGTGTCCTCAGTAACTAATGCTCCTAAGGATTTCAATGAAAGAGTTGTGGGGTATGAACCAAGTCCAGAGCAGGAAGTTGATGATGGCTCCGAGGCCGATGAAGACACGGCTGAGCTTCTATCTACTCCTCAGGTGCATAAGAATCACACCTCTAATGATATTATAGGTACGATTCAGGGGGGCAGAGTTACTAGAGGAAAGAAGATTGACTTCAAGCAACTCGCTGGTCAGAAGCAGAAGAATGTTGCTGCTGAAGTTCCACAGATGGCGGCGGTTGTGCAGTTTGCTTGCTTTGTTTCAACCCTGGAGCCCAAGAATCACAGAGATGCTCTTGTTGACGAATACTGGATTGCTGCTATGCAAGATGAACTAGAGCAGTTTGAACGAAGTGATGTCTGGGAGCTCAAACAACGACCAGCTGATGTCAATGTTGTGGGGATTAAGTGGATCTTCAAAAACAAGAGTGATGCGCATGGATGTATTGTTCGCAATAAGGCGCGGTTGGTTGCTCAAGGATACTCTCAGATAGAAGGCATTGATTTTGACGAGACCTTTGCTCCTATAGCAAGACTGGAGTCCATCAGGTTTCTGTTTTGCATGGCATGTGCTCTGAATTTCATATTGCATCAGATGGATGTTAAGAGTGCCTTTCTAAATGGAATTCTCCAAGAAGAAGTGTATGTAGAGCAACCTAAAGGATTTGAGAATCCTCAGCGCCCTGATCATGTGTACAAGCTAAAGAAGGCTCTCTACGAACTGAAACAGGCTCCAAGAGCTTGGTACGAGCGTCTGACAACATTTCTGATCAAACAAGGATATGTGCGTGGGAATGTAGACAAAACGCTGTTTGTGTTTCAAGATAACAATAGTGTGATGTTTGTTCAGATATATGTTGATGACATTGTCTTTGGATCCACATGTCAGCCGCTATTTGATCAGTTTGTGAAGAACATGACTCAAGAATTTGAAATGAGCATGTGTGGGGAGTTAAACTATTTCTTGGGGCTGCAAGTGAAACAATCAGCTGATGGAATATTTGTTTCACAAAGCACTTATGCCAAGAATCTAGTTGAACGTTTTGGTCTCGCTAAGAGTAAAGAGGCGAAGGTTCCAATGAGTGTGACTGACAAGCTCTCAAAGGATGACGCAGGAGAGGATGTTGATGAACGAGTTTACAGAAGAATGATCGGGAGTCTGCTGTACTTAACTGCCAGCAGACCAGACATCTGTTTATCTGTTGGAATTTGTGCTCGGTATCAAGCCAAACCAAAGAAGTCTCATTTGTTGGTTGTTAAGAAGATCATCAAGTATATCAAGGTGACTATAAATCTTGGGATATACTACACCAAGGATACAACCAGGAGCTTGACAGGCTATTGTGATGCTGATTGGGCTGGTTCATTGGACGATCGTAGAAGCACAAGTGGTGGATGTTTATTCATGGGCAACAACCTGATTTCATGGCACAACAAGAAACAGAACAGTGTTTCTCTGTCAACAGCAGAAGCCGAGTACATTGCACTGGGAAGCTGCTGCACTCAACTCATGTGGATGAAACAAATGGTTGCTGACTATGGTATGGATTCTGAAACTCTTTTAATTCGTTGTGATAACCAAAGTGCAATCAACATAGCTAAGAATCCTGTTCAACATTCACGTACTAAGCATATTGATATTAGGCATCATTTTATTCGTGAACTTGTTGAGGCGAAACTGATTGTGGTTGATCATGTGAGTACAGAATTTCAACTGGCTGATTTGTTACTAAACCATTGGATTTTAACAGATTCGTGAATCTGAGAAAATCCATTGGGATTTGTGAGATCTAACTTTCTCTGTGAGTTGTGCTGATTTAAGACAGGGACTGGAGCAAGAACAGACCATGGAAATCCTAAGAATGAATAGAAGATCAGCACCCTGTACTTCGGTTTAAAGAGAGTGGAAAATAGCTGCCTGTCATGCCAACTCTTGTTGACATTCCTGTAAAACGTTGTCGTGATAACGGAGGTCAAAGAGCTGAGGAGGGTGGAAGTGTGCATGTCACGAGATGTACTTGGAATTGTGATACATCAATAAGTCAATTCCAGTACTCTATTAATGGAGCTCTTAATATGCTATTGAAGACATGCACAAGGATCAGTGGTTGAGAAGTCAAGTGATATCACTGATCCACAAATCAGAAGGTTTAACAGAGGCTTGGTCAAAAAACAACATTCTGAGAAAAGGCTCTGCTTGACTGTTAAATCATAGCTCCACATGTAGTGTGTTAAACAAAAAAAGAAAAAAAAATGAGAAAAAAAATATAGTAAAAAAAAAAAAAAAAGGGTTTAACACACTCCTGGTCCTGCACTCTCCAAAGGGTATTCCAGCTGCCTGTTCATGTTGGGTTTGGAAGCTTGAGTTGAAGGTATGCCAGAGTGAAAGACTAGCCACTGAACTCAGAGCTGATCTGTCAAAGATTCAGAAGGTTGTGGTAGCTTCTAGCTCTGTCCTGAACAAATGGTTAGCACATAACACAGACGAGAGAGAGACTCAAGGTACATGTTTTTGAATAATTTTATGATAATACTTCCAAGTACTCACATGTTAATTATCATTCTAGGTCCCTAAAGCATGTTCATGAGTAAATTGAGTCTTTATAAGAGAAAGTTATTTGAGGTTCTGTTTTTGAACTCAAGAATGTGAAAAAAAAATGGGTTGAAAATCGGATTTAAGGCTTGGTTGATAAGTGTGCACTAATGGGTTTATTAAGTGTTTCAGGTTCGTGGGTTATTAAAGTTATATCAGCGAGGCCCATTTGTTTTTAAAGCCCATGATGTTGATAAGCGTGTTTAGGAGGGAAAAACTAGGGTTAAAACCTAGTCGTGGAAGTTGAAAAGTTTCGAGATTGCTCATTGTTCTTTTCTCTCTCAAGTCCACGAGTTCAAAACCCTAAATCGAGCAAGAAATTCATCATGAGGTCCACTTTCAGCGGAATCCAGAAGCTTGTGTCAAGGCAGTCGCCGGAGCCCGATACGCCTCTGCCAGAACAGTCTTCTCGGACGAAACAGCCATCTCCGACTGACGAAGAACGGGTCCCCAGCCCACAGAATTCTGAGGCGACGGAACCCAACAATCAGTTGGTTCCGTATTCGGTTATTCTTCTTGAATCCGAGAACCAAGAGATTGAGTCGCTTCCGATTCCCAAATCTCCGATGGCTGTTGATGGAGACTGCGACTCTTCGGCTAACCCCCAAAGATCTCAGCCGATTGAACTTTGCAATCCGATCCCCGATCTGCTGATTGAAGAAATCTCCGATGGTTCCGAGTCGGTTCAAGTGACCGGAACTACAGGGCTGTCTGTCTCGTCTCGGGTACTGAAGCGCGCGCAGACGAGTGCGATGCCGTCTGAGCAGAAGAAGCGACGTTCGTCCGCATGAGGAAAAGGACCAGTTGTGAAAGACGAACATTCAGTGGAATTCGATCAAACTCGGTTCGGGTCTGTCGTTGCATTTCAGATGTATGGTTCTTTTACTTCTCGGAAATTGCATGCTGAGGTGAACACCACTTTTGGTGAGATTGATGAGGTTAGGGAACTGATAAATGCTGTGGGTCTGCTTAGAACTGTATCTGAGAGTAAGCCCTTTGATCCCCAAGTTGTGTATGAATTTTGGGCGAATTTGCCAACTGTTGAGCCAGAGACAGATTCAACAGAAGTTTTGGTTCAGAATTGGGTGTATGAGTTTACTCCTGACAGGATCAATGCTCTGTTTGGTCTTGCATCTGTGGATGAACGTACAGAACAACGGCATATGGCTGAAGTGATTACCTTAGACATAGCTCTCTTTGTGTCTGGAGGTAAAGCCAAGGTCTTCAAGCAGTTCCAATTGTCTAAGGTTGAGGACAACAACACGAAAGATCTTCTCAAGATCTGTTGTACCAACTGGCTGCCTACCACCAATGATGGGTATGTCACTCCTGACAGAGCCAAATTGGTCTACAAGGTGATGCATCAGGAGCCATTTGATTTTGGGAGGATGGTCTTTAAGCTGATCATCAACTTGGGTCTGACCCCTGTCTCAAAGTTGTGCCTGCCGTTTCCCAGTTTGATTTATCAGCTGATCCAGTCACAGCACCCTGTGCATCCGGATGTATCTCAGCCAGTGCCAAAGTCCAACAAGAAGGGCAAAGCTAAGAGAGGACAGACTGCTGAGGTTCCAGTGTGATCTTCAGATGATCGCAAGGCTTTGCGTCGTGCAATTCAGATCATGCAGCGTATCATCGATGAAGGTAAGTGTTTCTTCTTTCAATCTGTCATTCATGTGATCCATAAGTTACTTGTTTTTTACTTAGTTGTGCAAACAAGCAGGGGGAGATGATTCTGATTCTGATGATCATAGGAATGGTTGATTTGTGGGGGAGCATTTGTCCTGGGGGAGCAGTTGCGGTTGTTGTTGTTAGCAACAATGTATTTTGATTACAGAACCTTGTTTCATTAGCTCTTAGCTTTTGGGTCTGTAATATGTTTAAACATGGCATTTTAGGATTTCTAATTTTTGGGATTTATGCTAGTTATATTACTAGATGTTTGCCTTGTTGCTGTGTTTTGGTTTTGTCTCTTTGTGACTTTCAGGTTTATCACAAAGGATGCTTGATTATCAAACTAAGTCAAAAAGGGGGAGATTGAAGATGCAGTTCCAGAACAGCTTGCTGTGAAGATCAGGAAGCTGCATCTGTTCAGACGCCTGAGATCACATCAGACGCCTGTGATCACATCAGACACTTGAAGTTACTGACATGGAGTCGTAGGATGACGTGGCAAAGCTTAAGTGGATGGAGTGACGTGCTAAGGAAGATTTCTTGCTTTGCAGCAAAGATAGAGACGAATTGCGTGTGAAGATATTGTGAAGATATTGTGAATATTCTTCACATCAAATAAGGAAAGGATGAGCTTGACAAGCAAGCATATTCCATTTCGGTGAAATCCTCGAAGATCCTAGGGTTAGGGTTTTGAGTAGTTAGTATAAATAGTCTAGGGTTGGCCACGAGCCACTTTGAACACTTTAGACTCTTTGTACGTGATTGTAAACTTCGAAGATAGCAAAACAAAAAGCTTAGAAGGTGAGTGTTTGTTTTCTTTTGGGACTACACGGGTGTAGGAGAGATAGATTTAGTGCTCGTTCTTTAGTCGGGTTCAATTCTATTGGGAGGAATAGATTGAGTAAGAGGCGAGACAAAATTGTATCCTAGGAAAAGATAAATTTTGTTAATAAATATCGAAGGAAAAAGCGTTTGCTTGGCGCGTTCCAAGCGTAACTGTCTGTGTGTTTCTCTATACGTTTTCATAGGATGCCATCAAACCAGGCACCGTCGAGGGAGAGAAGGATGACATGGCGAGAGCACTCTTATTCCAGTCCATACCTGAAACCTTGATATTACAAGTCGGTGATCTCAATACCTCCAAATCCATGTGGGATGCCATCAAAGCATGATACGTTAGCGCATATAGAGTCAAAGAAGCTCGACTTCAAACCCTCATGGCTGAGTTTGAGAAGCTAAAGATGAAAGACACAGATACCATTGATGGTTATGTCGGGAAACTTTCGGAATCATCTACCAAAGCCGCAACATTAGGAAAACCCATCGATGAACAAAAACTTCTTAAGAAGTTCCTCATGAGTTTACCTAGGAAGAAATTCATACACATCACTGCTTCGCTTGAACAATTTCTTGACCTCAACACTACAAGCTTTGAAGACATAGTAGGGAGGTTGAAAACTTATGAAGAACGTATTGGTGAAGAAGAAGTAGAAGAAACATCCAATGACCAAAGCAAGCTGATGTATGCTAATATCGATTCACAATCTTATCAAGGGAACTATGGTTCAGGAGGAAAAGGTAGAGGACAAGGTGGTCGGTCTTATGGTAGAGGAAGAGGACGAGAATGCTAAGGAGGGAATAAACAAGAATGTGATACATCCAAGGTGGTATGCTTTCGGTGTGAAAAATTGGGACATTATGCATCAAATTGTCCTGACAGGTTACTTAAACTCCAAGAAGCCATAGAGAACGATGAGGATGCTACCAAAGAAACCGAGGAACTAATGATACATGAAGTTGTCTATCTTAATGAACAAAACCTGAAGCCAAATGAGTTTGAAACCGAATCTGATGACATCAATGTATGGTACTTGGACAATGGAGCAAGATATCATATGTTCGGAAATCGTGAGTATTTTGCTGAGATTGATGACACGGTTACGGGCAAAGTAAAGTTTGATGACGACTCGCGCATTGACATCAAAGGAAAGGGCTATGTTCTCTTCATTAACAAGGATGGAAACAAGAAAGTAATGGCTTATGTTTACTTTATCCCAGGGTTAAAGAGCAACATTATAAGCCTTGGGCAAGCTACAAAAGCCATATGTGATGTAAGGATGCGAGACGATGTTCTGATATTGCATGATAAGAATGGAGTCTTGATGGTGAAAGAAAATCGATCAAAAAATCGTTTATACAAAGTGCTTATGAAGATCTCGGACTCTCCTAGATGCTTACAACTAACAACATCAAGTGAATCAACGAGATGGAATGCACGACTAGGACACGTGAATATTGAAACAATGAAGGCAATGGTGAAGAAAGGGCTTGTTCTTGGATTACCAAATATACGAATCGAGAAAGAAACATGTGCCTCGTGTTTGCTTGGAAAGCAAACAAGGCAATCATTCCCGCAAGCAACATCGTTTCGTGCATCTAAGTTACTGGAACTTGTACATGGAGACATCTGTGGACCAATCACACCCTCTACGGCTGGACAGAAGAAATATATTTTTGTCTTGATTGATGACCACTCTCGTTACATGTGGTCACTTCTCTTGAAAGAAAAGAGTGATGCATTCGGTAGATTCAAGAATTTCAAGACGTTGGTGGAACAAGAAACAAGGGCTGTCATCAAAACATTCCGCATAGATAGGGGAGGAGAGTTCACATCTCATGAGTTTAAAACGTTTTGCGACAATGTGGGTATCACAAGACATTTGACTGCGCCTTATACTCCTCAACAAAACGGAGTTGTTGAGCGTCGCAACAGAACGTTACTAGAGATAACTAGGAGTATCTTGAAGCATATGAACATGCCTAACTATCTTTGGGGAGAAGCGGTAAGGCATGCTACTTATCTCATTATCAGGGTTGCAACAAGAGTATTGATCACGCAAACCCCATATGAAGCTTTTGAAGGAAGAAAACCAAAGATTGATCACTTACGTGTGTTTGGCTGCGTTTTATATGCAAAGATAGACACTCATCATCTAAAGAAGCTCGATGACAGATCACAAATGTTAGTACACCGTGGAACAGAACCCGAATCTAAAGTCTAGCGACTGTTGGATCCAGCAAATAGAAAAGTGGTGGTTAGCAAGGATGTTATCTTTGATGAAAGTAAAAGCTGGTCATGGAACAGTGCAGGAAAGGAGACAAGTTTAGATGTTGGAATGTTTACTATAAGCTTTGGAGAGTTTGGTAAAAATGGAATAAGAGATCAACATGCTGAAATTGATGACGAACAAGTAATAAGCGATGAGGATGAAGATGAAGACAAAGCTTCGGAAGGGAGAGCCGGTTCCCTTGATGAAGAAGTCGATATCAATGTTGATGTTGATGTTGAAGAAGAACAAGATTCCCAGCCAGAGTTACAGGAGTCGACAAGACCAAAACAAAAACCAAGCATTTGGCGGATTATGTTTTATTGTCCAAAATCGAAAGTGAACGTCTCTTGATGGTAATAAACGAAGAACCTTGGGATTATAATGAAGCAAAGGAGTTAAAACAGTGGAGAGATGCTTCCGAAGAAGAACTCTCATCAATAACAAAGAATGAGACATGGAAGCTAGTTGATCTTCCTCTTGAGTTAAAGCATGGAAGCTAGTTGATCTTCCTCTTGAGTTAAAGCAATCAGACTCAAGTGGGTGTTTAAAATCAAGAAAAATTCAGATGGGAGCATCAATAAATACAGGGCAAGACTTTTAGCAAAAGGCTATGTGCAAAAATATGGCATAGACTTTGATGAAGTTTTTGCTCCGGTGGCTAGAATTGAAACTATCCGGTTTATAATTGCTCTTGCTGCTACAAATGGTTGGGAGATCCATCACGTAGATGTAAATACTGCATTTCTTCATGGAGAATTGAAAGAAACAATGTATGTTACTCATTCTGAAGGATATGTGAAAGAGGGATGTGAAGACAAGGTGTATAAGCTTAACAAAGCACTTTATGGGTTAAGACAAGCTCCAAGGGCATGGAATAACAAGTTGAATAAAATTCTTAAGGAGTTGAAGTTTGTTAAGTGTACTAAGGAGCCTTCTTTATATCGAAGACAAGAGGGAGAGCATACACTTCTTGTTGCCGTCTATGTTGATGACATGCTGGTCACGGGCTCTTGTCTAAAGCTAATACACGACTTTAAAAAAGGAATGGCGTCGAAGTTCAAGATGAGTGACTTGGGAAAATTAACTTACTATCTTGGTATTGAAGTTTTGCAGCATGAAGGAGGAATTACCTTAAAACAAGAACGGTATGCAAAGAAGATTCTCAAAGAAGTCGAAATGAATGAGTGTAATGCAGTTCAAATACCAATGGATGAAGGTCTAAAGTTGTCTAAGGCACTCGAGGAACAAAGCATTGATGAAAAACAGTTTAGAAGAAACATTGGATGCCTTCGTTACTTGCTTCACACACGGCCGTATTTGTCTTATTGTGTTAGTATGCTTAGCAAGTATATGCACGAGCCAAAGGTATCGCATGGTGCAGCAAGCTGAGTTTATGGCTGCCACCAAAGCGGCTAAACAAGCTACCGGAAAACCATGTGAGAAAGTTACACTCCGGATTGATAACAAGTCGGCTATAGCATTAACCAAGAATCCAGTTTCCCATGGTCGTAGCAAACACATCTATTCACGGTAACATTTTATAAGAGAGTGTGTAGAGAATGAACAAGTAGAAGTAGAGCATGTCGCCGGAAGTGAACAAAAGGTTGATATCTTGACACACTTGGAAGGATCAAGTTCAAGGAGATGAGGGAGTTTATTGGAGTTCAAAACTTGAAAAAGAATGACTTCAACCTTAAGGGGGAGAATGTTGAGCTAAGCTTGAAAATGTTAAAGATAGCTTGAGGGGCAAGCTAAGTGTTAATCCTACCGAGTTATGGATTAGGATTAGGAAGTTTCAGAGAAGTAATATTTCCTTGTTAGAATAGGAAATATCTTAATGTTTTCTAATATAAATAGAGAGGTTGAGTTATGACCTAACTAAGAGATTGAGAGATGTAAGAGACCTAAACTAAAATTTGTTATAACTTATAAAAAAATAATTTCTAAATATTTTTTTGAAAAAATAAGAGAAATTAATTTCATTTGGAAAGAGATTTTATTTGGTTTGAAGTATCAAATAAACGTATATATATATATATCTCTTAAAATTCGTTATTAAACGTTAATTATAAAAATCTAGTAATGTTAAACTGACAATCACCAAAACATTTGGGAGCTATTCACCATTACTCATAATAATGCAAAATAATGTTTTAAAAAATCTTAATTTAGCAATTATCCTCTAAAACATGATTATACCATTTTGTAAAAATTGTTATTTCTTAACTTTCAATTTTTCACAAAATCATTCACAGACTATGAAATTAATTAATTATTATTTAATATGATGGTAAAGTTCTTTCAAATTAACATCAATCTAAAATATGATGTTAAATACAAATATAGTCATTTGTAAATAAATTCATATAAACAACGCAAATAAACATAAAGATTCTAAAATAAATTATAGCATCGTTGAGGAAAACATTAAAAAATCTTTTAAATACGAATCATAAAAAATTACACATTTTCTTTAAAAATATTTTAAAATTACTATATTAAGATTTATATTGAACTTTGTTATCTTTAATTTAAGCTAAAAATATTATTTTCAAAAATCTTTTACTCACCCTTATGTTTTAGACAATGAAATTGCTCAATGGCATAATACATTCATACATAAATTAAAAAAATATAACATATTATAAAATAAAAATCATGAATAAAATTATGTATTTAGTTAAACTCAAAATCTAATTTATTTGTAAACTGTAAATCCTAATTCTCCTTTATGAACCCAAACTGAGAAATAACCTTGTTTAATTGTAAAACCTCAATCTCACTCCTCTTTAATAAACCCAAACTGATAAATAATCTCGTTTAATTATAAAATCTAAACTATAATGCACATTTATAAACTCAACATATAACCCTTATAATTGTAAAACCTACAACTGGCAAAACCAAAAATTAGGTCAATAGTTGAAAGAATTTTTTTGAGAAATACCCCTTTTGGTGTGCCACTTAAAAACCTTATAAAACTTGTAAAAACAATTTAAAACCTTTTAAAACATTATAAAATATTTGTATCAAATTTCCAAGTAGTAGTTATTATATAAAAGTACCTTATAAACCATATAAAACTTTATAATTTTTCATATTTAAACATAGATATTTTTGAAAATGGATAGATAACGGAGGTATTTTTGAAAGGGGGAATTTCAAAAATACCCCTTTTCATATACCTCTTTTTAAAATTACCCCATTTTCAAACTTTATCAAAAAAACCATTAAAAATATTGAAATTTATCCAAATATGTATGTAAGCTTATAAATATATACACAAATTACCTTTATATGTGTATAAAACTTTATATAACTTTCATATATAGTGAAAAATAAATTATAAAAACCATATAAAAACCTTATAAAAACTGTATTAACCCTTTTAAAAACCTTTTAAAAACCTTATAAAAGTTATAAAAACGATTTAAAACTATTTAAAACATATTAAAATATTTGTATCGAATCATATAAAACTGTTTTTGTTTTAAAAAGGGGTACACCAAAGGGGGTATTTTTAAAAAGGGGTATACCAAAAGGGGTATTTCTCAAAAATTCTCTTTTTGAAAAGGGGTACACCAAAAGGGGTATTTCTCAAAAATTCTCTTTAATTTTTATAATTATTTTTTAATGTTGTTTAAAAAATTTATTTTTATCTTAATATTAACAAAATTAGATATAACATTTTGCGACATCTTATGTTTTTACTTGACACTTATCATGATCACGTGAGTTAGAAAATTTAAAAACCAAGTTTCGACATATAATCTCGTTTAATTGTTAAACTTAAACCATAATTTTAATTTATAAAGATAAACCATAATTCTTATTTATTATTTATATACTCAAACCAACAAATAACCTGATTTAATTGTAAAATTAAAGTTTAAACCTTAATCATTTTCTGTAAACAAAACCCGCCATATATTCTTGTTAATTATAAATTTTAAATCCATATCTTATTAATAAACCAAATTGATATAACTGAAATTAGGTTATTTGTTTAATTTTATTAATAATTTTTATTAATATAAAATTCTTTATAATATTTATTTTATATATTTCCTTTTTCGATAGGGTTAATAATATTTCTATTTTATCCAAATTTTAACAATATTATTTACGACACGTGTCAATATCTTATCATTTATAATTGACACGTGTCACGATCTTGTTCATGGCTGACTTTTAAAACCCAGGTTTATATAATAAGATCTTTATCTGTAAACTTTGAGTTCTTGAGTTCTAGAGGTCCTTCGGTCGTCGTCTTTAGATCCAAAGTTACAAATTTAATTCGTACGTCGATTGAGCAAGTATAAGAAATTGAAGATTGTAAAAGGAAGATATTTTGTTGCGAAAGAATGAATAATAATTTTATCGGAAAAGTGTGTAATGATTTTGCAGGAAAGAACATGGATACATTCACTTTCCCTCTCTAGCTAGCTGATACGTTTAACATAATAAACTTGGTCCCTCCTCAGAACTAAGAGATTACACAATAACACACCCGAGAATTGATTGGTAGTTTAGACTACCTATTTTTGTTGTTTTTCATTGATATAAATAAGCAAATTACAAGAAGCAAATAACTGAAAGGGAAGTGGAGTCATTGACTCCTACAATGCTGGAATTGGGAAAGTGGAGATAGTCTCCTACATTATCGGATGACTGAGTCTCTTATTGAATAACAGAAACAAAGAAGAAGTCGTGTGACTAGGCATGACCACGGTTACGGTTAATGCGGTTATGGTTAATTAACCACCGGTTAACGGTTATAATTTTTTAACCATAACCTTAATCATTATATATACGGTTAAGAGGGTTACGGTTATATACGGTTACGGTTAATTACGGTTACGGTTAAATACGGTTACGGTTATTTGATGATTATTATAATATTAATACTGGAGATAAAATTTTATAAAATATTATTTATTTTACAAGTAAAAAACATATTTGATTTCAATTATTTATAGTGAATTAGTTAAATATGGGTATTGTATACAGTTATAATATAATTTATTTTAAAATTTTAAATATGCGGTTAACCGAGCGTTTAACCGTACGGTTAACCGACGATTAATTACGGTTAATTATGGTTACGGTTAATTAACGGTTACGGTTATTATTATTTTTTAACCGTAACTAATTTACTTTTACGGTTAACGGTTACAATTTTTAACCGTTTTATACGGTTACGGTCCGGTTACGGTTGATAAACGGTCCGGTTACGGTTAAAAATACGGTTAAGGTTAGCTTTTGGTCATGCCTACGTGTGACTTCCTCAACTTTGGTATTTGGGATTTGGCTTACGTGGCCTAGATGACACCCTTCTTGCCACCTCATCATCACCTTTCGACTTGCTTGAACCTATCATAACAGTTTACTCAACGGATATTCTCATTTATTAGTCGGTCAAGCTTAAGCTATAACACTGATCCAATGCCTATATAAACACTTGCTGCAATCATATATGATATTGAAATCAGTTTGTTTGCCTCAAATCCTGGAAATTAATTAGGTTTTTTTTTTAAGTAATCAAATTTAGCGTAAGAACAAACAAATTCTTGAAATTCTGAAGCGATTCATAACAATCGTGATAATGCCAATAACAGAGAGTGACAAGTTCCAAATTAAATTTGTACGTCCAGTGAAAAAGTATAAGAAATTGAAGATGGAAAAAGAAAAAGACTTTTATGAGAAAGACTAAAGAACAAATCTATTCGGAAAAGGGAGGAATGAATTTTAGTTATTTCAAACCAAACTGAAAGCATACATATTTTTAGTAAGCTTCTTATTAAATAATAGTTTTGTATTATCATATTGTCTAATTTAGAAACCTTAATTATACATAATTTATAACTTTTTTTAATGTTGTGATATTTTCTTCAGACAACTACTGTCGAGAGATTCAATGAAGTTAAATAATGAAGTTAAAGCGACAAGATTATGTGAGAATAATAAACTTTACCTTCAAACTTTCTTATAAATGATTATGTTGTTTTAGTTATAAGTAATATAAAAAAATTCTCGATAATGGTTTATATTTCTTACAAGTTAAAAAAAATAATTTTAAATAAATATATATTAAATTAAAAATAAATTAATAGAAATTATATATATATATATATATATAGTTGAATATAATGGTAAATTAATTCAAGAAAAAAACGTTTGGTTACATCATATGTAATAGTTGCTGAAAAAAAAAAGAGAAATTCCTCAAAATACCATCATTTTGGTTTTCTCCTAAAAATACCACTAAAATCAAATTATTGTTCAATGGTATGGAATTTTAAATCTTTGGTTTGGGTTGATTATTTGCAATTTAGGGTATATTATTTAGGGGTAGGGTTTAATGTTTAGAATTTGAATTTAGAGTTTGAAAATTTAAAATTTAATTTTAGTTTTGTGGTATTTTTATCATTAAAACAAAAATGATGGTAATTTTAGAGAATTACCCAAAAAGAGAAAATTAGAAAGATTACATGAATATACTAAAGGCCTCTTGATGTAAACCAAGCCCGTAAGCCTGCTTTGTACCTTTTATCTCCTTCTTTTTGAATGACTAAAGAGTTTGTTCCGAACTTGTTTATCGAGCCAAGTGATGAGGTTAGCTGCTGAAGTTGCCGGCTCTCCATGCTTCCTCCCATTGCGCTCCTGCAATAGAGAGTGAATTGATATTTGAAAACTGTAACGAATCAAGAAAGTTTGGATGAAATCCTCATAACGTTGTTGACTACTTCTTGCTAGGTCGTGGAGAAGTGGCGTTGGAGTAGTTGTTTAGCGAGGACAGTCCAGAACTCCGATGAGTAGCTGCAACTAAAAAACCAAATTATTAAATATTAGGTCGGGTATTTATCTAGTTAAAGTTTGAAATTTTCAAAAATCATTATGCATTTCGATAATTCTATGTTTCTCCAAAATAAAAATCTCTACATTCTCCAAATTTTTTTTTTTTTTTTTTTTACATTCTCCAAATTTACTGAAGAATAAAAGATGAAAGGGTAAAAATAACAAATCAAACCCACGTTTCTAAAATAATCACACTCTAATAACACCACTGACTCACACTTTATCATTTTCATCGAATCAAATATCAATGATGATATTACTATCTTCATCAAACCATAAACTCATCCCTGCGTCCTAAGTTTAGGGTTTCCATGGATCAAGGGACGATCAAGATCAAACCATCCGAGAAAACAAGAGGCAAGAAGAACAAGACCAATACGGACGAGAAGATGAAGAAAGAAAGAGAGATATCATCAGACCCATATTGGTTTTTCCAGTTAAGAAGGTGACTTTCATGATTTCAGGTATCTTTAGCCGCAAGAAACCACTTGCCAGTGAAAACAGAGAACAGAGAGATGGTTCTAAAGCTGATGATGAGACTTTTGCTGTAAAGAAAAAGAAGACGAAGAAGCTTAAATATGGAGAAGAGGAGCTGTGTAAGAAGAGAATACTAATAGGTGAAAGATGCAAACCGATGAACAAGTCAAGGGTTCATGGTTGTATAAATACTAGTATAGTTTCAATATCTTGTTGAGTCACTCATTAGAGGTTTGCTTGCTTCATCTTTGTAACTGTGTTCTAAAGTTTGCTTGCCTGTGGTGGATGGTGAAGTGTTGATGATGGCTTCAGACTTGGAACCATAACCCTTCAGCCTCATCAGTCGGTTCAGCTAGGTGTGTTTCGTGGTCGACACTGGATATGAATGATATATTACTGCATATTTTACAATGTATTGTACAGATCCTTATTTATACAGACAGAGAAGAGGAACTCTTAGGGTAAGCTAATTACAGAATGTTCCTTAAAGAGACTAATCAAATATTGAGACATTAGTGAGAATCTTAATCGTATCTCTAACACGCCCCCTCAAGATGGAGGTACCGGAGAGACTCCAATCTTGTTTCTGAGATAGATGAATCGGGCCCTGGAGAGTGGCTTCGTTAATGCGTCGGCCAACTGGTCTGTTGTATTGACATGTCGTACTTGTAAGGCACCTTGTTGAACTTGACCACGAACAAAGTGATAATCAATGGCAATGTGTTTCATGCGAGAGTGAAACACCGGATTTGCACAAAGAAATGTAGCTCCAACGTTATCACAGTAAACAATAGGCGTGGCTGGTATTGGGATTCCAAGTTCAGTGAGAATGTTACATACCCAAGTTAACTCCGATGCAACGTTAGCCACTGCTCGGTATTCCGCTTCGGTGGAGGATCTTGCTACACCCTTTTGCTTCTTTGCTGTCCAAGAGATGGGATGTTTGCCGAGATAAACAATGTAGGAATTGGTGGAGACATAGTCATGTGAGTCACCAGCCCAGTCGGCATCCGAGTAAGCATGGAGAGTGAGCTTATTTGTTGCGGAGAAGAAAATACCGTGCGTGATCGTCCCAGCTAGGTAACGGAGAATGCGCTTGGCCGCTTGCCAATGATCTTGTGTGGGACGGTGCATGAACTGTGAGAGGCGGTTGACAGCATACGCAATATTCAATCGAGTAAAGGCTAGGTATTGGAGACTGCCAACCAGTTGGCGATATTCTTTGGGATCATCCAACGGAACACCGGTGGTAAGCGTCAGCTTGGGCGAGGAAGCCATTGGTGTGAGAACTGGCTTGGCATTTGTCATGTCATAACGATGGAGAAGATCGAGAATGTACTTCCGTTGGCAGAGGTGTAGGCCGTTAGATGTTCGGCGTGCTTCAATTCCAAGAAAATAATTGAGGTCTTCTGCATCTTTAACGGAGAAACGATCAGCTAGGAGTTGTAGAATACGTTGTATTCCGTGTTTGCTACTCCCTGTGATTAGGATGTCATCGACATAGACTAGGAGATAGACAAAAGCATTCCGGACTTTTAACACAAACAGAGATGTGTCGGATATGGAGTTCACAAAGCCAAGACTAACGAGAAAGGTGCGAAGTTCTGTGTACCATGCCCGTGGTGCTTGCTTTAAGCCGTAAATTGCCTTACGGAGTCGACATACATGATTCGGCTTGTCTTTGTCAACGAAACCAGGTGGTTGTTCCATGTAAACTTCCTCCGTTAATGTGCCTTGGAGGAAGGCATTGTTGACATCAAGTTGGAGAATTGGCCACGAGTTTGTTACGGCAACATCAAGAACGAGTCTGATTGTGGTTGACTTGATAACAGGACTGAACGTGTCAGTATAATCATAACCATATTGTTGATTATAGCCCTTAGCCACCAACCGAGCTTTGCACCTGTCAAGAGACCCATTAGACAGAAATTTATTCTTGTAAATCCACTTACAACCAACCACATTGTAGTGGGATTCTCTTGGAACCAGGTAGAATGTCTGATTCCGAGTAAAGGCATCCATTTCACCAGACATTGCTCCTCGCCACCGTTCATCTTGTAGAGCTTGCTTCACTGTATTGGGTTCGACGGGGATACTTTTGGAGAGTGCAGCTGCATAGTTATACTTCGGATTTGGTTTGGTGATATTGTTCTTCCGACGAGTGACCATTTGGTGATGATTTGCAGGTGGAGCATGATCGGGACTGTGAGCTTGGGGAGCAACACTCGATGTCGCAGATGGAGAAGAAGCTTCAGGCGTAGGAGATTGTGGTGGATTTGGGCCTGAACTTGATAACGGGCTGGCTGTGGGCGTGATGTTTGAACGGGCCGTTGATGGGCCTGAACTTGAAGAAAGCCCATCGTTGGTGAAGGAAACTCGAGAATCTTGTGAGTCATGTGTACGCGTTGGGGTTGATGTCGAAGAGTCTCTTGCCCGGTGAGAATCAGAGCTTGGTGGTCCCGGCGTCGGAGGCAAGACGAGCGACGGCAAAACGAGCGACGGTGTAGGTGAGGGCTGAATCGGTGGTTGAAGATTTGGATTGATGGGTACTGTGGTGACTGGTGGTGTGTTTGATGGGGTTGGTGTTTCATGGCTCAGCGGTGTGGGAGGATTTCTGGGTTTTGCAAAAGGGAACACTCTCTCATCGAATTTCACATGGCGAGATGTGTATATGCGACCGGAATTTTGTTGCAGGCAGAGGTATGCACTTTGGGTCTGCGAGTAACCGAGAAAGACACATGGTGTGGAGCGGTCTTCAAGCTTGTTACTTGTGTAAGGGCGAATCCATGGGAAGCATAGACATCCAAATACTCTGAGTTTGGAGTAATTTGGAGTTGTACCAAACAGTCTTTGAAATGGTGTTTCCATGGCTATGACGGGTGTGGGGAGTCGATTGATGAGGTATGTGGCGGCGGTTAAGGCATACGACCAGTAGGATTTTGGCATTCCAGCATGTGTGAGTAATGTGAGGCCTGTCTCCACTACATGTCTGTGCTTTCGTTCAGAGACACCGTTGTGTTCGGGTGTGTGTGGTGGTGATGTGAGATGTGAGATGCCGGCAGCAGAGAGAAGCCCCCGGAGAGCTATAAACTCGCCACCATTGTCGGAGTAGAGAGTGCCTATCTTGGTGGAGAACCGGTTTTCGACAAGCGCCTTGAATGCTTGAAATGTTTCACGGACTTGAGATTTGAGTTTCAGAGGGTATAGCCATGTGTATCTGCTGTAGTGATCAACAAGTACAAGGTAATACTTGTAATTGTCAACAGAAACAATAGGAGAACTCCAAAGGTCTGTAAAGATGTATTCCAAGGGACGAGAAGAAGAAATAGAACTTTGAGAAAAAGGTAGTTTGTGTGCTTTATTGATAGAACAATCAGAACATAAAGTAGAGGAGGGTACAGATGGTTTGTAGGGTAGTAAAGAACGAGAAACAATGGTTTTGGTGATATAGGTAGATGGGTGACCAAGACGACAGTGCCAATCATCCAAGGTTATTGCTTGTGTGGTGGAGGTGAAGAAGGATTTAAGGGTGGATAGGGAAATTGGCCACTCGTAAAGCTCATTGCTGGTCTTGCCTTGGATTAACGGGACCCCCGAGCTCAAATCCTTCACCTGAAAGTGGGCAGGAAAAAATTCAACAGAAACCTTATTAGCATTGCATAGACGATATACAGAGATGAGATTTTTCTGTATATTAGGAACACACAAGACATGATGAAGAGATAAATTGCGAGTAGCAGTAGGGAGGATAGTTGAACCAGTGTGAGTGATGGGAAGACCAGTCCCATCGCCAATAAGAACATTGTCACCACCATTGTAGGGCTGATGCAAGGACATGTTGTGAAGATCACTGGTGAGATGATGAGTGGAGCCACTGTCCATTACCCAAGGGTTGGAGGGGTTTGAAGTAGTGGCTGCAAAGTTAGCACGCGGTTGCCAAGGACGAAATGGTGTTGGAAGCAGGCTGTTCTGAGGAGTGGGATTGTATTGTTGGAGCTGACTACACCTTTTGGCACTGTGTCCAAAGACTCCACAGAGTTGGCACTTGCCTTGATAACCACGGGAACCACGGTTGTCTGATCTGTTTGACTGGTATTGTTGGTTGCTGTTGTTATTCCATGGCTGATGCTGCTACTGATTTTGTTTGTTTTAATAGGAGCGCGACTGTTGTGAGCGAGAAGTGGCAACATTCGCTGAGATGGGAACACTGGCAGAGACCGATGAGGCAGCAATCAGGAGTTTTGCTTCTCTGGTAAGCAACTTCTCATGAATTTCAGTGAGAGAAGGAGGCTTTTCACGTCCTTCAATCTGTTCAACAACAGATTTGTAATCTTCAGGAAGACCCCCAAGGATGAACTCCACTTGTTCCTCATGCTCAAGCGGTTTACCAAGGAGTGCAAGCTGGTCAAATCGAGTTGTGAGGCCTTGCATGTAGTCATCCACACTCTTTTCTCCTTTGGGTAATTGCTTTAGTTGTAGACGCAGTTGTTGAATGTGTCCCCAACTAGGATTAGCATAGGTTGCAGCAAGTTTGGTCCACAGTTCTGCTGCAGTCTTGGTCTTGGTGACAACAGGTTGAATGGTTGGGGAGAGCGTCCCAATGAGGCCGCTATAGATCAGTTTGTCTTGTCGGCGCCACTTGGTATAGGCTGGGTTTGTCGTAGTCTGGTTGTCAGTAGTGAGGATCTGTTCTGGAGCTGGAGTGGTACCATCAAGAAAGCCAGCAAGATCGTGTCCATCAAGCAGGGAGTGAACTTGCAGACTCCATGTGATGTAGTTGTGAGAAGTGAGTTTGGTGATGTTGATCATATTGACGTTGAGAGCTTCATGAATAGCAACAGTATCATTGTTTTGGGCCATGATGAGTGACTGCTGGAAGTAAAAGAAACAGAGAGGTGCAGAACTGAGAAGAGAAAAGGGAAGAAGAGGAGAAAAGAGAGAAAGGAGGCGGCAAAAAAAAAAAAAAATAGAGTATCGATTAGGGCTCTGCTACCATATGAATGATATATTACTGCATATTTTACAATGTATTGTACAGATCCTTATTTATACAGACAGAGAAGAGGAACTCTTAGGGTAAGCTAATTACAGAATGTTCCTTAAAGAGACTAATCAAATATTGAGACATTAGTGAGAATCTTAATCGTATCTCTAACACTGGACAGCCACAATACCGATCTGATACACATGAACCTAAACCTTTGTCTCTCCATTGGCATGGTATACCAACAGTTTCTCCCATTTGTTAATACTCCAAAAGAATCTCTAGCTAAGGATGTTTTTATTGGTATTGATCCAGATTTGGATGCTCAAGAGAAAGAAAAAAAACATTATTAAATTTTTTTTTTTTAAAAAAAGACAATAGTTAATAATAATAATTAGGATGTAATTAATAGCATGGCGATTTTTTCTTATAAAAACTTTATAAAAAAAAATACTTACTGATAACATAAACTTTTAATTGGATGTGTAGAGTAACAACAACAACAACATGGTTCAAACAACATAACCCCGATAAGCTCAAAACCGACCTACGAGGAAAAGAAAGATATACGACCAAATCAAATCTAAGGAGATATGTGAATATTCCAAAAACAAATATACGTTAAGGAATAAGTCCAAGTGAAAAAGGAAACATAGAAGCTACTTTTTGGCTATATACATAAAGGAGGACGTCTCAAAAGGTCTTATAACCTTTCTTCGTGTGTCTTCGTGTGTTTCTTGTCTCTGAAGTTATGGGAGAACGCAAAACCCTAAACAAGTACTACTCGCTAGACTTTGATCCGAACAAGAAACCTCGACTCCAGAAACCGAAGAACCAGCAGACAAAGATTAGGTTTATGCTACCAGTACGTGTACGATGCAACACATGTGGTAATTACATGTCGGAAGGTACTAAATTCAATTGCCGTGAGGAAGAAGTCATCAACGAGACGTATCTAGGTAATAAAATCCATAGGTTCTACATAAAGTGCACAAGATGTTTGGCAGAAGTGACAATTAAGACCGATCCAAAGAACAATGGTTATATTGTCGAATCAGGTGCTACTTGCCCTTATAATGGCCTTGAATATTTGTGTCGCACGTATGGCTACGACAGCGATGAGGACATGTGAATCAGTTTTTTTTTTTTTTTTTTTTTTTTGTGATAATATTGGTTTTTTTTTTAAAGTTGAATCGGTTATGTTTAATTATATTTTGTATTTTAGTTACCCTTCTTAATTTGTTTTTTCTTTTTCAATTTTTTTTTTTGCATTGATCTAAACATAGAGATTAAAGAGGTTTGAAAGGGGTTTAGTAAGCATTGCTTTATTTTGTTGATACTAGGTAATGTCCCGCGCATATGCGCGGGTTGTTGTATATTAAGTTAATTAATTTTATTTATTTCAGTGTCTTACAAATTGGGTTGATTTATTTTATCTGTCTTACAAATTAATTTTATTTATTTCAATGTCTTACAAATTGGGTTGATACTTATATTAAAAATATATTTTATTATAATAATTACATACTTTTGAAAATAAAATAAATATACATGAATATGTGAGAAAGAAACAAACATCTAAAGTAAAAGAATGAAGATGGTTTATTTTTACTTGATTTTCTTATGGTGCGATAGTCGGAAATCAATATTTTTGAATCTCATTGATAAAGTAATTTTCTTATAGCCATAAAAAAATTATTATACATATGTATTATACATTTAATAGTATATGAAAACAATGAAGAAATGAAGAAGTACATAAAACAAAGAAAAATTAGAATTGAAAACAAAATTTTAAATCAAATATATAATCAAGCTATTACAATGATATCTTAATTGAGCTTTCAACCCATGCAAGAACAATAAAAAATAAAACAAAGAAAATATTTAGGTATCAAATATGGTGGAGGAGGATGTAAGAATGGGTATTTATAGGATAAAATATGATGTAATTTATATTTATAAAATAATTAAATTAGAGGAGTTATAATTATAATTTTATAGTATGTTAATTGAAATTGAATGG